>NW_027175171.1:365862-731725 GCF_028021215.1 Eschrichtius robustus
GGTCTGAGTTTTCTCACCCAACCTCACCCAACCTCTCAGCCCCAAGAGTGTCCACCCTTATGTCTCATCCAGCTGTGGGTCTAGATATGGTCAATCCAGGTTGCATCACAGCCCCTGAACGAATTTTGTAAGAATTTCTCTCTCTTTCACTGTCTTTGTTTTACGGGTTTTTAAAAGTAATTTATTTTTATAATGGGGTTTAGCTGCTTTTCACGGCTGTGTTTATGCGGATTTACACCCACTTGACTCACTTTCAGACAGATATCAATACATAGGTTTTAAGATTGTTACTAGTCACATATATTCTTGTTCGGTGAATAGGGGGTGTTGAGGCCAGTTCACTGAGCAAAGAGTAGGTCTTGTCTATTACATATTGGGTGTATGGAACGGTATCTGAGCGAATTTGAAACCCTTGTTTTATGCATCACCCCACCTCACCTTTCCCGTTAAGCAGCCATAGTGTGTTTTCTAAACGTGTGACTCTGTTCTGTTTTGTAATTCAGTTCAAGTGTAGCGGTTTTTACATTCCCTCTATAAGTGATAGCTTATGATAAGTGTCTTTTTCTGTGTGACTTATTTCACTTAGAATCGTCGTACCTAACTCCACTCATCTTGCTTCTACTAGCCTTATGACATTGATTTCATGTCTGAGTGATATTCCATTGTACATAAGGACCACGACTTCTTTATCCGTTTTTCTCTTTCCTGGGATATTTAAGTTGTCATGAAGTGGAGGTTCTTGTCAACAGAGCAGCCCTAAACTTTGGGGTGCCTGTGTCTTGCTGATTTTTCTTTTTCCCAATTTATACGCCCATGAGTGGACGTGCCATACGCTCCCTAAGCTGTGTTTTTTCGATGTTTCAGGACACACCATACACTTCTCCAGAGTGGCTGCTGGCAATTAACATCCCGCCCATCAGCGTAGCAAGGCTGCCATTTCTCCATGGCCTGTCCTGCATTTCTGGTTTTGACACTTTTTGCAGCATGACCCTTTTGACCGATGGGAAGCGAGACTTCTTTGTAGCGCTGATTTGCCTTTCCACGTTGCTTGGTTGGCCAAAAAGGGCGTATGCGTTTTTTCCTGAATATATTCAGGAAAAAACGCATACGCCCTTTTTGGCCAAGGGCATCATTGTCGACGTTTTGCCGCTTTTCATGTGCTTTAAAGGCGATTCGAATCTACCTCCTGAAACCTGTTTCCTGCAATTCTGCCTTGCTTTCAAATCCTCTTCGTTGCCTTCCCTCAATATATTTGTGGACGAGAGTTATCATTTATAACTCAGCAGGTTTGTGAATGGCAGTGCCCCTGAGCTCCATTTTTCACCTGTCTTGTTTGGGAGCTGGCCGCAAAAGCACGGGATTGCCTCAGGCCCTATTCTGGTTCCCGGCGGCAAGCTGAGCCTGTGGTTAATTCTTTTTCCTGATGGGAAAATAGAGTGACCTGTGCCTGTCCCAACACCTAGATCTAGTCTCTCATTGGTTGCCCCTCTTCCCGTTCATCCTCAGGACAAATTGCAACCTGTACAGAACAGGAGGTTAAAGGTGCTGATTCTCCAAGTAGGGAGATTGCTAGTGAAGTAGCTGGAATGGCGAACCCGATCACAAGGAGATGAGAAATGAGGTGCGTTTTAGAAACCTTTCAAAATTACACGGTGTACCTTCTTCTGGGTTCCTCATGCAAGATTTCGATGTAGGAAGATGCCCTTGAACCTGGAGATTTGGGACCCATGGGATGGGTACCATGCAGTATTACTTTAAAGGGTCTGCGTTTTCTCACCCAACCTCACCCAACCTCTCAGCCCCAAGACTGTCCACCCTTATGTCTCATCCAGCTGTGGGTCTAGATATGGTCAATCCAGGTTGCATCACAGCCCCTGAACGAATTTTGTAAGAATTTCTCTCTCTTTCACTGTCTTAGTTTTACGGGTTTTTAAAAGTAATTTATTTTTATAATGGGGTTTAGCTGCTTTTCACGGCTGTGTTTATGCGGATTTACACCCACTTGACTCACTTCCAGACAGATATCAATACATAGGTTTTAAGATTGTTACTAGTCACATATATTCTTGTGCGGTGAATAGGGGGTGTTGAGTCCAGTTCACTGAGCAAAGAGTAGGTCTTGTCTATTACATATTGGGTGTATGGAACGGTATCTGAGCGAATTTGAAACCCTTGTTTTATGCATCACCCCACCTCACCTTTCCCGTTAAGCAGCCATAGTGTGTTTTCTAAACGTGTGATTCTGTTCTGTTCTGTAATTCAGTTCAAGTGTAGCGGTTTTTACATTCCCTCTATAAGTGATAGCTTATGATAAGTGTCTTTTTCTGTGTCACTTATTTCACTTAGAATCGTCGTACCTAAGTCCACTCATCTTGCTTCTACTAGCCTTATGACATTGATTTCATGTCTGAGTGATATTGCATTGTACATAAGGACCACAACTTCTTTATCCATTTTTCTCTTTCCTGGGATATTTAAGGTGTCATGAAGTGGAGGTTCTTGTCAACAGAGCAGCCCTAAACTTTGGGGTGCCTGTGTCTTGCTGATTTTTCTTTTTCCCAATTTATACGCCCATGAGTGGACGTGCCGTACGCTCCCTAAGCTGTGTTTTTTTGATGTTTCAGGACACACCATACACTTCTCCAGAGTGGCTGCTGGCAATTAACATCCCGCCCATCAGCGTAGCAAGGCTGCCATTTCTCCATGGCCTGTCCTGCATTTCTGGTTTTGACACTTTTTGCAGCATGACCCTTTTGACCGATGGGAAGCGAGACTTCTTTGTAGCGCTGATTTGCCTTTCCAGGTTGCTTGGTTGGCCAAAAAGGGCGTATGCGTTTTTTCCTGAATATATTCAGGAAAAAACGCATACGCCCTTTTTGGCCAAGGGCATCATTGTCGACGTTTTGCCGCTTTTCATGTGCTTTAAAGGCGATTCGAATCTACCGCCTGAAACCTGTTTCCTGCAATTCTGCCTTGCTTTCAAATCCTCTTCGTTGCCTTCCCTCAATATATTTGTGGACGAGAGTTATCATTTATAACTCAGCAGGTTTGTGAATGGCAGTGCCCCTGAGCTCCATTTTTCAACTGTCTTTTTTGGGAGCTGGCCGCAAAAGCACGGGATTGCCTCAGGCCCTATTCTTGTTCCCTGCGGCAGGCTGAGCCTGTAGTTAATTCTTCTTCCTGATGGGAAAATAGAGTGACCTGTGCCTGTCCCAACACCTAGATCTAGTCTCTCATTGGTTGCCCCTCTTCCCGTTCATCCTCAGGACAAATTGCAACCTGTACAGAACAGGAGGTTAAAGGTGCTGATTCTCCAAGTAGGGAGATTGCTAGTGAAGTAGCTGGAATGGCGAACCCGAGCACAAGGAGATGAGAAATGAGGTGCGTTTTAGAAACCTTTCAAAGTCACACGGTGTACCTTCTTCTGGGTTCCTCATGCAAGATTTCGATGTAGGAAGATGCCCTTGAACCTGGAGATTTGGGACCCATGGGATGGGTACCATGCAGTATTATTTTAAAGGGTCTGCGTTTTCTCACCCAACCTCACCCAACCTCTCAGCCCCAAGAGTGTCCACCCTTATGTCTCATCCAGCTGTGGGTCTAGATATGGTCAATCCAGGTTGCATCACAGCCCCTGAACGAATTTTGTAAGAATTTCTCTCTCTTTCACTGTCTTTGTTTTACGGGTTTTTAAAAGTAATTTATTTTTATAATGGGGTTTAGCTGCTTTTCACGGCTGTGTTTATGCGGATTTACACCCACTTGACTCACTTCCAGACAGATATCAATACATAGGTATTAAGATTGTTACTAGTCACATATATTCTTGTGCGGTGAATAGGGGGTGTTGAGTCCAGTTCACTGAGCAAAGAGTAGGTCTTGTCTATTACATATTGGGTGTATGGAACGGTATCTGAGCGAATTTGAAACCCTTGTTTTATGCATCACCCCACCTCACCTTTCCCGTTAAGCAGCCATAGTGTGTTTTCTAAACGTGTGATTCTGTTCTGTTCTGTAATTCAGTTCAAGTGTAGCGGTTTTTACATTCCCTCTATAAGTGATAGCTTATGATAAGTGTCTTTTTCTGTGTGACTTATTTCACTTAGAATTGTCGTACCTACGTCCACTCATCTTGCTTCTACTAGCCTTATGACATTGATTTCATGTCTGAGTGATATTGCATTGTACATAAGGACCACAACTTCTTTATCCATTTTTCTCTTTCCTGGGATATTTAAGGTGTCATGAAGTGGAGGTTCTTGTCAACAGAGCAGCCCTAAACTTTGGGGTGCCTGTGTCTTGCTGATTTTTAGTTTCCCCAATTTATACGCCCATGAGTGGACGTGCCCTATGCTCCCTAAGCTGTGTTTTTCCGATGTTTCAGGACACACTGTACACTTCTCCAGAGTGGCTGTTGGCAATTTACATCCCGCTCATCAGCGTAGCAAGGCTGCCATTTCTCCATGGCCTGTCCTGCATTTCTGGTTTTGACACTTTTTGCAGCATGGCCCTTTTGACCGATGGGAAGCGAGACTTCTTTGTAGCGCTGATTTGCCTTTCCAGGTTGCTTGGTTGGCCAAAAAGGGCGTATGCGTTTTTTCCTTAATATATTCAGGAAAAAACGCATACGCCCTTTTTGGCCAAGGGCATCATTGTCGACCTTTTGCCGCTTTTCATGTGCTTTAAAGGCGATTCGAATCTACCTCCTGAAATCTGTTTTCTGCAATTCTGCCTTGCTTTCAAATCCTCTTCGTTGCCTTCCCTCAATATATCTGTGGATGAGAGTTATCATTTATAACTCTGCGGGTTTGTGAATTGCAGTGTCCCTGAGCTCCATTTTTCAACTCGCTTTTTTGGGAGCTGGCCGCAAAAGCACGGGATTGCCTCAGGCCCTATTGTGCTTCTGGGCGGCAGGCTGAGCCTGTGATTAATACTTCTTCCTGATGGGAAATTAGAGTGACCTGTGCCTGTCCCAACACCTAGATCTAGTCTCTCATTGGTTGCCCCTCTTCCCGTTCATCCTCAGGACAAATTGCAACCTGTACAGAACAGGAGGTTAAAGGTGCTGATTCTCCAAGTAGGGAGATTGCTAGTAAAGTAGCTGGAATGGCGAACCCGAGCACAAGGAGATGAGAAATGAGGTGCGTTTTAGAAACCTTTCAAAATCACACGGTGTACCATCTTCTGAGTTTCTCATGCATGTTTTCGATGTAGGAAGATGCCCTTGAACCTGGAGACTTGGGACCCATGGGATGGGTACCACGCAGTATTACTTTAAAGGGTCTGTGTTTGCTCACCCAACCTAACCCAACCTTTCAGCCCCAAGAGTGTCCACCCTTATGTCTCATCCACCTGTGCGTGTAGATATGGTCAATCCAGGTTGCATCACAGCCTCTGAACGAATTTTGTAAGAATTTCTCTCTCTTTCACTGTCTTTGTTTTACGGGTTTTTAAAAGTAATTTATTTTTATAATGGGGTTTAGTTGCTTTTCACGGCTGTGTTTATGCGGCTTTACACCCACTTGACTCACTTCCAGACATATATCAATACATAGGTTTTAAGATTCTTACTAGTCACCTATATTCTTGTGCGGTGAATAGTGGGTGTTGAGTCCAGTTCACTGAGCAAGGAGTAGGTCTTGTCTATTACATATTGGGTGTATGGAACGGTATCTGAGCGAATTTGAACCCCTTGTTTTATGCATCACCCCACCTCACCTTTCCCGTTAAGCAGCCATAGTGTGTTTTCTAAACGTGTGACTCTGTTCTGTTTTGTAATTCAGTTCAAGTGTAGCGGTTTTTACATTCCCTCTATAAGTGATAGCTTATGATAAGTGTCTTTTTCTGTGTGACTTATTTCACTTAGAATCGTCGTACCTAACTCCACTCATCTTGCTTCTACTAGCCTTATGACATTGATTTCATGTCTGAGTGATATTCCATTGTACATAAGGACCACGACTTCTTTATCCATTTTTCTCTTTCCTGGGATATTTAAGTTGTCATGAAGTGGAGGTTCTTGTCAACAGAGCAGCCCTAAACTTTGGGGTGCCTGTGTCTTGCTGATTTTTCTTTTTCCCAATTTATACGCCCATGAGTGGACGTGCCGTACGCTCCCTAAGCTGTGTTTTTTCGATGTTTCAGGACACACCATACACTTCTCCAGAGTGGCTGCTGGCAATTAACATCCCGCCCATCAGCGTAGCAAGGCTGCCATTTCTCCATGGCCTGTCCTGCATTTCTGGTTTTGACACTTTTTGCAGCATGACCCTTTTGACCGATGGGAAGCGAGACTTCTTTGTAGCGCTGATTTGCCTTTCCAGGTTGCTTGGTTGGCCAAAAAGGGCGTATGCGTTTTTTCCTGAATATATTCAGGAAAAAACGCATACGCCCTTTTTGGCCAAGGGCATCATTGTCGACGTTTTGCCGCTTTTCATGTTCTTTAAAAGCGATTCGAATCTACCTCCTGAAACCTGTTTCCTGCAATTCTGCCTTGCTTTCAAATCCTCTTCGTTGCCTTCCCTCAATATATTTCTGGACGAGAGTTATCATTTATAACTCTGCAGGTTTGTGAATTGCAGTGAACCTGATCTCCATTTTTCAAGTCGCTTTTTTGGGATATGCCCGCAAAAGCACGGGATTGCCTCAGGCCTTATTCTGGTTCCTGGCAGCAGGCTGAGCCTGTGGTTATTTCTTCTTCCTGATGGGAACATAGAGTGACCTGTGCCTGTCCCAACACCTAGATCTAGTCTGTAATTGGTTGCCCCTCTTCCCGTTCATCCTCAGGACAAATTGCAAGCTGTACGGAACAGGAGGTTAAAGGTGCTGATTCTCCAAGTAGGGAGATTGCTATTAAAGAAGCTGCAATGGCGAACCTGAGCACACGGAGTTGAGAAATGAGGTGCGTTTTAGAAACTTTCCCAATCACACGGTGTACCATCTTCTGGGTTTCTCATGCATGTTTTCGATGTAGGAAGATGCCCTTAAACCTGGAGATTTGGGACCCATGGGATGGGAACCGCGCAGTATTACTTTAAAGGGTCTGCGTTTGCTCACTCAACCTCACCAAACCTCTTAGCCCCAAGAGTGTCCACCCTTATGTCTCATCCAGCTGTGGGTCTAGATATGGTCAATCCAGGTTGTGTCACAGCCCCTGAATGAATTTTGTAAGAATTTCTCTCTCTTTCACTGTCTTTGTTTTACGGGTTTTTAAAAGTAATTTATTTTTATAATGGGGTTTAGCGGCTTTTCACGGCTGTGTTTATGCGGCTTTACACCCACTTGACTCACTTCCAGAGAGATATCAATACATAAGTTTTAAGATTCTCACTAGTCAGATATATTCTTGTGCGGTGAATAGGGGGTGTTGAGTCCAGTTCACTGAACAAGGAGTAGGTCTTGTCTATTACATATTGGGTGTATGGAACGGTATCTGAGCTAATTTGAAACCCTTGTTTTATGCATCACCCCACGTCACCTTTCCCGTTAAGCAGCCATAGTGTGTTTTCTAAATGTGTGACTCTGTTCTGATTTGTAATTCAATTCAAGTGTAGCGGTTTTTACATTCACTCTATAAGTGATAGCTTTTGATAAGTGTCTTTTTCTGTGTGTCTTATTTCCCTTAGAATCGTCGTACCTAATTCCACCCATCTTGCTTCTACTGGCCTTATGACATTGATTTCATGGCTGAGTGATATTTCATTGTACATAAGGACCACGATTTCTTTATCCATTTTTCTCTTTCCTGGGATATTTAAGGTTTCGTGAAGTGGAGGTTCTTCTCAACAGAGCAGCCCTAAACTTTGGGGTGCCTGAGTCTTGCTGATTTTTAGTTTTCCCAATTTATACGCCCATGAGTGGAAGTGCCCTATGCTCCCTTAGCTGTGTTTTTTCGATATTTCAGGCCACACCGTACACTTCTTCAGAGTGGCTGTTAGCAATTTACATCCCGCCCATCAGCGTAGCAAGGCTTCCATTTCTCCATGGCCTGTCCTGCATTTGTGGTTTTGACACTTTTTTCAGCATGGCCCTTTTAACCGATGGGAAGCGAGACTTCTTTGTAGCGCTGATTTGTCTTTCCAGGTTGCTTGGTTGGCCAAAAAGGGCGTATGCGTTTTTTCCTGAATATATTCAGGAAAAAACGCATACGCCCTTTTTGGCCAAGGGCATCATTGTCCACGTTTTGCCGATTTTCATGTGGTTTAAAGGCGATTCTAATCTACCTCCTGAAACCTGTTTTCTGCAATTCTGCCTTGCTTTCAAATCCTCTTCGTTTCCTTCCCTCAATATATTTGTGGACGAGAGTTATCATTTATAACTCTGCATGTTTGTGAATTGCAGTGCCCCTGAGCTCCATTTTTCAACTGTCTTTTTTGGGAGCTGGCCGCAAAAGCGTGGGATTGCCTCAGGCCCTATTCTGATTCCGGGCGGCAGGCTGAGCCTGTAGTTAATACTTCTTCCTGATGGGAAAATAGAGTGACCTGTGCCTGTCCCAACACCTAGATCTAGTCTCTCATTGGTTGCCCCTCTTCCCGTAAATCCTCAGGACAAATTGCAACCTGTACGGAACAGGAGGTTAAAGGTGCTGATTCTCCAAGTAGGGAGATTGCTAGTAAAGTAGCTGGAATGGTGAACCCGAGCACAAGGAGATGAGAAATGAGGTGCCTTTTAAAAACCTTTCAAAATCACACGGTGTACCGTCTTCTGGGTTCGTCATGCAAGTTTTCGATGTAGGAAGATGCCCTTGAAACTGGAGATTTGGGACCCATGGGATGGGTACCACGCAGTATTACCTTAAACGGTCTGTGTTTGCTCACCCAACCTCACCAAACCTGTCAGCCCCAAGAGTGTCCACCCTTAGGTTTCATCCAACTGTGGGTCTAGATTTGTTCAATCCAGGTTGCATCACATCTCCTGAAAGAATTGTGTAAGAATTTCTCTCTCTTTCACTGTCTTTGTTTTACGGGTTTTTACAAGTAATTTATTTTTATAATGGGGTTTAGCTGCTTTTCACGGATGTGTTTATGCGGCTTTACACCCACTTGACACACTTCCAAAGAGATATCAATACATAGGTTTTAAGATTCTTACTAGTCAGATATATACTTGTGCGGTGAATAGGGGGTGTTGAGTCCAGTTCACTGAGCAAGGAGTAGGTCTTGTCTATTACATATTGGGTGTATGGAACGGTATCTGAGCTAATGTGAAACCCTTGTTTTATGCATCACACCACCTCACCTTTCCCGTTAAACAGCCATAGTGTGTTTTCTAAACGTGTGACACTGTTCTCTTTTGTAATTCAGTTCAAGTGTAGCAGTTTTTACATTCCCTCTATAAGTGATAGCTTATGATAAGTGTGTTTTTCTGTGTGACTTATTTCACTTAGAGTCGTCGTACCTAAATCCACTCATCATGCTGCTACTAGCCTTATGACATTGATTTCATGGCTGAGTGATATTCCATTGTACATAAGGACCACAACTTCTTTATCCATTTTTCTCTTTCCTGGGATATTTAAGGTGTCATGAAGAGGAGGTTCTTGTCAACAGAGCAGCCCTAAAATTTGGGGTGCCTGTGTCTTGCTGATTTTTAGTTTTCCCAATTTATACGCCCATGAGTGGACGTGCTCTATGCTCCCTAAGCTGTGTTTTTTCGATGTTTAAGGCAACACCGTACACTTCTCGAGAGTGGCTGCTGGCAATTTACATCCCGCCCATCAGTGTAGCAAGGCTCCCATTTCTCCATGGCCTCTCCTGCTTTTGTGGTTTTGACACTTTTTTCAGCATGGCCCTTTTGACCGATTCGAAGTGAGACTCCTTTTTAGCGCTGATTTGCCTTTCCAGGTTGCTTGGTTGGCCAAAAAGGGCGTATGCGTTTTTTCCTGAATATATTCAGGAAAAAACGCATACGCCCTTTTTGGCCAAGGGCATCATTGTCCACATTTTGCCGCTTTTCATGTGCTTTAAAGGCGATTCGAATCTACCTCCTGAAATCTGTTTCCTGCAATTCTGGCTTGCTTTCAAATCCTCTTCGTTGCCTTCCCTCAATATATTTCTGGACGAGAGTTATCATTTATACCTCTGCAGGTCTGTGAATTGCAGTGCCCATGTGCTCCATTTTTCAACTGCCTTTTTTGGGAGCTGGCCGCAGAAGCGCGGATTTGCCTCAGGCAATATTCTGGTTCCTGGCGGCAGGCCTAGCCTGTGCTTAATTCTTCTTCCTGATGGGAAAATACAGTGACCTGTGCCTGTCCAAACACCTAGATCTAGTCTCTCATTGGTTGCCCCTCTTCCCGTTCATCCTCAGGACAAATTGCAACCTGTACAGAACAGGAGGTTAAAGGTGCTGATTCTCCAAGTAGGGAGATTGCTAGTAAAGTAGCTGGAATGGCGAACCCGAGAACAAGGAAATGAGAAATGAGGTGCGTTTCAGAAACCTTTCCCGATCAGACGGTGTACCATCTTCTAGTTTTCCCATGCGTGTTTTCGATGTAGGAAGATGCCCTTGAACCTGGAGATTTGGGACCCATGGGATGGGTACCACGCAGTATTACTTTAAAGGGTCTGTGTTTGCTCACGCAACCTCACCCAACCTCTCAGCCCCAAGAGTGTCCACCCTTATGTCTCATCCAGCTGTGGGTCTAGATATGGTCAATCCAGGTTGCATCACAGCCTCTGAACGAATTTTGTAAGAATGTCTCTCTCTTTCAATGTCTTTGTTTTACGGGTTTTTAAAAGTAATTTATTTTTATAATGGGGTTTAGCTGCTTTTCATGGCTCTGTTTATGCGGCTTTACACCCACTTGACTCACTTCCAGGTTGATATCAATACATAGGTTTTAAGATTCTCACTAGTCAGATATATTCTTGTGCGGTGAATATGGGGTGTTGAGTCCAGTTCACTGAGCAAGGAGTAGGTCTTTTCTATTACTTATTGGGTGTATGGAACGGTATCTGAGCTAATTTGAAACCCTTGTTTTATGCATCACCGCACATCACCTTTCCCGTTAAGCAGCCATAGTGTGTTTTCTAAATGTGTGACTCTGTTCTGATTTGTAATTCAATTCAAGTGTAGCGGTTTTTACATTCCCTTTATAAGTGATAGCTTTTGATAAGTGTCTTTTTCTGTGTGACTTATTTCACTTAGAGTCATCGTACCTAAATCCACTCATCATGCTGCTACTAGCCTTATGACATTGATTTCATGGCTGAGTGATATTCCATTGTACATAAGGACCACAACTTCTTTATCCATTTTTCTCTTTCCTGGGATATTTAAGATTTCCTGAAGTGGAGGTTCTTGTCAACAGAGCAGCCCTAAACTTTGGGTTGCCTGAGTCTTGCTGATTTTTAGTTTTCCCAATTTATACGCCCATGAGTGGAAGTGCCCTATGCTCCATAAACTGTGTTTTTTCGATGTTTCAGGCCACACCGTACAGTTCTCCAGAGTGGCTGTTGGCAATTTACATCCCGCTCATCAGCGTAGCAAGGCTCCTATTTCTCCATGGCCTGTCCTGCATTTGTGGTTTTGACACTTTTTTCAGCATGGCCCTTTGGACCGATGGGAAGCGAGACTTCTTGTAGCGCTGATTTGCCTTTCCAGGTTGCTTGGTTGGCCAAAAAGGGCGTATGCGTTTTTTCCTGAATATATTCAGGAAAAAACGCATACGCCCTTTTTGGCCAAGGGCATCATTGTCGACGTTTTGCCGCTTTTCATGTGCTTTAAAGGCGATTCGAATCTACCTCCTGAAACCTGTTTCCTGCAACTCTGCCTTGCTTTCAAATCCTCTTCGTTGCCTTCCCTCAATATATTTGTGGACGAGAGTTATCATTTATAACTCTGCAGGTTTGTGAATTGCAGTGCCCATGTGCTCCATTTTTCAACTGGCTTTTTTGGGAGCTGGCCGCAGAAGCGCGGGATTGCCTCAGGCCCTATTCTGGTTCCGGGCGGCAGGCTGAGCCTGTGGTTAATTCTTCTTCCTGATGGGAAAATAGAATGACCTGTGCCTGTCCCAACACCTAGATCTAATCTCTCATTCGTTGCCCCTCTTCCCATTCATCCTTAGGACAAATTGCAACCTGTACGGAACAGGAGCTTAAAGGTGCTGATTCTCCAAGTAGGGAGATTGCTAGTAAAGTAGCTGGAATGGCGAACCCGAGAACAAGGAAATGAGAAATGAGGTGCGTTTCAGAAACCTTTCCCGATCAGACGGTGTACCATCTTCTAGGTTTCCCATGCGTGTTTTCGATGTAGGAAGATGCCCTTGAACCTGGAGATTTCGGACCCATGGGATGGGTACCACGCAGTATTACTTTAAACGGTCTACGTTTGCTCTCCCAACCTCACTAAACCTCTCAGCCCCAAGAGTGTCCACCCTTAGGTCTCATCCAACTGTGGGTCTAGATATGTTCAACCCAGGTTGCGTCACAGCCCCTGAAGGAATTTTGTAAGAATTTCTCTCTCTTTCACTGTCTTTGTTTTACGGGTTTTTAGAAGTAATTTATTTTTATAATGGAGTTTAGCTGCTTTTCACGGCTGTGTTTATGCGGCTTTACACACACTTGACTCACTTCCAGAGAGATATCAATACATAGGTTTTAAGATTCTCACTAGTCAGATATATTCTTGTGCGGTGAATAGGGGGTGTTGAGTCCAGTTCACTGAGCAAGGAGTAGGTCTTGTCTATTACATATTGGGTGTATGGAACGGTATCTGAGCGAATTTGAAACCCTTGTTTTATGCATCACCCCACCTCACCTTTCCCGTTAAGCAGCCATAGTGTGTTTTCAAAATGGGTGACACTGTTCTGATTTGTAATTCAGTTCAAGTGTAGCGGTTTTTACATTCCCTCTATAAGTGATAGCTTTTGATATGTGTCTTTTTCTGTGTGACTTATTTCACTTAGAGTCGTCGTACCTAAAACCAATCATCATGCTGCTACTAGCCTTATGATATTGATTTCATGGCTGAGTGATATTCCATTGTACATAAGGACCACAACTTCTTTATCCATTTTTCTCTTTCCTGGGATATTTAAGGTGTCATGAAGTGGAGGTTCTTGTCAACAGAGCAGCCCTAAACTTTGGGGTGCCTGTGTCTTGCTGATTTTAGTTTTCCCAATTTATACGCCCATGAGTGGAAGTGCCCTATGCTCCCTAAGCTTTGTTTTTTCGATGTTTCAGGACACACCGTACACTTCTCCAGAGTGGCTGTTGGCAATTTACATCCCGCTCATCAGCGTAGCAAGGCTCCTATTTCTCCATGGCCTGTCCTGCATTTGTGGTTTTGACACTTTTTTCAGCATGGCCTTTTGGACCGATGGGAAGCGAGACTTCTTTGTAGCGCTGATTTGCCTTTCCAGGTTGCTTGGTTGGCCAAAAAGGGCGTATGCGTTTTTTCCTGAATATATTCAGGAAAAAACGCATACGCCCTTTTTGGCCAAGGGCATCATTGTCGACGTTTTGCCGCTTTTCATGTGCTTTAAAGGCGATTCGAATCTACCTCCTGAAACCTGTTTCCTGCAACTCTGCCTTGCTTTCAAATCCTCTTCGTTGCCTTCCCTCAATATATTTGTGGACGAGAGTTATCATTTATAACTCTGCAGGTTTCTGAATTGCAGTGCCCATGTGCTGGATTTATCAACTGGCTTTTTTGGGAGCTGGCCGCAGAAGCGCGGGATTGCCTCAGGCCCTATTCTGGTTCCGGGCGGCAGGCTGAGCCTGTGGTTAATTCTTCTTCCTGATGGGAAAATAGAGTGACCTCTGCCTGTCCCAACACCTAGATCTAGTCTCTCATTGGTTGCCCCTCTTCCCATTCATCCTTAGGACAAATTGCAACCTGTATGGAACAGGAGGTTAAAGGTGCTGATTCTCCAAGTAGGGAGATTGCTAGTAAAGTAGCTGGAATGGGGAACCCGAGCACACGGAGTTGAGAAATGAGGTGCGTTTTAGAAACTTTCCCAATCTCACGGTGTACCATCTTCTGGGTTTCTCATGCATGTTTTCGATGTAGGAAGATGCCTTTGAACCTGGAGATTTGGGACCCATGGGTTGGGTACCACGCAGTATTACTTTAAAGCGTCTGCATTTGCTCACCCAACCACACCAAACCTCTCAGTCCCAAGAGTGTCCACCCTTATGTCTCATCCAGCTGTGGGTCTAGATATGGTCAATCCAGGTTGCGTCACAGCCCCTGAATGAATTTTGTAAGAATTTCTCTCTCTTTCACTGTCTTTGTTTCATGGGTTTTTAAAACTAATTTATTTTTATAATGGGGTTTAGCTGCTTTTCACGGCTGTGTTTATGCGGCTTTACACCCACTTGACTCACTTCCAGAGAGATATCAATACATAACTTTTACGATTCTCACTAGTCAGATATATTCTTGTGTGGTGAATAGGGGGTGTTGAGTCCAGTTCACTGAGCAAGGAGTAGGTCTTGTCTATTACATATTGGGTGTATGGAACGGTATCTGAGCTAATTTGAAACCCTTGTTTTATGCATCACCCCACGTCACCTTTCCCGTTAAGCAGCCATAGTGTGTTTTCTAAATGTGTGACTCTGTTTTGATTTGTAATTCAGTTTAATTGTAGCGGTTTTTACATTCCCTTTATAAGTGATAGCTTTTGATAAGTGTATTTTTCTGTGTGACTTATTTCACTTAGAGTCGTCGTACCTAAATCCACTCATCATGCTGCTACTAGCCTTATGACATTGATTTCATGGCTGAGTGATATTCCATTGTACATAAGGACCACGACTTCTTTATCCATTTTTCTCCTTCCTGGGATATTTAAGGTTTCGTGAAGTGGAGGTTCTTGTCAACAGAGCAGCCCTAAACTTTGGGGTGCCTGAGTCTTGCTGATTTTTAGTTTTCCCAATTTATACGCCCATGAGTGGAAGTGCCCTATGCTCCATAAACTTTGTTTTTTCGATGTTTCAGGCCACACCGTACACTTCTCCAGAGTGGCTGTTGGCAATTTACATCCCGCCCATCAGCGTGGCAAGGCTCCCATTTCTCCATGGCCTGTCCTGCATTTGTGGTTTTGACACTTTTTTCAGCATGGCCCTTTTGACCCATGGGAAGCGAGACTTCTTTGTAGCGCTGATTTGCCTTTCCAGGTTGCTTGGTTGGCCAAAAAGGGCGTATGCGTTTTTTTCTGAATATATTCAGGAAAAAACGCATACGCCCTTTTTGGCCAAGGGCATCATTTTCCACGTTTTGCCGCTTTTCATGTGCTTGAAAGGCGATTCGAATCTACCTCCTGAAACCTGTTTCATGCAACTCTGCCTTGCTTTCAAATCCTCTTCGTTGCCTTCCCTCAATATATTTGTGGACGAGAGTTATCATTTATAACTCTGCAGGTTTGTGAATTGCAGTGCCCATGTGCTCCATTTTTCAACTGGCTTTTTTCGGAGCTGGCCGCAGAAGCGCGGGATTGCCTCAGGCACTAATCTGGTTCCCGGCGGCAGGCTGAGCCTGTGCTTAATTCTTCTTCCTGATGGGAAAATAGAGTGACCTGTGCCTGTCCCAACACCTAGATGTAGTCTCTCATTGGTTGCCCCTCTTCCCGTTCATCCTCAGGACAAATTGCAACCTGTACAGAACAGGAGGTTAAAGGTGTTGATTCTCCAAGTAGGGAGATTGCTAGTAAAGTAGCTGGAATGGCAAACCCGAGCACAAGGAGATGAGAAATGAGGTGCGTTTTAGAAACCTTTCAAAATCACACGGTGTACCATCTTCTGAGTTTCTCATGCATGTTTTCGATGTAGGAAGATGCCCTTGAACCTGGAGACTTGGGACCCATGGGATGGGTACCACGCAGTATTACTTTAAAGGGTCTGCGTTTGCTCACCCAACCTAACCCAACCTTTCAGCCCCAAGAGTGTCCACCCTTATGTCTCATCCACCTGAGCGTGTAGATATGGTCAATCCAGGTTGCATCACAGCCTCTGAACGAATTTTGTAAGAATTTCTCTCTCTTTCACTGTCTTTGTTTTACGGGTTTTTAAAAGTAATTTATTTTTATAATGGGGTTTAGTTGCTTTTCACGGCTGTGTTTATGCGGCTTTACACCCACTTGACTCACTTCCAGACATATATCAATACATTGGTTTTAAGATTCTTACTAGTCACCTATATTCTTGTGCGGTGAATAGGGGGTGTTGAGTCCAGTTCACTGAGCAAGGAGTAGGTCTTGTCTATTACATATTGGGTGTATGGAACGGTATCTGAGCGAATTTGAACCCCTTGTTTTATGCATCACCCCACCTCACCTTTCCCGTTAAGCAGCCATAGTGTGTTTTCTAAACGTGTGACTCTGTTCTGTTTTGTAATTCAGTTCAAGTGTAGCGGTTTTTACATTCCCTCTATAAGTGATAGCTTATGATAAGTGTCTTTTTCTGTGTGACTTATTTCACTTAGAATCGTCGTACCTAACTCCACTCATCTTGCTTCTACTAGCCTTATGACATTGATTTCATGTCTGAGTGATATTCCATTGTACATAAGGACCACGACTTCTTTATCCATTTTTCTCTTTCCTGGGATATTTAAGTTGTCATGAAGTGGAGGTTCTTGTCAACAGAGCAGCCCTAAACTTTGGGGTGCCTGTGTCTTGCTGATTTTTCTTTTTCCCAATTTATACGCCCATGAGTGGACGTGCCCTACGCTCCCTAAGCTGTGTTTTTTCGATGTTTCCGGACACAGCATACACTTCTCCAGAGTGGCTGCTGGCAATTAACATCCCGCCCATCAGCGTAGCAAGGCTGCCATTTCTCCATGGCCTGTCCTGCATTTCTGGTTTTGACACTTTTTGCAGCATGACCCTTTTGACCGATGGGAAGCGAGACTTCTTTGTAGCGCTGATTTGCCTTTCCAGGTTGCTTGGTTGGCCAAAAAGGGCGTATGCGTTTTTTCCTGAATATATTCAGGAAAAAACGCATACGCCCTTTTTGGCCAAGGGCATCATTGTCGACGTTTTGCCGCTTTTCATGTGCTTTAAAGGCGATTCGAATCTACCTCCTGAAACCTGTTTCCTGCAATTCTGCCTTGCTTTCAAATCCTCTTCATTGCCTTCCCTCAATATATTTGTGGACGAGAGTTATCGTTTATAACTCAGCATGTTTGTGAATGGCAGTGCCCCTGAACTCCATTTTTCAACTGTCTTTTTTGGGAGCTGGCCGCAAAAGCACGGGATTGCCTCAGGCCCTATTCTGGTTCCTGGCAGCAGGCTGAGCCTGTGGTTAATTCTTCTTCCTGATGGGAAAATAGAGTGACCTGTGCCTGTCCCAAAACCTAGATCTAGTCTCTCATTGGTTGCCCCTCTTCCCGTTCATCCTCAGGACAAATTGCAACCTGTAGGGAACAGGAGGTTAAAGGTGCTGATTCTCCAAGTAGGGAGATTGCTAGTGAAGTAGCTGGAATGGCGAACCCGAGCACAAGGAAATGAGAAATGAGGTGCGTTTTAGAAACCTTTCAAAATCACACGGTGTACCTTCTTCTGGGTTCCTCATGCAAGATTTCGATGTAGGAAGATGCCCTTGAACCTGGAGATTGGGGACCCATGGGATGGGTACCATGCAGTATTACTTTAAAGGGTCTGCCTTTTCTCACCCAACCTCACCCAACCTCTCAGCCCCAAGAGTGTCCACCCTTATGTCTCATCCAGCTGTGGGTCTAGATATGGTCAATCCAGGTTGCATCACAGCCCCTGAACGAATTTTGTAAGAATTTCTCTCTCTTTCACTGTCTTTGTTTTACGGGTTTTTAAAAGTAATTTATTTTTATAATGGGGTTTAGCTGTTTTTCACGGCTGTGTTTATGCGGATTTACACCCACTTGACTCACTTTCAGACAGATATCAATACATAGGTTTTAAGATTGTTACTAGTCACATATATTCTTGTTCGGTGAATAGGGGGTGTTGAGTCCAGTTCACTGAGCAAAGAGTAGGTCTTGTCTATTACATATTGGGTGTATGGAACGGTATCTGAGCGAATTTGAAACCCTTGTTTTATGCATCACCCCACCTCACCTTTCCCGTTAAGCAGCCATAGTGTGTTTTCTAAACGTGTGACTCTGTTCTGTTTTGTAATTCAGTTCAAGTGTAGCGGTTTTTACATTCCCTCTATAAGTGATAGCTTATGATAAGTGTCTTTTTCTGTGTGACTTATTTCACTTAGAATCGTCGTACCTAACTCCACTCATCTTGCTTCTACTAGCCTTATGACATTGATTTCATGTCTGAGTGATATTCCATTGTACATAAGGACCACGACTTCTTTATCCATTTTTCTCTTTCCTGGGATATTTAAGTTGTCATGAAGTGGAGGTTCTTGTCAACAGAGCAGCCCTAAACTTTGGGGTGCCTGTGTCTTGCTGATTTTTAGTTTTCCCAATTTATACTCCCATGAGTGGACGTGCCCTATGCTCCATAAGCTGTTTTTTTTCGATGTTTCAGTACACACTGTACACTTCTCCAGAGTGGCTGTTGGCAATTTACATCCCGCTCATCAGCGTAGCAAGGCTGCCATTTCTCCATGGCCTGTCCTGCATTTCTGGTTTTGACACTTTTTGCAGCATGGCCCTTTTGACCGATGGGAAGCGAGACTTCTTTGTAGCGCTGATTTGCCTTTCCAGGTTGCTTGGTTGGCCAAAAAGGGCGTATGCGTTTTTTCCTGAATATATTCAGGAAAAAACTCATACGCCCTTTTTGGACAAGGGCATCATTGTCGACCTTTTGCCGCTTTTCATGTGCTTTAAAGGCGATTCGAATCTACCTCCTGAAATCTGTTTTCTGCAATTCTGCCTTGCTTTCAAATCCTCTTCGTTGCCTTCCCTCAATATATTTGTGGACGAGAGTTATCATTTATAACTCAGCAGGTTTGTGAATGGCAGTGCCCCTGAGCTCCATTTTTCACCTGTCTTGTTTGGGAGCTGGCCGCAAAAGCACGGGATTGCCTCAGGCCCTATTCTGGTTCCCGGCGGCAGGCTGAGCCTGTGGTTAATTCTTTTTCCTGATGGGAAAATAGAGTGACCTGTGCCTGTCCCAACACCTAGATCTAGTCTCTCATTGGTTGCCCCTCTTCCCGTTCATCCTCAGGACAAATTGCAACCTGTACAGAACAGGAGGTTAAAGGTGCTGATTCTCCAAGTAGGGAGATTGCTAGTGAAGTAGCTGGAATGGCGAACCCGATCACAAGGAGATGAGAAATGAGGTGCGTTTTAGAAACCTTTCAAAATTACACGGTGTACCTTCTTCTGGGTTCCTCATGCAAGATTTCGATGTAGGAAGATGCCCTTGAACCTGGAGATTTGGGACCCATGGGATGGGTACCATGCAGTATTACTTTAAAGGGTCTGCGTTTTCTCACCCAACCTCACCCAACCTCTCAGCCCCAAGACTGTCCACCCTTATGTCTCATCCAGCTGTGGGTCTAGATATGGTCAATCCAGGTTGCATCACAGCCCCTGAACGAATTTTGTAAGAATTTCTCTCTCTTTCACTGTCTTAGTTTTACGGGTTTTTAAAAGTAATTTATTTTTATAATGGGGTTTAGCTGCTTTTCACGGCTGTGTTTATGCGGATTTACACCCACTTGACTCACTTCCAGACAGATATCAATACATAGGTTTTAAGATTGTTACTAGTCACATATATTCTTGTGCGGTGAATAGGGGGTGTTGAGTCCAGTTCACTGAGCAAAGAGTAGGTCTTGTCTATTACATATTGGGTGTATGGAACGGTATCTGAGCGAATTTGAAACCCTTGTTTTATGCATCACCCCACCTCACCTTTCCCGTTAAGCAGCCATAGTGTGTTTTCTAAACGTGTGATTCTGTTCTGTTCTGTAATTCAGTTCAAGTGTAGCGGTTTTTACATTCCCTCTATAAGTGATAGCTTATGATAAGTGTCTTTTTCTGTGTCACTTATTTCACTTAGAATCGTCGTACCTAAGTCCACTCATCTTGCTTCTACTAGCCTTATGACATTGATTTCATGTCTGAGTGATATTGCATTGTACATAAGGACCACAACTTCTTTATCCATTTTTCTCTTTCCTGGGATATTTAAGGTGTCATGAAGTGGAGGTTCTTGTCAACAGAGCAGCCCTAAACTTTGGGGTGCCTGTGTCTTGCTGATTTTTCTTTTTCCCAATTTATACGCCCATGAGTGGACGTGCCGTACGCTCCCTAAGCTGTGTTTTTTTGATGTTTCAGGACACACCATACACTTCTCCAGAGTGGCTGCTGGCAATTAACATCCCGCCCATCAGCGTAGCAAGGCTGCCATTTCTCCATGGCCTGTCCTGCATTTCTGGTTTTGACACTTTTTGCAGCATGACCCTTTTGACCGATGGGAAGCGAGACTTCTTTGTAGCGCTGATTTGCCTTTCCAGGTTGCTTGGTTGGCCAAAAAGGGCGTATGCGTTTTTTCCTGAATATATTCAGGAAAAAACGCATACGCCCTTTTTGGCCAAGGGCATCATTGTCGACGTTTTGCCGCTTTTCATGTGCTTTAAAGGCGATTCGAATCTACCGCCTGAAACCTGTTTCCTGCAATTCTGCCTTGCTTTCAAATCCTCTTCGTTGCCTTCCCTCAATATATTTGTGGACGAGAGTTATCATTTATAACTCAGCAGGTTTGTGAATGGCAGTGCCCCTGAGCTCCATTTTTCAACTGTCTTTTTTGGGAGCTGGCCGCAAAAGCACGGGATTGCCTCAGGCCCTATTCTTGTTCCCTGCGGCAGGCTGAGCCTGTAGTTAATTCTTCTTCCTGATGGGAAAATAGAGTGACCTGTGCCTGTCCCAACACCTAGATCTAGTCTCTCATTGGTTGCCCCTCTTCCCGTTCATCCTCAGGACAAATTGCAACCTGTACAGAACAGGAGGTTAAAGGTGCTGATTCTCCAAGTAGGGAGATTGCTAGTGAAGTAGCTGGAATGGCGAACCCGAGCACAAGGAGATGAGAAATGAGGTGCGTTTTAGAAACCTTTCAAAGTCACACGGTGTACCTTCTTCTGGGTTCCTCATGCAAGATTTCGATGTAGGAAGATGCCCTTGAACCTGGAGATTTGGGACCCATGGGATGGGTACCATGCAGTATTATTTTAAAGGGTCTGCGTTTTCTCACCCAACCTCACCCAACCTCTCAGCCCCAAGAGTGTCCACCCTTATGTCTCATCCAGCTGTGGGTCTAGATATGGTCAATCCAGGTTGCATCACAGCCCCTGAACGAATTTTGTAAGAATTTCTCTCTCTTTCACTGTCTTTGTTTTACGGGTTTTTAAAAGTAATTTATTTTTATAATGGGGTTTAGCTGCTTTTCACGGCTGTGTTTATGCGGATTTACACCCACTTGACTCACTTCCAGACAGATATCAATACATAGGTATTAAGATTGTTACTAGTCACATATATTCTTGTGCGGTGAATAGGGGGTGTTGAGTCCAGTTCACTGAGCAAAGAGTAGGTCTTGTCTATTACATATTGGGTGTATGGAACGGTATCTGAGCGAATTTGAAACCCTTGTTTTATGCATCACCCCACCTCACCTTTCCCGTTAAGCAGCCATAGTGTGTTTTCTAAACGTGTGATTCTGTTCTGTTCTGTAATTCAGTTCAAGTGTAGCGGTTTTTACATTCCCTCTATAAGTGATAGCTTATGATAAGTGTCTTTTTCTGTGTGACTTATTTCACTTAGAATTGTCGTACCTACGTCCACTCATCTTGCTTCTACTAGCCTTATGACATTGATTTCATGTCTGAGTGATATTGCATTGTACATAAGGACCACAACTTCTTTATCCATTTTTCTCTTTCCTGGGATATTTAAGGTGTCATGAAGTGGAGGTTCTTGTCAACAGAGCAGCCCTAAACTTTGGGGTGCCTGTGTCTTGCTGATTTTTAGTTTCCCCAATTTATACGCCCATGAGTGGACGTGCCCTATGCTCCCTAAGCTGTGTTTTTCCGATGTTTCAGGACACACTGTACACTTCTCCAGAGTGGCTGTTGGCAATTTACATCCCGCTCATCAGCGTAGCAAGGCTGCCATTTCTCCATGGCCTGTCCTGCATTTCTGGTTTTGACACTTTTTGCAGCATGGCCCTTTTGACCGATGGGAAGCGAGACTTCTTTGTAGCGCTGATTTGCCTTTCCAGGTTGCTTGGTTGGCCAAAAAGGGCGTATGCGTTTTTTCCTTAATATATTCAGGAAAAAACGCATACGCCCTTTTTGGCCAAGGGCATCATTGTCGACCTTTTGCCGCTTTTCATGTGCTTTAAAGGCGATTCGAATCTACCTCCTGAAATCTGTTTTCTGCAATTCTGCCTTGCTTTCAAATCCTCTTCGTTACCTTCCCTCAATATATCTGTGGATGAGAGTTATCATTTATAACTCTGCGGGTTTGTGAATTGCAGTGTCCCTGAGCTCCATTTTTCAACTCGCTTTTTTGGGAGCTGGCCGCAAAAGCACGGGATTGCCTCAGGCCCTATTGTGCTTCTGGGCGGCAGGCTGAGCCTGTGATTAATACTTCTTCCTGATGGGAAATTAGAGTGACCTGTGCCTGTCCCAACACCTAGATCTAGTCTCTCATTGGTTGCCCCTCTTCCCGTTCATCCTCAGGACAAATTGCAACCTGTACAGAACAGGAGGTTAAATGTGCTGATTCTCCAAGTAGGGAGATTGCTAGTAAAGTAGCTGGAATGGCGAACCCGAGCACAAGGAGATGAGAAATGAGGTGCGTTTTAGAAACCTTTCAAAATCACACGGTGTACCATCTTCTGAGTTTCTCATGCATGTTTTCGATGTAGGAAGATGCCCTTGAACCTGGAGACTTGGGACCCATGGGATGGGTACCACGCAGTATTACTTTAAAGGGTCTGTGTTTGCTCACCCAACCTAACCCAACCTTTCAGCCCCAAGAGTGTCCACCCTTATGTCTCATCCACCTGTGCGTGTAGATATGGTCAATCCAGGTTGCATCACAGCCTCTGAACGAATTTTGTAAGAATTTCTCTCTCTTTCACTGTCTTTGTTTTACGGGTTTTTAAAAGTAATTTATTTTTATAATGGGGTTTAGTTGCTTTTCACGGCTGTGTTTATGCGGCTTTACACCCACTTGACTCACTTCCAGACATATATCAATACATGGGTTTTAAGATTCTTACTAGTCACCTATATTCTTGTGCGGTGAATAGTGGGTGTTGAGTCCAGTTCACTGAGCAAGGAGTAGGTCTTGTCTATTACATATTGGGTGTATGGAACGGTATCTGAGCGAATTTGAACCCCTTGTTTTATGCATCACCCCACCTCACCTTTCCCGTTAAGCAGCCATAGTGTGTTTTCTAAACGTGTGACTCTGTTCTGTTTTGTAATTCAGTTCAAGTGTAGCGGTTTTTACATTCCCTCTATAAGTGATAGCTTATGATAAGTGTCTTTTTCTGTGTGACTTATTTCACTTAGAATCGTCGTACCTAACTCCACTCATCTTGCTTCTACTAGCCTTATGACATTGATTTCATGTCTGAGTGATATTCCATTGTACATAAGGACCACGACTTCTTTATCCATTTTTCTCTTTCCTGGGATATTTAAGTTGTCATGAAGTGGAGGTTCTTGTCAACAGAGCAGCCCTAAACTTTGGGGTGCCTGTGTCTTGCTGATTTTTCTTTTTCCCAATTTATACGCCCATGAGTGGACGTGCCGTACGCTCCCTAAGCTGTGTTTTTTCGATGTTTCAGGACACACCATACACTTCTCCAGAGTGGCTGCTGGCAATTAACATCCCGCCCATCAGCGTAGCAAGGCTGCCATTTCTCCATGGCCTGTCCTGCATTTCTGGTTTTGACACTTTTTGCAGCATGACCCTTTTGACCGATGGGAAGCGAGACTTCTTTGTAGCGCTGATTTGCCTTTCCAGGTTGCTTGGTTGGCCAAAAAGGGCGTATGCGTTTTTTCCTGAATATATTCAGGAAAAAACGCATACGCCCTTTTTGGCCAAGGGCATCATTGTCGACGTTTTGCCGCTTTTCATGTGCTTTAAAAGCGATTCGAATCTACCTCCTGAAACCTGTTTCCTGCAATTCTGCCTTGCTTTCAAATCCTCTTCGTTGCCTTCCCTCAATATATTTCTGGACGAGAGTTATCATTTATAACTCTGCAGGTTTGTGAATTGCAGTGAACCTGATCTCCATTTTTCAACTCGCTTTTTTGGGATATGCCCGCAAAAGCACGGGATTGCCTCAGGCCTTATTCTGGTTCCTGGCAGCAGGCTGAGCCTGTGGTTATTTCTTCTTCCTGATGGGAACATAGAGTGACCTGTGCCTGTCCCAACACCTAGATCTAGTCTGTAATTGGTTGCCCCTCTTCCCGTTCATCCTCAGGACAAATTGCAAGCTGTACGGAACAGGAGGTTAAAGGTGCTGATTCTCCAAGTAGGGAGATTGCTATTAAAGAAGCTGCAATGGCGAACCTGAGCACACGGAGTTGAGAAATGAGGTGCGTTTTAGAAACTTTCCCAATCACACGGTGTACCATCTTCTGGGTTTCTCATGCATGTTTTCGATGTAGGAAGATGCCCTTAAACCTGGAGATTTGGGACCCATGGGATGGGAACCGCGCAGTATTACTTTAAAGGGTCTGCGTTTGCTCACTCAACCTCACCAAACCTCTTAGCCCCAAGAGTGTCCACCCTTATGTCTCATCCAGCTGTGGGTCTAGATATGGTCAATCCAGGTTGTGTCACAGCCCCTGAATGAATTTTGTAAGAATTTCTCTCTCTTTCACTGTCTTTGTTTTACGGGTTTTTAAAAGTAATTTATTTTTATAATGGGGTTTAGCGGCTTTTCACGGCTGTGTTTATGCGGCTTTACACCCACTTGACTCACTTCCAGAGAGATATCAATACATAAGTTTTAAGATTCTCACTAGTCAGATATATTCTTGTGCGGTGAATAGGGGGTGTTGAGTCCAGTTCACTGAACAAGGAGTAGGTCTTGTCTATTACATATTGGGTGTATGGAACGGTATCTGAGCTAATTTGAAACCCTTGTTTTATGCATCACCCCACGTCACCTTTCCCGTTAAGCAGCCATAGTGTGTTTTCTAAATGTGTGACTCTGTTCTGATTTGTAATTCAATTCAAGTGTAGCGGTTTTTACATTCACTCTATAAGTGATAGCTTTTGATAAGTGTCTTTTTCTGTGTGTCTTATTTCCCTTAGAATCGTCGTACCTAATTCCACCCATCTTGCTTCTACTGGCCTTATGACATTGATTTCATGGCTGAGTGATATTTCATTGTACATAAGGACCACGATTTCTTTATCCATTTTTCTCTTTCCTGGGATATTTAAGGTTTCGTGAAGTGGAGGTTCTTCTCAACAGAGCAGCCCTAAACTTTGGGGTGCCTGAGTCTTGCTGATTTTTAGTTTTCCCAATTTATACGCCCATGAGTGGAAGTGCCCTATGCTCCCTTAGCTGTGTTTTTTCGATATTTCAGGCCACACCGTACACTTCTTCAGAGTGGCTGTTAGCAATTTACATCCCGCCCATCAGCGTAGCAAGGCTTCCATTTCTCCATGGCCTGTCCTGCATTTGTGGTTTTGACACTTTTTTCAGCATGGCCCTTTTAACCGATGGGAAGCGAGACTTCTTTGTAGCGCTGATTTGTCTTTCCAGGTTGCTTGGTTGGCCAAAAAGGGCGTATGCGTTTTTTCCTGAATATATTCAGGAAAAAACGCATACGCCCTTTTTGGCCAAGGGCATCATTGTCCACGTTTTGCCGATTTTCATGTGGTTTAAAGGCGATTCTAATCTACCTCCTGAAACCTGTTTTCTGCAATTCTGCCTTGCTTTCAAATCCTCTTCGTTTCCTTCCCTCAATATATTTGTGGACGAGAGTTATCATTTATAACTCTGCATGTTTGTGAATTGCAGTGCCCCTGAGCTCCATTTTTCAACTGTCTTTTTTGGGAGCTGGCCGCAAAAGCGTGGGATTGCCTCAGGCCCTATTCTGATTCCGGGCGGCAGGCTGAGCCTGTAGTTAATACTTCTTCCTGATGGGAAAATAGAGTGACCTGTGCCTGTCCCAACACCTAGATCTAGTCTCTCATTGGTTGCCCCTCTTCCCGTAAATCCTCAGGACAAATTGCAACCTGTACGGAACAGGAGGTTAAAGGTGCTGATTCTCCAAGTAGGGAGATTGCTAGTAAAGTAGCTGGAATGGTGAACCCGAGCACAAGGAGATGAGAAATGAGGTGCCTTTTAAAAACCTTTCAAAATCACACGGTGTACCGTCTTCTGGGTTCGTCATGCAAGTTTTCGATGTAGGAAGATGCCCTTGAAACTGGAGATTTGGGACCCATGGGATGGGTACCACGCAGTATTACCTTAAACGGTCTGTGTTTGCTCACCCAACCTCACCAAACCTGTCAGCCCCAAGAGTGTCCACCCTTAGGTTTCATCCAACTGTGGGTCTAGATTTGTTCAATCCAGGTTGCATCACATCTCCTGAAAGAATTGTGTAAGAATTTCTCTCTCTTTCACTGTCTTTGTTTTACGGGTTTTTACAAGTAATTTATTTTTATAATGGGGTTTAGCTGCTTTTCACGGATGTGTTTATGCGGCTTTACACCCACTTGACACACTTCCAAAGAGATATCAATACATAGGTTTTAAGATTCTTACTAGTCAGATATATACTTGTGCGGTGAATAGGGGGTGTTGAGTCCAGTTCACTGAGCAAGGAGTAGGTCTTGTCTATTACATATTGGGTGTATGGAACGGTATCTGAGCTAATGTGAAACCCTTGTTTTATGCATCACACCACCTCACCTTTCCCGTTAAACAGCCATAGTGTGTTTTCTAAACGTGTGACACTGTTCTCTTTTGTAATTCAGTTCAAGTGTAGCAGTTTTTACATTCCCTCTATAAGTGATAGCTTATGATAAGTGTGTTTTTCTGTGTGACTTATTTCACTTAGAGTCGTCGTACCTAAATCCACTCATCATGCTGCTACTAGCCTTATGACATTGATTTCATGGCTGAGTGATATTCCATTGTACATAAGGACCACAACTTCTTTATCCATTTTTCTCTTTCCTGGGATATTTAAGGTGTCATGAAGAGGAGGTTCTTGTCAACAGAGCAGCCCTAAAATTTGGGGTGCCTGTGTCTTGCTGATTTTTAGTTTTCCCAATTTATACGCCCATGAGTGGACGTGCTCTATGCTCCCTAAGCTGTGTTTTTTCGATGTTTAAGGCAACACCGTACACTTCTCGAGAGTGGCTGCTGGCAATTTACATCCCGCCCATCAGTGTAGCAAGGCTCCCATTTCTCCATGGCCTCTCCTGCTTTTGTGGTTTTGACACTTTTTTCAGCATGGCCCTTTTGACCGATTCGAAGTGAGACTCCTTTTTAGCGCTGATTTGCCTTTCCAGGTTGCTTGGTTGGCCAAAAAGGGCGTATGCGTTTTTTCCTGAATATATTCAGGAAAAAACGCATACGCCCTTTTTGGCCAAGGGCATCATTGTCCACATTTTGCCGCTTTTCATGTGCTTTAAAGGCGATTCGAATCTACCTCCTGAAATCTGTTTCCTGCAATTCTGGCTTGCTTTCAAATCCTCTTCGTTGCCTTCCCTCAATATATTTCTGGACGAGAGTTATCATTTATACCTCTGCAGGTCTGTGAATTGCAGTGCCCATGTGCTCCATTTTTCAACTGCCTTTTTTGGGAGCTGGCCGCAGAAGCGCGGATTTGCCTCAGGCAATATTCTGGTTCCTGGCGGCAGGCCTAGCCTGTGCTTAATTCTTCTTCCTGATGGGAAAATACAGTGACCTGTGCCTGTCCAAACACCTAGATCTAGTCTCTCATTGGTTGCCCCTCTTCCCGTTCATCCTCAGGACAAATTGCAACCTGTACAGAACAGGAGGTTAAAGGTGCTGATTCTCCAAGTAGGGAGATTGCTAGTAAAGTAGCTGGAATGGCGAACCCGAGAACAAGGAAATGAGAAATGAGGTGCGTTTCAGAAACCTTTCCCGATCAGACGGTGTACCATCTTCTAGTTTTCCCATGCGTGTTTTCGATGTAGGAAGATGCCCTTGAACCTGGAGATTTGGGACCCATGGGATGGGTACCACGCAGTATTACTTTAAAGGGTCTGTGTTTGCTCACGCAACCTCACCCAACCTCTCAGCCCCAAGAGTGTCCACCCTTATGTCTCATCCAGCTGTGGGTCTAGATATGGTCAATCCAGGTTGCATCACAGCCTCTGAACGAATTTTGTAAGAATGTCTCTCTCTTTCAATGTCTTTGTTTTACGGGTTTTTAAAAGTAATTTATTTTTATAATGGGGTTTAGCTGCTTTTCATGGCTCTGTTTATGCGGCTTTACACCCACTTGACTCACTTCCAGGTTGATATCAATACATAGGTTTTAAGATTCTCACTAGTCAGATATATTCTTGTGCGGTGAATAGGGGGTGTTGAGTCCAGTTCACTGAGCAAGGAGTAGGTCTTTTCTATTACTTATTGGGTGTATGGAACGGTATCTGAGCTAATTTGAAACCCTTGTTTTATGCATCACCGCACATCACCTTTCCCGTTAAGCAGCCATAGTGTGTTTTCTAAATGTGTGACTCTGTTCTGATTTGTAATTCAATTCAAGTGTAGCGGTTTTTACATTCCCTTTATAAGTGATAGCTTTTGATAAGTGTCTTTTTCTGTGTGACTTATTTCACTTAGAGTCATCGTACCTAAATCCACTCATCATGCTGCTACTAGCCTTATGACATTGATTTCATGGCTGAGTGATATTCCATTGTACATAAGGACCACAACTTCTTTATCCATTTTTCTCTTTCCTGGGATATTTAAGATTTCCTGAAGTGGAGGTTCTTGTCAACAGAGCAGCCCTAAACTTTGGGTTGCCTGAGTCTTGCTGATTTTTAGTTTTCCCAATTTATACGCCCATGAGTGGAAGTGCCCTATGCTCCATAAACTGTGTTTTTTCGATGTTTCAGGCCACACCGTACAGTTCTCCAGAGTGGCTGTTGGCAATTTACATCCCGCTCATCAGCGTAGCAAGGCTCCTATTTCTCCATGGCCTGTCCTGCATTTGTGGTTTTGACACTTTTTTCAGCATGGCCCTTTGGACCGATGGGAAGCGAGACTTCTTGTAGCGCTGATTTGCCTTTCCAGGTTGCTTGGTTGGCCAAAAAGGGCGTATGCGTTTTTTCCTGAATATATTCAGGAAAAAACGCATACGCCCTTTTTGGCCAAGGGCATCATTGTCGACGTTTTGCCGCTTTTCATGTGCTTTAAAGGCGATTCGAATCTACCTCCTGAAACCTGTTTCCTGCAACTCTGCCTTGCTTTCAAATCCTCTTCGTTGCCTTCCCTCAATATATTTGTGGACGAGAGTTATCATTTATAACTCTGCAGGTTTGTGAATTGCAGTGCCCATGTGCTCCATTTTTCAACTGGCTTTTTTGGGAGCTGGCCGCAGAAGCGCGGGATTGCCTCAGGCCCTATTCTGGTTCCGGGCGGCAGGCTGAGCCTGTGGTTAATTCTTCTTCCTGATGGGAAAATAGAATGACCTGTGCCTGTCCCAACACCTAGATCTAATCTCTCATTCGTTGCCCCTCTTCCCATTCATCCTTAGGACAAATTGCAACCTGTACGGAACAGGAGCTTAAAGGTGCTGATTCTCCAAGTAGGGAGATTGCTAGTAAAGTAGCTGGAATGGCGAACCCGAGAACAAGGAAATGAGAAATGAGGTGCGTTTCAGAAACCTTTCCCGATCAGACGGTGTACCATCTTCTAGGTTTCCCATGCGTGTTTTCGATGTAGGAAGATGCCCTTGAACCTGGAGATTTCGGACCCATGGGATGGGTACCACGCAGTATTACTTTAAACGGTCTACGTTTGCTCTCCCAACCTCACTAAACCTCTCAGCCCCAAGAGTGTCCACCCTTAGGTCTCATCCAACTGTGGGTCTAGATATGTTCAACCCAGGTTGCGTCACAGCCCCTGAAGGAATTTTGTAAGAATTTCTCTCTCTTTCACTGTCTTTGTTTTACGGGTTTTTAGAAGTAATTTATTTTTATAATGGAGTTTAGCTGCTTTTCACGGCTGTGTTTATGCGGCTTTACACACACTTGACTCACTTCCAGAGAGATATCAATACATAGGTTTTAAGATTCTCACTAGTCAGATATATTCTTGTGCGGTGAATAGGGGGTGTTGAGTCCAGTTCACTGAGCAAGGAGTAGGTCTTTTCTATTACTTATTGGGTGTATGGAACGGTATCTGAGCTAATTTGAAACCCTTGTTTTATGCATCACCGCACATCACCTTTCCCGTTAAGCAGCCATAGTGTGTTTTCTAAATGTGTGACTCTGTTCTGATTTGTAATTCAATTCAAGTGTAGCGGTTTTTACATTCCCTTTATAAGTGATAGCTTTTGATAAGTGTCTTTTTCTGTGTGACTTATTTCACTTAGAGTCATCGTACCTAAATCCACTCATCATGCTGCTACTAGCCTTATGACATTGATTTCATGGCTGAGTGATATTCCATTGTACATAAGGACCACAATTTCTTTATCCATTTTTCTCTTTCCTGGGATATTTAAGGTTTCCTGAAGTGGAGGTTCTTGTCAACAGAGCAGCCCTAACCTTTCGTTGCCTAAGTCTTGCTGATTTTTAGTTTTCCCAATTTATACGCCCATGAGTGGAAGTGCCCTATGCTCCATAAACTGTGTTTTTTCGATGTTTCAGGCCACACCGTACACTTCTCCAGAGTGGCTGTTGGCAATTTACATCCCGCCCATTAGCGTAGCAAGGCTCCCATTTCTCCATGGCCTGTCCTGCATTTGTGGTTTTGACACTTTTTTCAGCCTGACCCTTTTGACCGATGGGAAGCGAGACTTCTTTGTAGCGCTGATTTGCCTTTCCAGGTTGCTTGGTTGGCCAAAAAGGGCGTATGCGTTTTTTCCTGAATATATTCAGGAAAAAAGACATACGCCCTTTTTTTCCAAGGGCATCATTTTCCACGTTTTGCCGCTTTTCATGTGCTTGAAAGGCGATTCGAATCTACCTCCTGAAATCTGTGTTTTGCAGTTCTGCCTTGCTTTCAAATCCTCTTCGTTGCCTTCCCTCAATATATTTGTGGACGAGAGTTATCATTTATAACTCTGCAGGCTTGTGAATTGCAGTGCCACTGAGCTCCATTTTTCAACTCGCTTTTTTGGGATCTGGCCGCAAAAGCGCGGGATTGCCTCAGGCCCTTTTCTGGTTGCGGGTGGCAGGCTGAGCCTGTGGTTATTTCTTCTTCCTGATGGGAAAATAGAGTGACCTGTGCCTGTCCCAACACCTAGATCTAGTCTCTCATTGGTTGCCCCTCTTCCCGTTCATCCTCAGGACAAATTGCAACCTATACGGAACTGGAGGTTAAAGGTGCTGATTCTCCAAGTAGGGAGATTGCTAGTAAATTAGCTAGAATGGCGTACCCGAGCACAAGGAGATGAGAAATGAGGTGCGTTTTAGAAACCTTTCAAAATCACATGCTGTAACATCTTCTAGGTTCCTCATGCAAGTTTTCAATGTAGGAAGATGCCCTTGAACCTGGAGATTTGGGACCCATGGGATGGGTACCATGCATTATTACTTTAAAGGGTCTGCGTTGGCTCACCCAACCTCACCAAACCTCTCAGCCCCAAGAGTGTCAACCATTATGTCTCATCCAGCTGTGGGTCTAGATATGGTCAATCCAGGTTGCGTCACAGCCCCTGAATGAATTTTGTAAGAATTTCTCTCTCTTTCACTGTCTTTGTTTCATGCGTTTTTAAAACTAATTTATTTTTATAATGGGGTTTAGCTGCTTTTCACGGCTGTGTTTATGCGGATTTACACCCACTTGACTCACTTCCAGAGAGATATCAATACATAGGTTTTAAGATTCTCACTAGTCAGATATATTCTTGTGCGGTGAATAGAGGGTGTTGAGTCCAGTTCACTGAGCAAGGAGTAGGTCTTGTCTATTACATATTGGGTGTATGGAACGGTATCTGAGCGAATTTGAAACCCTTGTTTTATGCATCACCCCACCTCACCTTTCCCGTTAAGCAGCCATAGTGTGTTTTCAAAATGGGTGACACTGTTCTGATTTGTAATTCAGTTCAAGTGTAGCGGTTTTTACATTCCCTCTATAAGTGATAGCTTTTGATATGTGTCTTTTTCTGTGTGACTTATTTCACTTAGAGTCGTCGTACCTAAAACCAATCATCATGCTGCTACTAGCCTTATGATATTGATTTCATGGCTGAGTGATATTCCATTGTACATAAGGACCACAACTTCTTTATCCATTTTTCTCTTTCCTGGGATATTTAAGGTGTCATGAAGTGGAGGTTCTTGTCAACAGAGCAGCCCTAAACTTTGGGGTGCCTGTGTCTTGCTGATTTTAGTTTTCCCAATTTATACGCCCATGAGTGGAAGTGCCCTATGCTCCCTAAGCTTTGTTTTTTCGATGTTTCAGGACACACCGTACACTTCTCCAGAGTGGCTGTTGGCAATTTACATCCCGCTCATCAGCGTAGCAAGGCTCCTATTTCTCCATGGCCTGTCCTGCATTTGTGGTTTTGACACTTTTTTCAGCATGGCCTTTTGGACCGATGGGAAGCGAGACTTCTTTGTAGCGCTGATTTGCCTTTCCAGGTTGCTTGGTTGGCCAAAAAGGGCGTATGCGTTTTTTCCTGAATATATTCAGGAAAAAACGCATACGCCCTTTTTGGCCAAGGGCATCATTGTCGACGTTTTGCCGCTTTTCATGTGCTTTAAAGGCGATTCGAATCTACCTCCTGAAACCTGTTTCCTGCAACTCTGCCTTGCTTTCAAATCCTCTTCGTTGCCTTCCCTCAATATATTTGTGGACGAGAGTTATCATTTATAACTCTGCAGGTTTCTGAATTGCAGTGCCCATGTGCTGGATTTATCAACTGGCTTTTTTGGGAGCTGGCCGCAGAAGCGCGGGATTGCCTCAGGCCCTATTCTGGTTCCGGGCGGCAGGCTGAGCCTGTGGTTAATTCTTCTTCCTGATGGGAAAATAGAGTGACCTCTGCCTGTCCCAACACCTAGATCTAGTCTCTCATTGGTTGCCCCTCTTCCCATTCATCCTTAGGACAAATTGCAACCTGTATGGAACAGGAGGTTAAAGGTGCTGATTCTCCAAGTAGGGAGATTGCTAGTAAAGTAGCTGGAATGGGGAACCCGAGCACACGGAGTTGAGAAATGAGGTGCGTTTTAGAAACTTTCCCAATCTCACGGTGTACCATCTTCTGGGTTTCTCATGCATGTTTTCGATGTAGGAAGATGCCTTTGAACCTGGAGATTTGGGACCCATGGGATGGGTACCACGCAGTATTACTTTAAAGCGTCTGCATTTGCTCACCCAACCACACCAAACCTCTCAGCCCCAAGAGTGTCCACCCTTATGTCTCATCCAGCTGTGGGTCTAGATATGGTCAATCCAGGTTGCGTCACAGCCCCTGAATGAATTTTGTAAGAATTTCTCTCTCTTTCACTGTCTTTGTTTCATGGGTTTTTAAAACTAATTTATTTTTATAATGGGGTTTAGCTGCTTTTCACGGCTGTGTTTATGCGGCTTTACACCCACTTGACTCACTTCCAGAGAGATATCAATACATAACTTTTACGATTCTCACTAGTCAGATATATTCTTGTGTGGTGAATAGGGGGTGTTGAGTCCAGTTCACTGAGCAAGGAGTAGGTCTTGTCTATTACATATTGGGTGTATGGAACGGTATCTGAGCTAATTTGAAACCCTTGTTTTATGCATCACCCCACGTCACCTTTCCCGTTAAGCAGCCATAGTGTGTTTTCTAAATGTGTGACTCTGTTTTGATTTGTAATTCAGTTTAATTGTAGCGGTTTTTACATTCCCTTTATAAGTGATAGCTTTTGATAAGTGTATTTTTCTGTGTGACTTATTTCACTTAGAGTCGTCGTACCTAAATCCACTCATCATGCTGCTACTAGCCTTATGACATTGATTTCATGGCTGAGTGATATTCCATTGTACATAAGGACCACGACTTCTTTATCCATTTTTCTCCTTCCTGGGATATTTAAGGTTTCGTGAAGTGGAGGTTCTTGTCAACAGAGCAGCCCTAAACTTTGGGGTGCCTGAGTCTTGCTGATTTTTAGTTTTCCCAATTTATACGCCCATGAGTGGAAGTGCCCTATGCTCCATAAACTTTGTTTTTTCGATGTTTCAGGCCACACCGTACACTTCTCCAGAGTGGCTGTTGGCAATTTACATCCCGCCCATCAGCGTGGCAAGGCTCCCATTTCTCCATGGCCTGTCCTGCATTTGTGGTTTTGACACTTTTTTCAGCATGGCCCTTTTGACCCATGGGAAGCGAGACTTCTTTGTAGCGCTGATTTGCCTTTCCAGGTTGCTTGGTTGGCCAAAAAGGGCGTATGCGTTTTTTTCTGAATATATTCAGGAAAAAACGCATACGCCCTTTTTGGCCAAGGGCATCATTTTCCACGTTTTGCCGCTTTTCATGTGCTTGAAAGGCGATTCGAATCTACCTCCTGAAACCTGTTTCATGCAACTCTGCCTTGCTTTCAAATCCTCTTCGCTGCCTTCCCTCAATATATTTGTGGACGAGAGTTATCATTTATAACTCTGCAGGTTTGTGAATTGCAGTGCCCATGTGCTCCATTTTTCAACTGGCTTTTTTCGGAGCTGGCCGCAGAAGCGCGGGATTGCCTCAGGCACTAATCTGGTTCCCGGCGGCAGGCTGAGCCTGTGCTTAATTCTTCTTCCTGATGGGAAAATAGAGTGACCTGTGCCTGTCCCAACACCTAGATGTAGTCTCTCATTGGTTGCCCCTCTTCCCGTTCATCCTCAGGACAAATTGCAACCTGTACAGAACAGGAGGTTAAAGGTGTTGATTCTCCAAGTAGGGAGATTGCTAGTAAAGTAGCTGGAATGGCAAACCCGAGCACAAGGAGATGAGAAATGAGGTGCGTTTTAGAAACCTTTCAAAATCACACGGTGTACCATCTTCTGAGTTTCTCATGCATGTTTTCGATGTAGGAAGATGCCCTTGAACCTGGAGACTTGGGACCCATGGGATGGGTACCACGCAGTATTACTTTAAAGGGTCTGCGTTTGCTCACCCAACCTAACCCAACCTTTCAGCCCCAAGAGTGTCCACCCTTATGTCTCATCCACCTGAGCGTGTAGATATGGTCAATCCAGGTTGCATCACAGCCTCTGAACGAATTTTGTAAGAATTTCTCTCTCTTTCACTGTCTTTGTTTTACGGGTTTTTAAAAGTAATTTATTTTTATAATGGGGTTTAGTTGCTTTTCACGGCTGTGTTTATGCGGCTTTACACCCACTTGACTCACTTCCAGACATATATCAATACATAGGTTTTAAGATTCTTACTAGTCACCTATATTCTTGTGCGGTGAATAGGGGGTGTTGAGTCCAGTTCACTGAGCAAGGAGTAGGTCTTGTCTATTACATATTGGGTGTATGGAACGGTATCTGAGCGAATTTGAACCCCTTGTTTTATGCATCACCCCACCTCACCTTTCCCGTTAAGCAGCCATAGTGTGTTTTCTAAACGTGTGACTCTGTTCTGTTTTGTAATTCAGTTCAAGTGTAGCGGTTTTTACATTCCCTCTATAAGTGATAGCTTATGATAAGTGTCTTTTTCTGTGTGACTTATTTCACTTAGAATCGTCGTACCTAACTCCACTCATCTTGCTTCTACTAGCCTTATGACATTGATTTCATGTCTGAGTGATATTCCATTGTACATAAGGACCACGACTTCTTTATCCATTTTTCTCTTTCCTGGGATATTTAAGTTGTCATGAAGTGGAGGTTCTTGTCAACAGAGCAGCCCTAAACTTTGGGGTGCCTGTGTCTTGCTGATTTTTCTTTTTCCCAATTTATACGCCCATGAGTGGACGTGCCCTACGCTCCCTAAGCTGTGTTTTTTCGATGTTTCCGGACACAGCATACACTTCTCCAGAGTGGCTGCTGGCAATTAACATCCCGCCCATCAGCGTAGCAAGGCTGCCATTTCTCCATGGCCTGTCCTGCATTTCTGGTTTTGACACTTTTTGCAGCATGACCCTTTTGACCGATGGGAAGCGAGACTTCTTTGTAGCGCTGATTTGCCTTTCCAGGTTGCTTGGTTGGCCAAAAAGGGCGTATGCGTTTTTTCCTGAATATATTCAGGAAAAAACGCATACGCCCTTTTTGGCCAAGGGCATCATTGTCGACGTTTTGCCGCTTTTCATGTGCTTTAAAGGCGATTCGAATCTACCTCCTGAAACCTGTTTCCTGCAATTCTGCCTTGCTTTCAAATCCTCTTCATTGCCTTCCCTCAATATATTTGTGGACGAGAGTTATCGTTTATAACTCAGCATGTTTGTGAATGGCAGTGCCCCTGAACTCCATTTTTCAACTGTCTTTTTTGGGAGCTGGCCGCAAAAGCACGGGATTGCCTCAGGCCCTATTCTGGTTCCTGGCAGCAGGCTGAGCCTGTGGTTAATTCTTCTTCCTGATGGGAAAATAGAGTGACCTGTGCCTGTCCCAAAACCTAGATCTAGTCTCTCATTGGTTGCCCCTCTTCCCGTTCATCCTCAGGACAAATTGCAACCTGTAGGGAACAGGAGGTTAAAGGTGCTGATTCTCCAAGTAGGGAGATTGCTAGTGAAGTAGCTGGAATGGCGAACCCGAGCACAAGGAAATGAGAAATGAGGTGCGTTTTAGAAACCTTTCAAAATCACACGGTGTACCTTCTTCTGGGTTCCTCATGCAAGATTTCGATGTAGGAAGATGCCCTTGAACCTGGAGATTGGGGACCCATGGGATGGGTACCATGCAGTATTACTTTAAAGGGTCTGCCTTTTCTCACCCAACCTCACCCAACCTCTCAGCCCCACGAGTGTCCACCCTTATGTCTCATCCAGCTGTGGGTCTAGATATGGTCAATCCAGGTTGCATCACAGCCCCTGAACGAATTTTGTAAGAATTTCTCTCTCTTTCACTGTCTTTGTTTTACGGGTTTTTAAAAGTAATTTATTTTTATAATGGGGTTTAGCTGCTTTTCACGGCTGTGTTTATGCGGATTTACACCCACTTGACTCACTTTCAGACAGATATCAATACATAGGTTTTAAGATTGTTACTAGTCACATATATTCTTGTTCGGTGAATAGGGGGTGTTGAGTCCAGTTCACTGAGCAAAGAGTAGGTCTTGTCTATTACATATTGGGTGTATGGAACGGTATCTGAGCGAATTTGAAACCCTTGTTTTATGCATCACCCCACCTCACCTTTCCCGTTAAGCAGCCATAGTGTGTTTTCTAAACGTGTGACTCTGTTCTGTTTTGTAATTCAGTTCAAGTGTAGCGGTTTTTACATTCCCTCTATAAGTGATAGCTTATGATAAGTGTCTTTTTCTGTGTGACTTATTTCACTTAGAATCGTCGTACCTAACTCCACTCATCTTGCTTCTACTAGCCTTATGACATTGATTTCATGTCTGAGTGATATTCCATTGTACATAAGGACCACGACTTCTTTATCCATTTTTCTCTTTCCTGGGATATTTAAGTTGTCATGAAGTGGAGGTTCTTGTCAACAGAGCAGCCCTAAACTTTGGGGTGCCTGTGTCTTGCTGATTTTTAGTTTTCCCAATTTATACTCCCATGAGTGGACGTGCCCTATGCTCCATAAGCTGTTTTTTTTCGATGTTTCAGTACACACTGTACACTTCTCCAGAGTGGCTGTTGGCAATTTACATCCCGCTCATCAGCGTAGCAAGGCTGCCATTTCTCCATGGCCTGTCCTGCATTTCTGGTTTTGACACTTTTTGCAGCATGGCCCTTTTGACCGATGGGAAGCGAGACTTCTTTGTAGCGCTGATTTGCCTTTCCAGGTTGCTTGGTTGGCCAAAAAGGGCGTATGCGTTTTTTCCTGAATATATTCAGGAAAAAACGCATACGCCCTTTTTGGACAAGGGCATCATTGTCGACCTTTTGCCGCTTTTCATGTGCTTTAAAGGCGATTCGAATCTACCTCCTGAAATCTGTTTTCTGCAATTCTGCCTTGCTTTCAAATCCTCTTCGTTGCCTTCCCTCAATATATCTGTGGATGAGAGTTATCATTTATAACTCTGCGGGTTTGTGAATTGCAGTGTCCCTGAGCTCCATTTTTCAACTCGCTTTTTTGGCAGCTGGCCGCAAAAGCGCGGGATTGCCTCAGGCCCTATTGTGCTTCTGGGCGGCAGGCTGAGCCTGTGATTAATTCTTCTTCCTGATGGGAAATTAGAGTGACCTGTGCCTGTCCCAACACCTAGATCTAGTCTCTCATTGGTTGCCCCTCTTCCCGTTCATCCTCAGGACAAATTGCAACCTGTACAGAACAGGAGGTTAAAGGTGCTGATTCTCCAAGTAGGGAGATTGCTAGTAAAGTAGCTGGAATGGCGAACCCGAGCACAAGGAGATGAGAAATGAGGTGCGTTTTAGAAACCTTTCAAAATCACACGGTGTACCATCTTCTGAGTTTCTCATGCATGTTTTCGATGTAGGAAAATGCCCTTGAACCTGGAGACTTGGGACCCATGGGATGGGTACCACGCAGTATTACTTTAAAGGGTCTGTGTTTGCTCACCCAACCTAACCCAAACTTTCAGCCCCAAGAGTGTCCACCCTTATGTCTCATCCACCTGTGCGTGTAGATATGGTCAATCCAGGTTGCATCACAGCCCCTGAACGAATTTTGTAAGAATTTCTCTCTCTTTCACTGTCTTTGTTTTACGGGTTTTTAAAAGTAATTTATTTTTATAATGGGGTTTAGTTGCTTTTCACGGCTGTGTTTATGCGGCTTTACACCCACTTGACTCACTTCCAGACATATATCAATACATAGGTTTTAAGATTCTTACTAGTCACCTATATTCTTGTGCGGTGAATAGTGGGTGTTGAGTCCAGTTCACTGAGCAAGGAGTAGGTCTTGTCTATTACATATTGGGTGTATGGAACGGTATCTGAGCGAATTTGAACCCCTTGTTTTATGCATCACCCCACCTCACCTTTCCCGTTAAGCAGCCATAGTGTGTTTTCTAAACGTGTGACTCTGTTCTGTTTTGTAATTTAGTTCAAGTGTAGCGGTTTTTACATTCCCTCTATAAGTGATAGCTTATGATAAGTGTCTTTTTCTGTGTGACTTATTTCACTTAGAATCGTCGTACCTAACTCCACTCATCTTGCTTCTACTAGCCTTATGACATTGATTTCATGTCTGAGTGATATTCCATTGTACATAAGGACCACGACTTCTTTATCCATTTTTCTCTTTCCTGGGATATTTAAGTTGTCATGAAGTGGAGGTTCTTGTCAACAGAGCAGCCCTAAACTTTGGGGTGCCTGTGTCTTGCTGATTTTTCTTTTTCCCAATTTATACGCCCATGAGTGGACGTGCCGTACGCTCCCTAAGCTGTGTTTTTTCGATGTTTCAGGACACACCATACACTTCTCCAGAGTGGCTGCTGGCAATTAACATCCCGCCCATCAGCGTAGCAAGGCTGCCATTTCTCCATGGCCTGTCCTGCATTTCTGGTTTTGACACTTTTTGCAGCATGACCCTTTTGACCGATGGGAAGCGAGACTTCTTTGTAGCGCTGATTTGCCTTTCCAGGTTGCTTGGTTGGCCAAAAAGGGCGTATGCGTTTTTTCCTGAATATATTCAGGAAAAAACGCATACGCCCTTTTTGGCCAAGGGCATCATTGTCGACCTTTTGCCGCTTTTCATGTGCTTTAAAGGCGATTCGAATCTACCTCCTGAAATCTGTTTTCTGCAATTCTGCCTTGCTTTCAAATCCTCTTCGTTGCCTTCCCTCAATATATCTGTGGATGAGAGTTATCATTTATAACTCTGCGGGTTTGTGAATTGCAGTGTCCCTGAGCTCCATTTTTCAACTCGCTTTTTTGGGAGCTGGCCGCAAAAGCACGGGATTGCCTCAGACCCTATTGTGCTTCTGGGCGGCAGGCTGAGCCTGTGATTAATTCTTCTTCCTGATGGGAAATTAGAGTGACCTGTGCCTGTCCCAACACCTAGATCTAGTCTCTCATTGGTTGCCCCTCTTCCCGTTCATCCTCAGGACAAATTGCAACCTGTACAGAACAGGAGGTTAAAGGTGCTGATTCTCCAAGTAGGGAGATTGCTAGTGAAGTAGCTGGAATGGCGAACCCGAGCACAAGGAGATGAGAAATGAGGTGCGTTTTAGAAACCTTTCAAAATCACACGGTGTACCTTCTTCTGGGTTCCTCATGCAAGATTTCGATGTAGGAAGATGCCCTTGAACCTGGAGATTTGGGACCCATGTGATGGGTACCATGCAGTATTACTTTAAAGTGTCTGCGTTTTCTCACCCAACCTCACCCAACCTCTCAGCCCCAAGAGTGTCCACCCTTATGTCTCATCCAGCTGTGGGTCTAGATATGGTCAATCCAGGTTGCATCACAGCCTCTGAACGAATTTTGTAAGAATTTCTCTCTCTTTCACTGTCTTTGTTTTACGGGTTTTTTAAAAGTAATTTATTTTTATAATGGGGTTTAGCTGCTTTTCACGGCTGTGTTTATGCGGCTTTACACCCACTTGACTCACTTCCAGACAGATATCAATACATAGGTTTTAAGATTGTTACTAGTCACCTATATTCTTGTGCGGTGAATAGGGGGTGTTGAGTCCAGTTCACTGAGCAAAGAGTAGGTCTTGTCTATTACATATTGGGTGTATGGAACGGTATCTGAGCGAATTTGAACCCTTGTTTTATGCATCACCCCACCTCACCTTTCCCGTTAAGCAGCCATAGTGTGTTTTCTAAACGTGTGATTCTGTTCTGTTCTGTAATTCAGTTCAAGTGTAGCGGTTTTTACATTCCCTCTATAAGTGATAGCTTATGATAAGTGTCTTTTTCTGTGTGACTTATTTCACTTAGAATCGTCGTACCTAAGTCCACTCATCTTGCTTCTACTAGCCTTATGACATTGATTTCATGTCTGAGTGATATTGCATTGTACATAAGGACCACAACTTCTTTATCCATTTTTCTCTTTCCTGGGATATTTAAGGTGTCATGAAGTGGAGGTTCTTGTCAACAGAGCAGCCCTAAACTTTGGGGTGCCTGTGTCTTGCTGATTTTTAGTTTTCCCAATTTATACGCCCATGAGTGGACGTGCCCTATGCTCCCTAAGCTGTGTTTTTTCGATGTTTCAGGACACACCGTACACTTCTCCAGAGTGGCTGTTGGCAATTTACATCCCGCTCATCAGCGTAGCAAGGCTGCCATTTCTCCATGGCCTGTCCTGCATTTCTGGTTTTGACACTTTTTGCAGCATGGCCCTTTTGACCGATGGGAAGCGAGACTTCTTTGTAGCGCTGATTTGCCTTTCCAGGTTGCTTGGTTGGCCAAAAAGGGCGTATGCGTTTTTTCCTGAATATATTCAGGAAAAAACGCATACGCCCTTTTTGGCCAAGGGCATCATTGTCGACCTTTTGCCGCTTTTCATGTGCTTTAAAGGCGATTCGAATCTACCTCCTGAAATCTGTTTTCTGCAATTCTGCCTTGCTTTCAAATCCTCTTCGTTGCCTTCCCTCAATATATCTGTGGATGAGAGTTATCATTTATAACTCTGCGGGTTTGTGAATTGCAGTGTCCCTGAGCTCCATTTTTCAACTCGCTTTTTTGGGAGCTGGCCGCAAAAGCACGGGATTGCCTCAGACCCTATTGTGCTTCTGGGCGGCAGGCTGAGCCTGTGATTAATTCTTCTTCCTGATGGGAAATTAGAGTGACCTGTGCCTGTCCCAACACCTAGATCTAGTCTCTCATTGGTTGCCCCCCTTCCCGTTCATCCTCAGGACAAATTGCAACCTGTACAGAACAGGAGGTTAAAGGTGCTGATTCTCCAAGTAGGGAGATTGCTAGTAAAGTAGCTGGAATGGCGAACCCGAGCACAAGGAGATGAGAAATGAGTTGCGTTTTAGAAACCTTTCAAAATCACACGGTGTACCATCTTCTGGATTCCTCATGCATGTTTTCGATGTAGGAAGATGCCCTTGAACCTGGAGACTTGGGACCCATGGGATGGGTACCACGCAGTATTACTTTAAAGGGTCTGCGTTTGCTCACCCAACCTAACCCAACCTTTCAGCCCCAAGAGTGTCCACCCTTATGTCTCATCCACCTGTGGGTCTGGATATGGTCAATCCAGGTTGCATCACAGCCTCTGAACGAATTTTGTAAGAATTTCTCTCTCTTTCACTGTCTTTGTTTTACGGGTTTTTAAAAGTAATTTATTTTTATAATGGGGTTTAGCTGCTTTTCACGGCTGTGTTTATGCGGCTTTACACCCACTTGACTCACTTCCAGACAGATATCAATACATAGGTTTTAAGATTGTTACTAGTCACCTATATTCTTGTGCGGTGAATAGGGGGTGTTGAGTCCAGTTCACTGAGCAAAGAGTAGGTCTTGTCTATTACATATTGGGTGTATGGAACGGTATCTGAGCGAATTTGAAACCCTTGTTTTATGCATCACCCCACCTCACCTTTCCCGTTAAGCCGCCATAGTGTGTTTTCTAAACGTGTGATTCTGTTCTGTTCTGTAATTCAGTTCAAGTGTAGCGGTTTTTACATTCCCTCTATAAGTGATAGCTTATGATAAGTGTCTTTTTCTGTGTGACTTATTTCACTTAGAATCGTCGTACCTAAGTCCACTCATCTTGCTTCTACTAGCCTTATGACATTGATTTCATGTCTGAGTGATATTGCATTGTACATAAGGACCACAACTTCTTTATCCATTTTTCTCTTTCCTGGGATATTTAAGGTGTCATGAAGTGGAGGTTCTTGTCAACAGAGCAGCCCTAAACTTTGGGGTGCCTGTGTCTTGCTGATTTTTAGTTTTCCCAATTTATACGCCCATGAGTGGACGTGCCCTATGCTCCCTAAGCTGTGTTTTTTCGATGTTTCAGGACACACCGTACACTTCTCCAGAGTGGCTGTTGGCAATTTACATCCCGCTCATCAGCGTAGCAAGGCTGCCATTTCTCCATGGCCTGTCCTGCATTTCTGGTTTTGACACTTTTTGCAGCATGGCCCTTTTGACCGATGGGAAGCGAGACTTCTTTGTAGCGCTGATTTGCCTTTCCAGGTTGCTTGGTTGGCCAAAAAGGGCGTATGCGTTTTTTCCTGAATATATTCAGGAAAAAACGCATACGCCCTTTTTGGCCAAGGGCATCATTGTCGACCTTTTGCCGCTTTTCATGTGCTTTAAAGGCGATTCGAATCTACCTCCTGAAATCTGTTTTCTGCAATTCTGCCTTGCTTTCAAATCCTCTTCGTTGCCTTCCCTCAATATATCTGTGGATGAGAGTTATCATTTATAACTCTGCGGGTTTGTGAATTGCAGTGTCCCTGAGCTCCATTTTTCAACTCGCTTTTTTGGGAGCTGGCCGCAAAAGCACGGGATTGCCTCAGACCCTATTGTGCTTCTGGGCGGCAGGCTGAGCCTGTGATTAATTCTTCTTCCTGATGGGAAATTAGAGTGACCTGTGCCTGTCCCAACACCTAGATCTAGTCTCTCATTGGTTGCCCCCCTTCCCGTTCATCCTCAGGACAAATTGCAACCTGTACAGAACAGGAGGTTAAAGGTGCTGATTCTCCAAGTAGGGAGATTGCTAGTAAAGTAGCTGGAATGGCGAACCCGAGCACAAGGAGATGAGAAATGAGTTGCGTTTTAGAAACCTTTCAAAATCACACGGTGTACCATCTTCTGGATTCCTCATGCATGTTTTCGATGTAGGAAGATGCCCTTGAACCTGGAGACTTGGGACCCATGGGATGGGTACCACGCAGTATTACTTTAAAGGGTCTGCGTTTGCTCACCCAACCTAACCCAACCTTTCAGCCCCAAGAGTGTCCACCCTTATGTCTCATCCACCTGTGGGTCTGGATATGGTCAATCCAGGTTGCATCACAGCCTCTGAACGAATTTTGTAAGAATTTCTCTCTCTTTCACTGTCTTTGTTTTACGGGTTTTTAAAAGTAATTTATTTTTATAATGGGGTTTAGCTGCTTTTCACGGCTGTGTTTATGCGGCTTTACACCCACTTGACTCACTTCCAGACAGATATCAATACATAGGTTTTAAGATTGTTACTAGTCACCTATATTCTTGTGCGGTGAATAGGGGGTGTTGAGTCCAGTTCACTGAGCAAAGAGTAGGTCTTGTCTATTACATATTGGGTGTATGGAACGGTATCTGAGCGAATTTGAAACCCTTGTTTTATGCATCACCCCACCTCACCTTTCCTGTTAAGCCGCCATAGTGTGTTTTCTAAACGTGTGATTCTGTTCTGTTCTGTAATTCAGTTCAAGTGTAGCGGTTTTTACATTCCCTCTATAAGTGATAGCTTATGATAAGTGTCTTTTTCTGTGTGACTTATTTCACTTAGAATCGTCGTACCTAAGTCCACTCATCTTGCATCTACTAGCCTTATGACATTGATTTCATGTCTGAGTGATATTGCATTGTACATAAGGACCACAACTTCTTTATCCATTTTTCTCTTTCCTGGGATATTTAAGGTGTCATGAAGTGGAGGTTCTTGTCAACAGAGCAGCCCTAAACTTTGGGGTGCCTGTGTCTTGCTGATTTTTAGTTTTCCCAATTTATACGCCCATGAGTGGACGTGCCCTATGCTCCCTAAGCTGTGTTTTTTCGATGTTTCAGGACACACCGTACACTTCTCCAGAGTGGCTGTTGGCAATTTACATCCCGCTCATCAGCGTAGCAAGGCTGCCATTTCTCCATGGCCTGTCCTGCATTTCTGGTTTTGACACTTTTTGCAGCATGGCCCTTTTGACCGATGGGAAGCGAGACTTCTTTGTAGCGCTGATTTGCCTTTCCAGGTTGCTTGGTTGGCCAAAAAGGGCGTATGCGTTTTTTCCTGAATATATTCAGGAAAAAACGCATACGCCCTTTTTGGCCAAGGGCATCATTGTCGACCTTTTGCCGCTTTTTATGTGCTTTAAAGGCGATTCGAATCTACCTCCTGAAATCTGTTTTCTGCAATTCTGCCTTGCTTTCAAATCCTCTTCGTTGCCTTCCCTCAATATATCTGTGGATGAGAGTTATCATTTATAACTCTGCGGGTTTGTGAATTGCAGTGTCCCTGAGCTCCATTTTTCAACTCGCTTTTTTGGGAGCTGGCCGCAAAAGCACGGGATTGCCTCAGACCCTATTGTGCTTCTGGGCGGCAGGCTGAGCCTGTGATTAATTCTTCTTCCTGATGGGAAATTAGAGTGACCTGTGCCTGTCCCAACACCTAGATCTATTCTCTCATTGGTTGCCCCTCTTCCCGTTCATCCTCAGGACAAATTGCAACCTGTACAGAACAGGAGGTTAAAGGTGCTGATTCTCCAAGTAGGGAGATTGCTAGTAAAGTAGCTGGAATGGCGAACCCGAGCACAAGGAGATGAGAAATGAGGTGCGTTTTAGAAACCTTTCAAAATCACACGGTGTACCATCTTCTGAGTTTCTCATGCATGTTTTCGATGTAGGAAGATGCCCTTGAACCTGGAGACTAGGGACCCATGGGATGGGTACCACGCAGTATTACTTTAAAGGGTCTGCGTTTGCTCACCCAACCTAACCCAAACTTTCAGCCCCAAGAGTGTCCACCCTTATGTCTCATCCACCTGTGCGTGTAGATATGGTCAATCCAGGTTGCATCACAGCCTCTGAACGAATTTTGTAAGAATTTCTCTCTCTTTCACTGTCATTGTTTTACGGGTTTTTAAAAGTAATTTATTTTTATAATGGGGTTTAGTTGCTTTTCACGGCTGTGTTTATGCGGCTTTACACCCACTTGACTCACTTCCAGACATATATCAATACATAGGTTTTAAGATTCTTACTAGTCACCTATATTCTTGTGCGGTGAATAGGGGGTGTTGAGTCCAGTTCACTGAGCAAGGAGTAGGTCTTGTCTATTACATATTGGGTGTATGGAACGGTATCTGAGCGAATTTGAACCCCTTGTTTTATGCATCACCCCACCTCACCTTTCCCGTTAAGCAGCCATAGTGTGTTTTCTAAACGTGTGACTCTGTTCTGTTTTGTAATTCAGTTCAAGTGTAGCGGTTTTTACATTCCCTCTATAAGTGATAGCTTATGATAAGTGTCTTTTTCTGTGTGACTTATTTCACTTAGAATCGTCGTACCTAACTCCACTCATCTTGCTTCTACTAGCCTTATGACATTGATTTCATGTCTGAGTGATATTCCATTGTACATAAGGACCACGACTTCTTTATCCATTTTTCTCTTTCCTGGGATATTTAAGTTGTCATGAAGTGGAGGTTCTTGTCAACAGAGCAGCCCTAAACTTTGGGGTGCCTGTGTCTTGCTGATTTTTCTTTTTCCCAATTTATACGCCCATGAGTGGACGTGCCGTACGCTCCCTAAGCTGTGTTTTTTCGATGTTTCAGGACACACCATACACTTCTCCAGAGTGGCTGCTGGCAATTAACATCCCGCCCATCAGCGTAGCAAGGCTGCCATTTCTCCATGGCCTGTCCTGCATTTCTGGTTTTGACACTTTTTGCAGCATGACCCTTTTGACCGATGGGAAGCGAGACTTCTTTGTAGCGCTGATTTGCCTTTCCAGGTTGCTTGGTTGGCCAAAAAGGGCGTATGCGTTTTTTCCTGAATATATTCAGGAAAAAACGCATACGCCCTTTTTGGCCAAGGGCATCATTGTCGACGTTTTGCCGCTTTTCATGTGCTTTAAAGGCGATTCGAATCTACCTCCTGAAACCTGTTTCCTGCAATTCTGCCTTGCTTTCAAATCCTCTTCGTTGCCTTCCCTCAATATATTTGTGGACGAGAGTTATCATTTATAACTCAGCAGGTTTGTGAATGGCAGTGCCCCTGAGCTCCATTTTTCAACTGTCTTGTTTGGGAGCTGGCCGCAAAAGCACGGGATTGCCTCAGGCCCTATTCTGGTTCCCGGCAGCAGGCTGAGCCTGTGGTTAATTCTTCTTCCTGATGGGAAAATAGAGTGACCTGTGCCTGTCCCAACACCTAGATCTAGTCTCTCATTGGTTGCCCCTCTTCCCGTTCATCCTCAGGACAAATTGCAACCTGTACAGAACAGGAGGTTAAAGGTGCTGTTTCTCCAAGTAGGGAGATTGCTAGTGAAGTAGCTGGAATGGCGAACCCGAGCACAAGGAGATGAGAAATGAGGTGCGTTTTAGAAACCTTTCAAAATCACACGGTGTACCTTCTTCTGGGTTCCTCATGCAAGATTTCGATGTAGGAAGATGCCCTTGAACCTGGAGATTTGGGACCCATGGGATGGGTACCATGCAGTATTACTTTAAAGGGTCTGTGTTTGCTCACCCAACCTCAACCAACCTCTCAGCCCCAAGAGTGTCCACCCTTATGTCTCATCCAGCTGTGGGTCTAGATATGGTCAATCCAGGTTGCATCACAGCCCCTGAACGAATTTTGTAAGAATTTGTCTCTCTTTCACTGTCTTTGTTTTACGGGTTTTTATAAGTAATTTATTTTTTTAATGGGGTTTAGCTGCTTTTCACGGCTGTGTTTATGCGGATTTACACCCACTTGACTCACTTCCAGACAGATATCAATACATAGGTTTTAAGATTGTTACTAGTCACATATATTCTTGTGCGGTGAATAGGGGGTGTTGAGTCCAGTTCACTGAGCAAGGAGTAGGTCTTGTCTATTACATATTGGGTGTATGGAACGGTATCTGAGCGAATTTGAACCCCTTGTTTTATACATCACCCCACCTCACCTTTCCCGTTAAGCCGCCATAGTGTGTTTTCTAAACCTGTGATTCTGTTCTGTTCTGTAATTCAGTTCAAGTGTAGCGGTTTTTACATTCCCTCTATAAGTGATAGCTTATGATAAGTGTCTTTTTCTGTGTGACTTATTTCACTTAGAATCGTCGTACCTAAGTCCACTCATCTTGCTTCTACTAGCCTTATGACATTGATTTCATGTCTGAGTGATATTCCATTGTACATAAGGACCACAACTTCTTTATCCATTTTTCTCTTTCCTGGGATATTTAAGGTGTCATGAAGTGGAGGTTCTTGTCAACAGAGCAGCCCTAAACTTTGGGGTGCCTGTGTCTTGCTGATTTTTAGTTTTCCCAATTTATACGCCCATGAGTGGACGTGCCCTATGCTCCCTAAGCTGTGTTTTTTCGATGTTTCAGGACACACCGTACACTTCTCCAGAGTGGCTGTTGGCAATTTACATCCCGCTCATCAGCGTAGCAAGGCTGCCATTTCTCCATGGCCTGTCCTGCATTTCTCGTTTTGACACTTTTTGCAGCATGGCCCTTTTGACCGATGGGAAGCGAGACTTCTTTGTAGCGCTGATTTGCCTTTCCAGGTTGCTTGGTTGGCCAAAAAGGGCGTATGCGTTTTTTCCTGAATATATTCAGGAAAAAACGCATACGCCCTTTTTGGCCAAGGGCATCATTGTCGACCTTTTGCCGCTTTTTATGTGCTTTAAAGGCGATTCGAATCTACCTCCTGAAATCTGTTTTCTGCAATTCTGCCTTGCTTTCAAATCCTCTTCGTTGCCTTCCCTCAATATATCTGTGGATGAGAGTTATCATTTATAACTCTGCGGGTTTGTGAATTGCAGTGTCCCTGAGCTCCATTTTTAAACTCGCTTTTTTGGGAGCTGGCCGCAAAAGCACGGGATTGCCTCAGACCCTATTGTGCTTCTGGGCGGCAGGCTGAGCCTGTGATTAATTCTTCTTCCTGATGGGAAATTAGAGTGACCTGTGCCTGTCCCAACACCTAGATCTAGTCTCTCATTGGTTGCCCCTCTTCCCGTTCATCCTCAGGACAAATTGCAACCTGTACAGAACAGGAGGTTAAAGGTGCTGATTCTCCAAGTAGGGAGATTGCTAGTAAAGTAGCTGGAATGGCGAACCCGAGCACAAGGAGATGAGAAATGAGGTGCGTTTTAGAAACCTTTCAAAATCACACGGTGTACCATCTTCTGAGTTTCTCATGCATATTTTCGATGTAGGAAGATGCCCTTGAACCTGGAGACTAGGGACCCATGGGATGGGTACCACGCAGTATTACTTTAAAGGGTCTGCGTTTGCTCACCCAACCTAACCCAACCTTTCAGCCCCAAGAGTGTCCACCCTTATGTCTCATCCACCTGTGCGTGTAGATATGGTCAATCCAGGTTGCATCACAGCCTCTGAACGAATTTTGTAAGAATTTCTCTCTCTTTCACTGTCTTTGTTTTACGGGTTTTTAAAAGTAATTTATTTTTATAATGGGGTTTAGTTGCTTTTCACGGCTGTGTTTATGCGGCTTTACACCCACTTGACTCACTTCCAGACATATATCAATACATAGGTTTTAAGATTCTTACTAGTCACCTATATTCTTGTGCGGTGAATAGGGGGTGTTGAGTCCAGTTCACTGAGCAAGGAGTAGGTCTTGTCTATTACATATTGGGTGTATGGAACGGTATCTGAGCGAATTTGAAGCCCTTGTTTTATGCATCACCCCACCTCACCTTTCCCGTTAAGCAGCCATAGTTTGTTTTCTAAACGTGTGACTCTGTTCTGTTTTGTAATTCAGTTCAAGTGTAGCGGTTTTTACATTCCCTCTATAAGTGATAGCTTATGATAAGTGTCTTTTTCTGTGTGACTTATTTCACTTAGAATCGTCGTACCTAACTCCACTCATCTTGCTTCTACTAGCCTTATGACATTGATTTCATGTCTGAGTGATATTCCATTGTACATAAGGACCACGACTTCTTTATCCATTTTTCTCTTTCCTGGGATATTTAAGTTGTCATGAAGTGGAGGTTCTTGTCAACAGAGCAGCCCTAAACTTTGGGGTGCCTGTGTCTTGCTGATTTTTCTTCTTCCCAATTTATACGGCCATGAGTGGACGTGCCGTACGCTCCCTAAGCTGTGTTTTTTCGATGTTTCAGGACACACCATACACTTCTCCAGAGTGGCTGCTGGCAATTAACATCCCGCCCATCAGCGTAGCAAGGCTGCCATTTCTCCATGGCCTGTCCTGCATTTCTGGTTTTGACACTTTTTGCAGCATGACCCTTTTGACCGATGGGAAGCGAGACTTCTTTGTAGCGCTGATTTGCCTTTCCAGGTTGCTTGGTTGGCCAAAAAGGGCGTATGCGTTTTTTCCTGAATATATTCAGGAAAAAACGCATACGCCCTTTTTGGCCAAGGGCATCATTGTCGACGTTTTGCCGCTTTTCATGTGCTTTAAAGGCGATTCGAATCTACCTCCTGAAACCTGTTTCCTGCAATTCTGCCTTGCTTTCAAATCCTCTTCGTTGCCTTCCCTCAATATATTTGTGGACGAGAGTTATCATTTATAACTCAGCAGGTTTGTGAATGGCAGTGCCCCTGAGCTCCATTTTTCAACTGTCTTGTTTGGGAGCTGGCCGCAAAAGCACGGGATTGCCTCAGGCCCTATTCTGGTTCCCGGCAGCAGGCTGAGCCTGTGGTTAATTCTTCTTCCTGATGGGAAAATAGAGTGACCTGTGCCTGTCCCAACACCTAGATCTAGTCTCTCATTGGTTGCCCCTCTTCCCGTTCATCCTCAGGACAAATTGCAACCTGTACAGAACAGGAGGTTAAAGGTGCTGTTTCTCCAAGTAGGGAGATTGCTAGTGAAGTAGCTGGAATGGCGAACCCGAGCACAAGGAGATGAGAAATGAGGTGCGTTTTAGAAACCTTTCAAAATCACACGGTGTACCTTCTTCTGGGTTCCTCATGCAAGATTTCGATGTAGGAAGATGCCCTTGAACCTGGAGATTTGGGACCCATGGGATGGGTACCATGCAGTATTACTTTAAAGGGTCTGCGTTTGCTCACCCAACCTCACCCAACCTCTCAGCCCCAAGAGTGTCCACCCTTATGTCTCATCCAGCTGTGGGTCTAGATATGGTCAATCCAGGTTGCATCACAGCCCCTGAACGAATTTTGTAAGAATTTGTCTCTCTTTCACTGTCTTTGTTTTACGGGTTTTTATAAGTAATTTATTTTTTTAATGGGGTTTAGCTGCTTTTCACGGCTGTGTTTATGCGGATTTACACCCACTTGACTCACTTCCAGACAGATATCAATACATAGGTTTTAAGATTGTTACTAGTCACATATATTCTTGTGCGGTGAATAGGGGGTGTTGAGTCCAGTTCACTGAGCAAGGAGTAGGTCTTGTCTATTACATATTGGGTGTATGGAACGGTATCTGAGCGAATTTGAACCCCTTGTTTTATGCATCACCCCTCCTCACCTTTCCCGTTAAGCAGCCATAGTGTGTTTTCTAAACGTGTGATTCTGTTCTGTTCTGTAATTCAGTTCAAGTGTAGCGGTTTTTACATTCCCTCTATAAGTGATAGCTTATGATAAGTGTCTTTTTCTGTGTGACTTATTTCACTTAGAATCGTCGTACCTAAGTCTACTCATCTTGCTTCTACTAGCCTTATGACATTGATTTCATGTCTGAGTGATATTGCATTGTACATAAGGACCACAACTTCTTTATCCATTTTTCTCTTTCCTGGGATATTTAAGGTGTCATGAAGTGGAGGTTCTTGTCAACAGAGCAGCCCTAAACTTTGGGGTGCCTGTGTCTTGCTGATTTTTAGTTTTCCCAATTTATACGCCCATGAGTGGACGTGCCCTATGCTCCCTAAGCTGTGTTTTTTCGATGTTTCAGGACACACCGTACACTTCTCCAGAGTGGCTGTTGGCAATTTACATCCCGCTCATCAGCGTAGCAAGGCTGCCATTTCTCCATGGCCTGTCCTGCATTTCTGGTTTTGACACTTTTTGCAGCATGGCCCTTTTGACCGATGGGAAGCGAGACTTCTTTGTAGCGCTGATTTGCCTTTTCAGGTTGCTTGGTTGGCCAAAAAGGGCGTATGCGTTTTTTCCTGAATATATTCAGGAAAAAACGCATACGCCCTTTTTGGCCAAGGGCATCATTGTCGACGTTTTGCCGCTTTTCATGTGCTTTAAAGGCGATTCGAATCTACCTCCTGAAATCTGTTTTCTGCAATTCTGCCTTGCTTTCAAATCCTCTTCGTTGCCTTCCCTCAATATATCTGTGGATGAGAGTTATCATTTATAACTCTGCGGGTGTGTGAATTGCAGTGTCCCTGAGCTCCATTTTTCAACTCGCTTTTTTGGGAGCTGGCCGCAAAACACGGGATTGCCTCAGGCCCTATTGTGCTTCTGGGCGGCAGGCTGAGCCTGTGATTAATTCTTCTTCCTGATGGGAAATTAGAGTGACTTGTGCCTGTCCCAACACCTAGATCTAGTCTCTCATTGGTTGCCCCTCTTCCCGTTCATCCCCAGGACAAATTGCAACCTGTACAGAACAGGAGGTTAAAGGTGCTGATTCTCCAAGTAGGGAGATTTCTAGTAAAGTAGCTGGAATGGCGAACCCGAGCACAAGGAGATGAGAAATGAGGTGCGTTTTAGAAACCTTTCAAAATCACATGGTGTACCATCTTCTGAGTTTCTCATGCATGTTTTCGATGTAGGAAGATGCCCTTGAACCTGGAGACTTGGAACCCATGGGATGGGTACCACGCAGTATTACTTTAAAGGGTCTGCATTTGCTCATCCAACCTAACCCAACCTTTCAGCCCCAAGAGTGTCCACCCTTATGTCTCATCCACATGTGCGTGTAGATATGGTCAATCCAGGTTGCATCACAGCCTCTGAACGAATTTTGTAAGAATTTCTCTCTCTTTCACTGTCTTTGTTTTACGGGTTGTTAAAAGTAATTTATTTTTATAATGGGGTTTAGTTGCTTTTCACGGCTGTGTTTATGCGGCTTTACACCCACTTGACTCACTTCCAGACATATATCAATACATAGGTTTTAAGATTCTTACTAGTCACCTATATTCTTGTGCAGTGAATAGGGGGTGTTGAGTCCAGTTCACTGAGCAAGGAGTAGGTCTTGTCTAATACATATTGGGTGTATGGAACGGTATCTGAGCGAATTTGAACCCCTTGTTTTATGCATCACCCCACCTCACCTTTCCCGTTAAGCAGCCATAGTGTGTTTTCTAAACGTGTGACTCTGTTCTGTTTTGTAATTCAGTTCAAGTGTAGCGGTTTTTACATTCCCTCTATAAGTGATAGCTTATGATAAGTGTCTTTTTCTGTGTGACTTATTTCACTTAGAATCGTCGTACCTAAGTCCACTCATCTTGCTTCTACTAGCCTTATGACATTGATTTCATGTCTGAGTGATATTCCATTGTACATAAGGACCACAACTTCTTTATCCATTTTTCTCTTTCCTGGGATATTTAAGGTGTCATGAAGTGGAGGTTCTTGTCAACAGAGCAGCCCTAAACTTTGGGGTGCCTGTGTCTTGCTGATTTTTAGTTTTCCCAATTTATACGCCCATGAGTGGACGTGCCCTATGCTCCCTAAGCTGTGTTTTTTCGATGTTTCAGGACACACCGTACACTTCTCCAGAGTGGCTGTTGGGAATTTACATCCCGCTCATCAGCGTAGCAAGGCTGCCATTTCTCCATGGCCTGTCCTGCATTTCTGGTTTTGACACTTTTTGCAGCATGGCCCTTTTGACCGATGGGAAGCGAGACTTCTTTGTAGCGCTGATTTGCCTTTTCAGGTTGCTTGGTTGGCCAAAAAGGGCGTATGCGTTTTTTCCTGAATATATTCAGGAAAAAACGCATACGCCCTTTTTGGCCAAGGGCATCATTGTCGACGTTTTGCCGCTTTTCATGTGCTTTAAAGGCGATTCGAATCTACCTCCTGAAATCTGTTTTCTGCAATTCTGCCTTGCTTTCAAATCCTCTTCGTTGCCTTCCCTCAATATATCTGTGGATGAGAGTTATCATTTATAACTCTGCGGGTTTGTGAATTGCAGTGTCCCTGAGCTCCATTTTTCAACTCGCTTTTTTGGGAGCTGGCCGCAAAAGCACGGGATTGCCTCAGGCCCTATTGTGCTTCTGGGCGGCAGGCTGAGCCTGTGATTAATTCTTCTTCCTGATGGGAAATTAGAGTGACCTGTGCCTGTCCCAACACCTAGATCTAGTCTCTCATTGGTTGCCCCTCTTCCCGTTCATCCTCAGGACAAATTGCAACCTTTACAGAACAGGAGGTTAAAGGTGCTGATTCTCCAAGTAGGGAGATTGCTAGTAAAGTAGCTGGAATGGCGAACCCGAGCACAAGGAGATGAGAAATGAGGTGCGTTTTAGAAACCTTTCAAAATCACACGGTGTACCATCTTCTGAGTTTCTCATGCATGTTTTCGATGTAGGAAGATGCCCTTGAACCTGGAGACTTGGGACCCATGGGATGGGTACCACGCAGTATTACTTTAAAGGGTCTGCGTTTGCTCACCCAACCTAACCCAAACTTTCAGCCCCAAGAGTGTCCACCCTTATGTCTCATCCACCTGTGCGTGTAGATATGGTCAATCCAGGTTGCATCACAGCCTCTGAACGAATTTTGTAAGAATTTCTCTCTCTTTCACTGTCTTTGTTTTACGGGTTTTTAAAAGTAATTTATTTTTATAATGGGGTTTAGTTGCTTTTCACGGCTGTGTTTATGCGGCTTTACACCCACTTGACTCACTTCCAGACATATATCAATACATAGGTTTTAAGATTCTTACTAGTCACCTATATTCTTGTGCGGTGAATAGGGGGTGTTGAGTCCAGTTCACTGAGCAAGGAGTAGGTCTTGTCTATTACATATTGGGTGTATGGAACGGTATCTGAGCGAATTTGAACCCCTTGTTTTATGCATCACCCCACCTCACCTTTCCCGTTAAGCAGCCATAGTGTGTTTTCTAAACGTGTGACTCTGTTCTGTTTTGTAATTCAGTTCAAGTGTAGCGGTTTTTACATTCCCTCTATAAGTGATAGCTTATGATAAGTGTCTTTTTCTGTGTGACTTAATTCACTTAGAATCGTCGTACCTAACTCCACTCATCTTGCTTCTACTAGCCTTATGACATTGATTTCATGTCTGAGTGATATTCCATTTTACATAAGGACCACGACTTCTTTATCCATTTTTCTCTTTCCTGGGATATTTAAGTTGTCATGAAGTGGAGGTTCTTGTCAACAGAGCAGCCCTAAACTTTGGGGTGCCTGTGTCTTGCTGATTTTTCTTTTTCCCAATTTATACGCCCATGAGTGGACGTGCCATACGCTCCCTAAGCTGTGTTTTTTCGATGTTTCAGGACACACCATACACTTCTCCAGAGTGGCTGCTGGCAATTAACATCCCGCCCATCAGCGTAGCAAGGCTGCCATTTCTCCATGGCCTGTCCTGCATTTCTGGTTTTGACACTTTTTGCAGCATGGCCCTTTTGGCCGATGGGAAGCGAGACTTCTTTGTAGCGCTGATTTGCCTTTCCAGGTTGCTTGGTTGGCCAAAAAGGGCGTATGCGTTTTTTCCTGAATATATTCAGGAAAAAACGCATACGCCCTTTTTGGCCAAGGGCATCATTGTCGACGTTTTGCCGCTTTTCATGTGCCTTAAAGGCGATTCGAATCTACCTCCTGAAATCTGTTTCCTGCAATTCTGCCTTGCTTTCAAATCCTCTTCGTTGCCTTCCCTCAATATATCTGTGGATGAGAGTTATCACTTATAACTCTGCGGGTTTGTGAATTGCAGTGTCCCTGAGCTCCATGTTTCAACTGTCTTTTTTGAGAGCTGGCCGCAAAAGCACGGGATTGCCTCAGGCCCTATTCTGGTTCCTGGCAGCAGGCTGAGCCTGTGGTTAATTCTTCTTCCTGTTGGGAAAATAGAGTGACCTGTGCCTGTCCCAACACCTAGATCTAGTCTCTCATTGGTTGCCCCTCTTCCCGTTCATCCTCAGGACAAATTGCAACCTGTACAGAACAGGAGGTTAAAGGTGCTGATTCTCCAAGGAGGGAGATTGCTAGTGAAGTAGCTGGAATGGCGAACCCGAGCACAAGGAGATGAGAAATGAGGTGCCTTTTAGAAACCTTTCAAAATCACACGGTGTACCTTCTTCTGGGTTCCTCATGCAAGATTTCGATGTAGGAAGATGCCCTTGAACCTGGAGATTTGGGACCCATGGGATGGGTATCACGCAGTATTACTTTAAAGGGTCTGCGTTTGCTCACCCCACCTCTCAGCCCCAAGAGTGTCCACCCTTATGTCTCATCCAGCTGTGGGTCTAGATATGGTCAATCCAGGTGGCATCACAGCCCCTGAACGAATTTTGTAAGAATTTCTCTCTCTTTCACTGTCTTTGTTTTACGGGTTTTTAAAAGTAATTTATTTTTATAATGGGGTTTAGCTGCTTTTCACGGCTGTGTTTATGCGGATTTACACCCACTTGACTCACTTCCCGACAGATATCAATACATAGGTTTTAAGATTGTTACTAGTCACATATATTCTTGTGCTGTGAATAGGGGGTGTTGAGTCCAGTTCACTGAGCAAGGAGTAGGTCTTGTCTATTACATATTGGGTGTATGGAACGGTATCTGAGCGAATTTGAACCCCTTGTTTTATGCATCACCCCACCTCACCTTTCCCGTTAAGCAGCCATAGTGTGTTTTCTAAACGTGTGATTCTGTTCTGTTCTGTAATTCAGTTCAAGTGTAGCAGGTTTTTACATTCCCTCTATAAGTGATAGCTTATGATAAGTGTCTTTTTCTGTGTGACTTATTTCACTTAGAATCGTCGTACCTAAGTCCACTCATCTTGCTTCTACTAGCCTTATGACATTGATTTCATGTCTGAGTGATATTGCATTGTACATAAGGACCACAACTTCTTTATCCATTTTTCTCTTTCCTGGGATATTTAAGGTGTCATGAAGTGGAGGTTCTTGTCAACAGAGCAGCCCTAAACTTTGGGGTGCCTGTGTCTTGCTGATTTTTAGTTTTCCCAATTTATACGCCCATGAGTGGACGTGCCCTATGCTCCCTAAGCTGTGTTTTTTCGATGTTTCAGGACACACCGTACACTTCTCCAGAGTGACTGTTGGCAATTTACATCCTGCCCATCAGCGTAGCAAGGCTGCCATTTCTCCATGGCCTGTCCTGCATTTCTGGTTTTGACACTTTTTGCAGCATGGCCCTTTTGACCGATGGGAAGCGAGACTTCTTTGTAGCGCTGATTTGCCTTTTCAGGTTGCTTGGTTGGCCAAAAAGGGCGTATGCGTTTTTTCCTGAATATATTCAGGAAAAAACGCATACGCCCTTTTTGGCCAAGGGCATCATTGTCGACGTTTTGCCGCTTTTCATGTGCTTTAAAGGCGATTCGAATCTACCTCCTGAAATCTGTTTTCTGCAATTCTGCCTTGCTTTCAAATCCTCTTCGTTGCCTTCCCTCAATATATCTGTGGATGAGAGTTATCATTTATAACTCTGCGGGTTTGTGAATTGCAGTGTCCCTGAGCTCCATTTTTCAACTCGCTTTTTTGGGAGCTGGCCGCAAAAGCACGGGATTGCCTCAGGCACTATTGTGCTTCTGGGCGGCAGGCTGAGCCTGTGATTAATTCTTCTTCCTGATGGGAAATTAGAGTGACCTGTGCCTGTCCCAACACCTAGATCTAGTCTCTCATTGGTTGCCCCTCTTCCCGTTCATCCTCAGGACAAATTGCAACCTTTACAGAACAGGAGGTTAAAGGTGCTGATTCTCCAAGTAGGGAGATTGCTAGTAAAGTAGCTGGAATGGCGAACCCGAGCACAAGGAGATGAGAAATGAGGTGCGTTTTAGAAACCTTTCAAAATCACACGGTGTACCATCTTCTGAGTTTCTCATGCATGTTTTCGATGTAGGAAGATGCCCTTGAACCTGGAGACTTGGGACCCATGGGATGGGTACCACGCAGTATTACTTTAAAGGGTCTGCGTTTGCTCACCCAACCTAACCCAAACTTTCAGCCCCAAGAGTGTCCACCCTTATGTCTCATCCACCTGTGCGTGTAGATATGGTCAATCCAGGTTGCATCACAGCCTCTGAACGAATTTTGTAAGAATTTCTCTCTCTTTCACTGTCTTTGTTTTACGGGTTTTTAAAAGTAATTTATTTTTATAATGGGGTTTAGTTGCTTTTCACGGCTGTGTTTATGCGGCTTTACACCCACTTGACTCACTTCCAGACATATATCAATACATAGGTTTTAAGATTCTTACTAGTCACCTATATTCTTGTGCGGTGAATAGGGGGTGTTGAGTCCAGTTCACTGAGCAAGGAGTAGGTCTTGTCTATTACATATTGGGTGTATGGAACGGTATCTGAGCGAATTTGAACCCCTTGTTTTATGCATCACCCCACCTCACCTTTCCCGTTAAGCAGCCATAGTGTGTTTTCTAAACGTGTGACTCTGTTCTGTTTTGTAATTCAGTTCAAGTGTAGCGGTTTTTACATTCCCTCTATAAGTGATAGCTTATGATAAGTGTCTTTTTCTGTGTGACTTAATTCACTTAGAATCGTCGTACCTAACTCCACTCATCTTGCTTCTACTAGCCTTATGACATTGATTTCATGTCTGAGTGATATTCCATTTTACATAAGGACCACGACTTCTTTATCCATTTTTCTCTTTCCTGGGATATTTAAGTTGTCATGAAGTGGAGGTTCTTGTCAACAGAGCAGCCCTAAACTTTGGGGTGCCTGTGTCTTGCTGATTTTTCTTTTTCCCAATTTATACGCCCATGAGTGGACGTGCCATACGCTCCCTAAGCTGTGTTTTTTCGATGTTTCAGGACACACCATACACTTCTCCAGAGTGGGTGCTGGCAATTAACATCCCGCCCATCAGCGTAGCAAGGCTGCCATTTCTCCATGGCCTGTCCTGCATTTCTGGTTTTGACACTTTTTGCAGCATGGCCCTTTTGGCCGATGGGAAGCGAGACTTCTTTGTAGCGCTGATTTGCCTTTCCAGGTTGCTTGGTTGGCCAAAAAGGGCGTATGCGTTTTTTCCTGAATATATTCAGGAAAAAACGCATACGCCCTTTTTGGCCAAGGGCATCATTGTCGACGTTTTGCCGCTTTTCATGTGCCTTAAAGGCGATTCGAATCTACCTCCTGAAATCTGTTTCCTGCAATTCTGCCTTGCTTTCAAATCCTCTTCGTTGCCTTCCCTCAATATATCTGTGGATGAGAGTTATCATTTATAACTCTGCGGGTTTGTGAATTGCAGTGTCCCTGAGCTCCATTTTTCAACTCGCTTTTTTGGGAGCTGGCCGCAAAAGCACGGGATTGCCTCAGGCACTATTGTGCTTCTGGGCGGCAGGCTGAGCCTGTGATTAATTCTTCTTCCTGATGGGAAATTAGAGTGACCTGTGCCTGTCCCAACACCTAGATCTAGTCTCTCATTGGTTGCCCCTCTTCCCGTTCATCCCCAGGACAAATTGCAACCTGTACAGAACAGGAGGTTAAAGGTGCTGATTCTCCAAGTAGGGAGATTGTTAGTAAAGTAGCTGGAATGGCGAACCCGAGCACAAGGAGATGAGAAATGAGGTGCGTTTTAGAAACCTTTCAAAATCACACGGTGTACCATCTTCTGTGTTTCTCATGCATGTTTTCGATGTAGGAAGATGCCCTTGAACCTGGAGACTTGGGACACATGGGATGGGTACCACGCAGTATTACTTTAAAGGGTCTGCATTTGCTCACCCAACCTAACCCAACCTTTCAGCCCCAAGAGTGTCCACCCTTATGTCTCATCCAGCTGTGCGTGTAGATATGGTCAATCCAGGTTGCATCACAGCCTCTGAACGAATTTTGTAAGAATTTCTCTCTCTTTCACTGTCTTTGTTTTACGGGTTTTTAAAAGTAATTTATTTTTATAATGGGGTTTAGCTGCTTTTCACGGCTGTGTTTATGCGGCTTTACACCCACTTGACTCACTTCCAGACATATATCAATACATAGGTTTTAAGATTCTTACTAGTCACATATATTCTTGTGCGGTGAATAGGGGGTGTTGAGTCCAGTTCACTGAGCAAGGAGTAGGTCTTGTCTATTACATATTGGGTGTATGGAACGGTATCTGAGCGAATTTGAACCCCTTGTTTTATGCATCACCCCACGTCACCTTTCCCGTTAAGCAGCCATAGTGTGTTTTCTAAACGTGTGACTCTGTTCTGTTTTGTAATTCAGTTCAATGTAGCGGTTTTTACATTCCCTCTATAAGTGATAGCTTATGATAAGTGTCTTTTTCTGTGTGACTTATTTCACTTAGAATCGTCGTACCTAACTCCACTCATCTTGCTTCTACTAGCCTTATGACATTGATTTCATGTCTGAGTGATATTGCATTGTACATAAGGACCACAACTTCTTTATCCATTTTTATCTTTCCTGGGATATTTAAGGTGTCATGAAGTGGAGGTTCTTGTCAACAGAGCAGCCCTAAACTTTGGGGTGCCTGTGTCTTGCTGATTTTTAGTTTTCCCAATTTATACGCCCATGAGTGGACGTGCCCTATGCTCCCTAAGCTGTGTTTTTTCGATGTTTCAGGACACACTGTACACTTCTCCAGAGTGGCTGTTGGCAATTTACATCCCGCTCATCAGCGTAGCAAGGCTGCCATTTCTCCATGGCCTGTCCTGCATTTCTGGTTTTGACACTTTTTGCAGCATGGCCCTTTTGACCGATGGGAAGCGAGACTTCTTTGTAGCGCTGATTTGCCTTTCCAGGTTGCTTGGTTGGCCAAAAAGGGCGTATGCGTTTTTTCCTGAATATATTCAGGAAAAAACGCATACGCCCTTTTTGGCCAAGGGCATCATTGTCGACCTTTTGCCGCTTTTCATGTGCTTTAAAGGCGATTCGTATCTACCTCCTGAAATCTGTTTTCTGCAATTCTGCCTTGCTTTCAAATCCTCTTCGTTGCCTTCCCTCAATATATCTGTGGATGAGAGTTATCATTTATAACTCTGCGGGTTTGTGAATTGCAGTGTCCCTGAGCTCCATTTTTCAACTCGCTTTTTTGGGAGCTGGCCGCAAAAGCGCGGGATTGCCTCAGGCCCTATTGTGCTTCTGGGCGGCAGGCTGAGCCTGTGATTAATTCTTCTTCCTGATGGGAAATTAGAGTGACCTGTGCCTGTCCCAACACCTAGATCTAGTCTCTCATTGGTTGCCCCTCTTCCCGTTCATCCCCAGGACAAATTGCAACCTGTACAGAACAGGAGGTTAAAGGTGCTGATTCTCCAAGTAGGGAGATTGCTAGTAAAGTAGCTGGAATGGCGAACCCGAGCACAAGGAGATGAGAAATGAGGTGCGTTTTAGAAACCTTTCAAAATCACACGGTGTACCATCTTCTGAGTTTCTCATGCATGTTTTCGATGTAGGAAGATGCCCTTGAACCTGGAGACTTGGGACCCATGGGATGGGTACCACGCAGTATTACTTTAAAGGGTCTGTGTTTGCTCACCCAACCTAACCCAACCTTTCAGCCCCAAGAGTGTCCACCCTTATGTCTCATCCACCTGTGCATGTAGATATGGTCAATCCAGGTTGCATCACAGCCTCTGAACGAATTTTGTAAGAATTTCTCTCTCTTTCACTGTCTTTGTTTTATGGGTTTTTAAAAGTAATTTATTTTTATAATGGGGTTTAGTTGCTTTTCACGGCTGTGTTTATGCGGCTTTACACCCACTTGACTCACTTCCAGACATATATCAATACATAGGTTTTAAGATTCTTACTAGTCACCTATATTCTTGTGCGGTGAATAGGGGGTGTTGAGTCCAGTTCACTGAGCAAGGAATAGGTCTTGTCTATTACATATTGGGTGTATGGAACGGTATCTGAGCGAATTTGAAGCCCTTGTTTTATGCATCACCCCACCTCACCTTTCCCGTTAAGCAGCCATAGTGTGTTTTCTAAACGTGTGACTCTGTTCTGTTTTGTAATTCAGTTCAAGTGTAGCGGTTTTTACATTCCCTCTATAAGTGATAGCTTATGATAAGTGTCTTTTTCTGTGTGACTTATTTCACTTAGAATCGTCGTACCTAACTCCACTCATCTTGCTTCTACTAGCCTTATGACATTGATTTCATGTCTGAGTGATATTCCATTGTACATAATGACCACGACTTCTTTATCCATTTTTCTCTTTCCTGGGATATTTAAGTTGTCATGAAGTGGAGGTTCTTGTCAACAGAGCAGCCCTAAACTTTGGGGTGCCTGTGTCTTGCTGATTTTTCTTTTTCCCAATTTATACGCCCATGAGTGGACGTGCCGTATGCTCCCTAAGCTGTGTTTTTTCGATGTTTCAGGACACACCATACACTTCTCCAGAGTGGCTGCTGGCAATTAACATCCCGCCCATCAGCGTAGCAAGGCTGCCATTTCTCCATGGCCTGTCCTGCATTTCTGGTTTTGACACTTTTTGCAGCATGGCCCTTTTGGCCGATGGGAAGGGAGACTTCTTTGTAGCGCTGATTTGCCTTTCCAGGTTGCTTGGTTGGCCAAAAAGGGCGTATGCGTTTTTTCCTGAATATATTCAGGAAAAAACGCATATGCCCTTTTTAGCCAAGGGCATCATTGTCGACCTTTTGCCGCTTTTCATGTGCTTAAAGGCGATTCGAATCTACCTCCTGAAATCTGTTTCCTGCAATTCTGCCTTGCTTTCAAATCCTCTTCGTTGCCTTCCCTCAATATATCTGTGGATGAGAGTTATCACTTATAACTCTGCGGGTTTGTGAATTGCAGTGTCCCTGAGCTCCATTTTTCAACTGTCTTTTTTGAGAGCAGGCCGCAAAAGCACGGGATTGCCTCAGGCCCTATTCTGGTTCCTGGCAACAGGCTGAGCCTGTGGTTAATTCTTCTTCCTGATGGGAAAATAGAGTGACCTGTGCCTGTCCCAACCCCTAGATCTAGTCTCTCATTGGTTGCCCCTCTTCCCGTTCATCCTCAGGACAAATTGCAACCTGTACAGAACAGGAGGTTAAAGGTGCTGATCCTCCAAGTAGGGAGATTGCTAGTAAAGTAGCTGGAATGGCGAACCCGAGCACAAGGAGATGAGAAATGAGGTGCGTTTTAGAAACTTTCAAAATCACACGGTGTACCTTCTTCTGGGTTCCTCATGCAAGATTTCGATGTAGGAAGATGCCCTTGAACCTGGAGATTTGGGACCCATGGGATGGGTACCATGCAGTATTACTTTAAAGGGTCTGCGTTTGCTCACCCAACCTCACCCAACCTCTCAGCCCCAAGAGTGTCCACCCTTATGTCTCATCCAGCTGTGGGTCTAGATATGGTCAATCCAGGTTGCATCACAGCCCCTGAACGAATTTTGTAAGAATTTGTCTCTCTTTCACTGTCTTTGTTTTACGGGTTTTTAAAAGTAATTTATTTTTATAATGGGGTTTATCTGCTTTTCACGGCTGTGTTTATGCGGATTTACACCCACTTGACTCACTTCCAGACAGATATCAATACATAGGTTTTAAGATTGTTACTAGTCACATATATTCTTGTGCGGTGAATAGGGGGTGTTGAGTCCAGTTCACTGAGCAAGGAGTAGGTCTTGTCTATTACATATTGGGTGTATGGAACGGTATCTGAGCGAATTTGAACCCCTTGTTTTATGCATCACCCCACCTCACCTTTCCCGTTAAGCAGCCATAGTGTGTTTTCTAAACGTGTGATTCTGTTCTGTTCTGTAATTCAGTTCAAGTGTAGCAGGTTTTTACATTCCCTCTATAAGTGATAGCTTATGATAAGTGTCTTTTTCTGTGTGACTTATTTCACTTAGAATCGTCGTACCTAAGTCCACTCATCTTGCTTCTACTAGCCTTATGACATTGATTTCATGTCTGAGTGATATTGCATTGTACATAAGGACCACAACTTCTTTATCCATTTTTCTCTTTCCTGGGATATTTAAGGTGTCATGAAGTGGAGGTTCTTGTCAACAGAGCAGCCCTAAACTTTGGGGTGCCTGTGTCTTGCTGATTTTTAGTTTTCCCAATTTATACGCCCATGAGTGGACGTGCCCTATGCTCCCTAAGCTGTGTTTTTTCGATGTTTCTGGACACACCGTACACTTCTCCAGAGTGGCTGTTGGCAATTTACATCCCGCCCATCAGCGTAGCAAGGCTGCCATTTCTCCATGGCCTGTCCTGCATTTCTGGTTTTGACACTTTTTGCAGCATGGCCCTTTTGACCGATGGGAAGCGAGACTTCTTTGTAGCGCTGATTTGCCTTTTCAGGTTGCTTGGTTGGCCAAAAAGGGCGTATGCGTTTTTTCCTGAATATATTCAGGAAAAAACGCATACGCCCTTTTTGGCCAAGGGCATCATTGTCGACGTTTTGCCGCTTTTCATGTGCTTTAAAGGCGATTCGAATCTACCTCCTGAAATCTGTTTTCTGCAATTCTGCCTTGCTTTCAAATCCTCTTCGTTGCCTTCCCTCAATATATCTGTGGATGAGAGTTATCATTTATAACTCTGCGGGTTTGTGAATTGCAGTGTCCCTGAGCTCCATTTTTCAACTCGCTTTTTTGGGAGCTGGCCGCAAAAGCACGGGATTGCCTCAGGCACTATTGTGCTTCTGGGCGGCAGGCTGAGCCTGTGATTAATTCTTCTTCCTGATGGGAAATTAGAGTGACCTGTGCCTGTCCCAACACCTAGATCTAGTCTCTCATTGGTTGCCCCTCTTCCCGTTCATCCCCAGGACAAATTGCAACCTGTACAGAACAGGAGGTTAAAGGTGCTGATTCTCCAAGTAGGGAGATTGTTAGTAAAGTAGCTGGAATGGCGAACCCGAGCACAAGGAGATGAGAAATGAGGTGCGTTTTAGAAACCTTTCAAAATCACACGGTGTACCATCTTCTGTGTTTCTCATGCATGTTTTCGATGTAGGAAGATGCCCTTGAACCTGGAGACTTGGGACACATGGGATGGGTACCACGCAGTATTACTTTAAAGGGTCTGCATTTGCTCACCCAACCTAACCCAACCTTTCAGCCCCAAGAGTGTCCACCCTTATGTCTCATCCAGCTGTGCGTGTAGATATGGTCAATCCAGGTTGCATCACAGCCTCTGAACGAATTTTGTAAGAATTTCTCTCTCTTTCACTGTCTTTGTTTTACGGGTTTTTAAAAGTAATTTATTTTTATAATGGGGTTTAGCTGCTTTTCACGGCTGTGTTTATGCGGCTTTACACCCACTTGACTCACTTCCAGACATATATCAATACATAGGTTTTAAGATTCTTACTAGTCACATATATTCTTGTGCGGTGAATAGGGGGTGTTGAGTCCAGTTCACTGAGCAAGGAGTAGGTCTTGTCTATTACATATTGGGTGTATGGAACGGTATCTGAGCGAATTTGAACCCCTTGTTTTATGCATCACCCCACGTCACCTTTCCCGTTAAGCAGCCATAGTGTGTTTTCTAAACGTGTGACTCTGTTCTGTTTTGTAATTCAGTTCAATGTAGCGGTTTTTACATTCCCTCTATAAGTGATAGCTTATGATAAGTGTCTTTTTCTGTGTGACTTATTTCACTTAGAATCGTCGTACCTAACTCCACTCATCTTGCTTCTACTAGCCTTATGACATTGATTTCATGTCTGAGTGATATTGCATTGTACATAAGGACCACAACTTCTTTATCCATTTTTCTCTTTCCTGGGATATTTAAGGTGTCATGAAGTGGAGGTTCTTGTCAACAGAGCAGCCCTAAACTTTGGGGTGCCTGTGTCTTGCTGATTTTTAGTTTTCCCAATTTATACGCCCATGAGTGGACGTGCCCTATGCTCCCTAAGCTGTGTTTTTTCGATGTTTCAGGACACACTGTACACTTCTCCAGAGTGGCTGTTGGCAATTTACATCCCGCTCATCAGCGTAGCAAGGCTGCCATTTCTCCATGGCCTGTCCTGCATTTCTGGTTTTGACACTTTTTGCAGCATGGCCCTTTTGACCGATGGGAAGCGAGACTTCTTTGTAGCGCTGATTTGCCTTTCCAGGTTGCTTGGTTGGCCAAAAAGGGCGTATGCGTTTTTTCCTGAATATATTCAGGAAAAAACGCATACGCCCTTTTTGGCCAAGGGCATCATTGTCAACCTTTTGCCGCTTTTCATGTGCTTTAAAGGCGATTCGTATCTACCTCCTGAAATCTGTTTTCTGCAATTCTGCCTTGCTTTCAAATCCTCTTCGTTGCCTTCCCTCAATATATCTGTGGATGAGAGTTATCATTTATAACTCTGCGGGTTTGTGAATTGCAGTGTCCCTGAGCTCCATTTTTCAACTCGCTTTTTTGGGAGCTGGCCGCAAAAGCGCGGGATTGCCTCAGGCCCTATTGTGCTTCTGGGCGGCAGGCTGAGCCTGTGATTAATTCTTCTTCCTGATGGGAAATTAGAGTGACCTGTGCCTGTCCCAACACCTAGATCTAGTCTCTCATTGGTTGCCCCTCTTCCCGTTCATCCCCAGGACAAATTGCAACCTGTACAGAACAGGAGGTTAAAGGTGCTGATTCTCCAAGTAGGGAGATTGCTAGTAAAGTAGCTGGAATGGCGAACCCGAGCACAAGGAGATGAGAAATGAGGTGCGTTTTAGAAACCTTTCAAAATCACACGGTGTACCATCTTCTGAGTTTCTCATGCATGTTTTCGATGTAGGAAGATGCCCTTGAACCTGGAGACTTGGGACCCATGGGATGGGTACCACGCAGTATTACTTTAAAGGGTCTGCGTTTGCTCACCCAACCTAACCCAACCTTTCAGCCCCAAGAGTGTCCACCCTTATGTCTCATCCACCTGTGCATGTAGATATGGTCAATCCAGGTTGCATCACAGCCTCTGAACGAATTTTGTAAGAATTTCTCTCTCTTTCACTGTCTTTGTTTTATTGGTTTTTAAAAGTAATTTATTTTTATAATGGGGTTTAGTTGCTTTTCACGGCTGTGTTTATGCGGCTTTACACCCACTTGACTCACTTCCAGACATATATCAATACATAGGTTTTAAGATTCTTACTAGTCACCTATATTCTTGTGCGGTGAATAGGGGGTGTTGAGTCCAGTTCACTGAGCAAGGAATAGGTCTTGTCTATTACATATTGGGTGTATGGAACGGTATCTGAGCGAATTTGAAGCCCTTGTTTTATGCATCACCCCACCTCACCTTTCCCGTTAAGCAGCCATAGTGTGTTTTCTAAACGTGTGACTCTGTTCTGTTTTGTAATTCAGTTCAAGTGTAGCGGTTTTTACATTCCCTCTATAAGTGATAGCTTATGATAAGTGTCTTTTTCTGTGTGACTTATTTCACTTAGAATCGTCGTACCTAACTCCACTCATCTTGCTTCTACTAGCCTTATGACATTGATTTCATGTCTGAGTGATATTCCATTGTACATAATGACCACGACTTCTTTATCCATTTTTCTCTTTCCTGGGATATTTAAGTTGTCATGAAGTGGAGGTTCTTGTCAACAGAGCAGCCCTAAACTTTGGGGTGCCTGTGTCTTGCTGATTTTTCTTTTTCCCAATTTATACGCCCATGAGTGGACGTGCCGTATGCTCCCTAAGCTGTGTTTTTTCGATGTTTCAGGACACACCATACACTTCTCCAGAGTGGCTGCTGGCAATTAACATCCCGCCCATCAGCGTAGCAAGGCTGCCATTTCTCCATGGCCTGTCCTGCATTTCTGGTTTTGACACTTTTTGCAGCATGGCCCTTTTGGCCGATGGGAAGGGAGACTTCTTTGTAGCGCTGATTTGCCTTTCCAGGTTGCTTGGTTGGCCAAAAAGGGCGTATGCGTTTTTTCCTGAATATATTCAGGAAAAAACGCATATGCCCTTTTTAGCCAAGGGCATCATTGTCGACCTTTTGCCGCTTTTCATGTGCCTTAAAGGCGATTCGAATCTACCTCCTGAAATCTGTTTCCTGCAATTCTGCCTTGCTTTCAAATCCTCTTCGTTGCCTTCCCTCAATATATCTGTGGATGAGAGTTATCACTTATAACTCTGCGGGTTTGTGAATTGCAGTGTCCCTGAGCTCCATTTTTCAACTGTCTTTTTTGAGAGCAGGCCGCAAAAGCACGGGATTGCCTCAGGCCCTATTCTGGTTCCTGGCAACAGGCTGAGCCTGTGGTTAATTCTTCTTCCTGATGGGAAAATAGAGTGACCTGTGCCTGTCCCAACCCCTAGATCTAGTCTCTCATTGGTTGCCCCTCTTCCCGTTCATCCTCAGGACAAATTGCAACCTGTACAGAACAGGAGGTTAAAGGTGCTGATCCTCCAAGTAGGGAGATTGCTAGTAAAGTAGCTGGAATGGCGAACCCGAGCACAAGGAGATGAGAAATGAGGTGCGTTTTAGAAACTTTCAAAATCACACGGTGTACCTTCTTCTGGGTTCCTCATGCAAGATTTCGATGTAGGAAGATGCCCTTGAACCTGGAGATTTGGGACCCATGGGATGGGTACCATGCAGTATTACTTTAAAGGGTCTGCGTTTGCTCACCCAACCTCACCCAACCTCTCAGCCCCAAGAGTGTCCACCCTTATGTCTCATCCAGCTGTGGGTCTAGATATGGTCAATCCAGGTTGCATCACAGCCCCTGAACGAATTTTGTAAGAATTTGTCTCTCTTTCACTGTCTTTGTTTTACGGGTTTTTAAAAGTAATTTATTTTTATAATGGGGTTTATCTGCTTTTCACGGCTGTGTTTATGCGGATTTACACCCACTTGACTCACTTCCAGACAGATATCAATACATAGGTTTTAAGATTGTTACTAGTCACATATATTCTTGTGCGGTGAATAGGGGGTGTTGAGTCCAGTTCACTGAGCAAGGAGTAGGTCTTGTCTATTACATATTGGGTGTATGGAACGGTATCTGAGCGAATTTGAACCCCTTGTTTTATGCATCACCCCACCTCACCTTTCCCGTTAAGCAGCCATAGTGTGTTTTCTAAACGTGTGATTCTGTTCTGTTCTGTAATTCAGTTCAAGTGTAGCAGGTTTTTACATTCCCTCTATAAGTGATAGCTTATGATAAGTGTCTTTTTCTGTGTGACTTATTTCACTTAGAATCGTCGTACCTAAGTCCACTCATCTTGCTTCTACTAGCCTTATGACATTGATTTCATGTCTGAGTGATATTGCATTGTACATAAGGACCACAACTTCTTTATCCATTTTTCTCTTTCCTGGGATATTTAAGGTGTCATGAAGTGGAGGTTCTTGTCAACAGAGCAGCCCTAAACTTTGGGGTGCCTGTGTCTTGCTGATTTTTAGTTTTCCCAATTTATACGCCCATGAGTGGACGTGCCCTATGCTCCCTAAGCTGTGTTTTTTCGATGTTTCTGGACACACCGTACACTTCTCCAGAGTGGCTGTTGGCAATTTACATCCCGCCCATCAGCGTAGCAAGGCTGCCATTTCTCCATGGCCTGTCCTGCATTTCTGGTTTTGACACTTTTTGCAGCATGGCCCTTTTGACCGATGGGAAGCGAGACTTCTTTGTAGCGCTGATTTGCCTTTTCAGGTTGCTTGGTTGGCCAAAAAGGGCGTATGCGTTGTTTCCTGAATATATTCAGGAAAAAACGCATACGCCCTTTTTGGCCAAGGGCATCATTGTCGACGTTTTGCCGCTTTTCATGTGCTTTAAAGGCGATTCGAATCTACCTCCTGAAATCTGTTTTCTGCAATTCTGCCTTGCTTTCAAATCCTCTTCGTTGCCTTCCCTCAATATATCTGTGGATGAGAGTTATCATTTATAACTCTGCGGGTTTGTGAATTGCAGTGTCCCTGAGCTCCATTTTTCAACTCGCTTTTTTGGGAGCTGGCCGCAAAAGCACGGGATTGCCTCAGGCACTATTGTGCTTCTGGGCGGCAGGCTGAGCCTGTGATTAATTCTTCTTCCTGATGGGAAATTAGAGTGACCTGTGCCTGTCCCAACACCTAGATCTAGTCTCTCATTGGTTGCCCCTCTTCCCGTTCATCCCCAGGACAAATTGCAACCTGTACAGAACAGGAGGTTAAAGGTGCTGATTCTCCAAGTAGGGAGATTGTTAGTAAAGTAGCTGGAATGGCGAACCCGAGCACAAGGAGATGAGAAATGAGGTGCGTTTTAGAAACCTTTCAAAATCACACGGTGTACCATCTTCTGTGTTTCTCATGCATGTTTTCGATGTAGGAAGATGCCCTTGAACCTGGAGACTTGGGACACATGGGATGGGTACCACGCAGTATTACTTTAAAGGGTCTGCATTTGCTCACCCAACCTAACCCAACCTTTCAGCCCCAAGAGTGTCCACCCTTATGTCTCATCCAGCTGTGCGTGTAGATATGGTCAATCCAGGTTGCATCACAGCCTCTGAACGAATTTTGTAAGAATTTCTCTCTCTTTCACTGTCTTTGTTTTACGGGTTTTTAAAAGTAATTTATTTTTATAATGGGGTTTAGCTGCTTTTCACGGCTGTGTTTATGCGGCTTTACACCCACTTGACTCACTTCCAGACATATATCAATACATAGGTTTTAAGATTCTTACTAGTCACATATATTCTTGTGCGGTGAATAGGGGGTGTTGAGTCCAGTTCACTGAGCAAGGAGTAGGTCTTGTCTATTACATATTGGGTGTATGGAACGGTATCTGAGCGAATTTGAACCCCTTGTTTTATGCATCACCCCACGTCACCTTTCCCGTTAAGCAGCCATAGTGTGTTTTCTAAACGTGTGACTCTGTTCTGTTTTGTAATTCAGTTCAATGTAGCGGTTTTTACATTCCCTCTATAAGTGATAGCTTATGATAAGTGTCTTTTTCTGTGTGACTTATTTCACTTAGAATCGTCGTACCTAACTCCACTCATCTTGCTTCTACTAGCCTTATGACATTGATTTCATGTCTGAGTGATATTGCATTGTACATAAGGACCACAACTTCTTTATCCATTTTTCTCTTTCCTGGGATATTTAAGGTGTCATGAAGTGGAGGTTCTTGTCAACAGAGCAGCCCTAAACTTTGGGGTGCCTGTGTCTTGCTGATTTTTAGTTTTCCCAATTTATACGCCCATGAGTGGACGTGCCCTATGCTCCCTAAGCTGTGTTTTTTCGATGTTTCAGGACACACTGTACACTTCTCCAGAGTGGCTGTTGGCAATTTACATCCCGCTCATCAGCGTAGCAAGGCTGCCATTTCTCCATGGCCTGTCCTGCATTTCTGGTTTTGACACTTTTTGCAGCATGGCCCTTTTGACCGATGGGAAGCGAGACTTCTTTGTAGCGCTGATTTGCCTTTCCAGGTTGCTTGGTTGGCCAAAAAGGGCGTATGCGTTTTTTCCTGAATATATTCAGGAAAAAACGCATACGCCCTTTTTGGCCAAGGGCATCATTGTCAACCTTTTGCCGCTTTTCATGTGCTTTAAAGGCGATTCGTATCTACCTCCTGAAATCTGTTTTCTGCAATTCTGCCTTGCTTTCAAATCCTCTTCGTTGCCTTCCCTCAATATATCTGTGGATGAGAGTTATCATTTATAACTCTGCGGGTTTGTGAATTGCAGTGTCCCTGAGCTCCATTTTTCAACTCGCTTTTTTGGGAGCTGGCCGCAAAAGCGCGGGATTGCCTCTGGCCCTATTGTGCTTCTGGGCGGCAGGCTGAGCCTGTGATTAATTCTTCTTCCTGATGGGAAATTAGAGTGACCTGTGCCTGTCCCAACACCTAGATCTAGTCTCTCATTGGTTGCCCCTCTTCCCGTTCATCCCCAGGACAAATTGCAACCTGTACAGAACAGGAGGTTAAAGGTGCTGATTCTCCAAGTAGGGAGATTGCTAGTAAAGTAGCTGGAATGGCGAACCCGAGCACAAGGAGATGAGAAATGAGGTGCGTTTTAGAAACCTTTCAAAATCACACGGTGTACCATCTTCTGAGTTTCTCATGCATGTTTTCGATGTAGGAAGATGCCCTTGAACCTGGAGACTTGGGACCCATGGGATGGGTACCACGCAGTATTACTTTAAAGGGTCTGCGTTTGCTCACCCAACCTAACCCAACCTTTCAGCCCCAAGAGTGTCCACCCTTATGTCTCATCCACCTGTGCATGTAGATATGGTCAATCCAGGTTGCATCACAGCCTCTGAACGAATTTTGTAAGAATTTCTCTCTCTTTCACTGTCTTTGTTTTATGGGTTTTTAAAAGTAATTTATTTTTATAATGGGGTTTAGTTGCTTTTCACGGCTGTGTTTATGCGGCTTTACACCCACTTGACTCACTTCCAGACATATATCAATACATAGGTTTTAAGATTCTTACTAGTCACCTATATTCTTGTGCGGTGAATAGGGGGTGTTGAGTCCAGTTCACTGAGCAAGGAATAGGTCTTGTCTATTACATATTGGGTGTATGGAACGGTATCTGAGCGAATTTGAAGCCCTTGTTTTATGCATCACCCCACCTCACCTTTCCCGTTAAGCAGCCATAGTGTGTTTTCTAAACGTGTGACTCTGTTCTGTTTTGTAATTCAGTTCAAGTGTAGCGGTTTTTACATTCCCTCTATAAGTGATAGCTTATGATAAGTGTCTTTTTCTGTGTGACTTATTTCACTTAGAATCGTCGTACCTAACTCCACTCATCTTGCTTCTACTAGCCTTATGACATTGATTTCATGTCTGAGTGATATTCCATTGTACATAATGACCACGACTTATTTATCCATTTTTCTCTTTCCTGGGATATTTAAGTTGTCATGAAGTGGAGGTTCTTGTCAACAGAGCAGCCCTAAACTTTGGGGTGCCTGTGTCTTGCTGATTTTTCTTTTTCCCAATTTATACGCCCATGAGTGGACGTGCCGTATGCTCCCTAAGCTGTGTTTTTTCGATGTTTCAGGACACACCATACACTTCTCCAGAGTGGCTGCTGGCAATTAACATCCCACCCATCAGCGTAGCAAGGCTGCCATTTCTCCATGGCCTGTCCTGCATTTCTGGTTTTGACACTTTTTGCAGCATGGCCCTTTTGGCCGATGGGAAGGGAGACTTCTTTGTAGCGCTGATTTGCCTTTCCAGGTTGCTTGGTTGGCCAAAAAGGGCGTATGCGTTTTTTCCTGAATATATTCAGGAAAAAACGCATATGCCCTTTTTAGCCAAGGGCATCATTGTCGACCTTTTGCCGCTTTTCATGTGCCTTAAAGGCGATTCGAATCTACCTCCTGAAATCTGTTTCCTGCAATTCTGCCTTGCTTTCAAATCCTCTTCGTTGCCTTCCCTCAATATATCTGTGGATGAGAGTTATCACTTATAACTCTGCGGGTTTGTGAATTGCAGTGTCCCTGAGCTCCATTTTTCAACTGTCTTTTTTGAGAGCAGGCCGCAAAAGCACGGGATTGCCTCAGGCCCTATTCTGGTTCCTGGCAACAGGCTGAGCCTGTGGTTAATTCTTCTTCCTGATGGGAAAATAGAGTGACCTGTGCCTGTCCCAACCCCTAGATCTAGTCTCTCATTGGTTGCCCCTCTTCCCGTTCATCCTCAGGACAAATTGCAACCTGTACAGAACAGGAGGTTAAAGGTGCTGATCCTCCAAGTAGGGAGATTGCTAGTAAAGTAGCTGGAATGGCGAACCCGAGCACAAGGAGATGAGAAATGAGGTGCGTTTTAGAAACTTTCAAAATCACACGGTGTACCTTCTTCTGGGTTCCTCATGCAAGATTTCGATGTAGGAAGATGCCCTTGAACCTGGAGATTTGGGACCCATGGGATGGGTACCATGCAGTATTACTTTAAAGGGTCTGCGTTTGCTCACCCAACCTCACCCAACCTCTCAGCCCCAAGAGTGTCCACCCTTATGTCTCATCCAGCTGTGGGTCTAGATATGGTCAATCCAGGTTGCATCACAGCCCCTGAACGAATTTTGTAAGAATTTGTCTCTCTTTCACTGTCTTTGTTTTACGGGTTTTTAAAAGTAATTTATTTTTATAATGGGGTTTATCTGCTTTTCACGGCTGTGTTTATGCGGATTTACACCCACTTGACTCACTTCCAGACAGATATCAATACATAGGTTTTAAGATTGTTACTAGTCACATATATTCTTGTGCGGTGAATAGGGGGTGTTGAGTCCAGTTCACTGAGCAAGGAGTAGGTCTTGTCTATTACATATTGGGTGTATGGAACGGTATCTGAGCGAATTTGAACCCCTTGTTTTATGCATCACCCCACCTCACCTTTCCCGTTAAGCAGCCATAGTGTGTTTTCTAAACGTGTGATTCTGTTCTGTTCTGTAATTCAGTTCAAGTGTAGCAGGTTTTTACATTCCCTCTATAAGTGATAGCTTATGATAAGTGTCTTTTTCTGTGTGACTTATTTCACTTAGAATCGTCGTACCTAAGTCCACTCATCTTGCTTCTACTAGCCTTATGACATTGATTTCATGTCTGAGTGATATTGCATTGTACATAAGGACCACAACTTCTTTATCCATTTTTCTCTTTCCTGGGATATTTAAGGTGTCATGAAGTGGAGGTTCTTGTCAACAGAGCAGCCCTAAACTTTGGGGTGCCTGTGTCTTGCTGATTTTTAGTTTTCCCAATTTATACGCCCATGAGTGGACGTGCCCTATGCTCCCTAAGCTGTGTTTTTTCGATGTTTCAGGACACACCGTACACTTCTCCAGAGTGGCTGTTGGCAATTTACATCCCGCCCATCAGCGTAGCAAGGCTGCCATTTCTCCATGGCCTGTCCTGCATTTCTGGTTTTGACACTTTTTGCAGCATGGCCCTTTTGACCGATGGGAAGCGAGACTTCTTTGTAGCGCTGATTTGCCTTTTCAGGTTGCTTGGTTGGCCAAAAAGGGCGTATGCGTTTTTTCCTGAATATATTCAGGAAAAAACGCATACGCCCTTTTTGGCCAAGGGCATCATTGTCGACGTTTTGCCGCTTTTCATGTGCATTAAAGGCGATTCGAATCTACCTCCTGAAATCTGTTTTCTGCAATTCTGCCTTGCTTTCAAATCCTCTTCGTTGCCTTCCCTCAATATATCTGTGGATGAGAGTTATCATTTATAACTCTGCGGGTTTGTGAATTGCAGTGTCCCTGAGCTCCATTTTTCAACTCGCTTTTTTGGGAGCTGGCCGCAAAAGCACGGGATTGCCTCAGGCCCTATTGTGCTTCTGGGCGGCAGGCTGAGCCTGTGATTAATTCTTCTTCCTGATGGGAAATTAGAGTGACCTGTGCCTGTCCCAACACCTAGATCTAGTCTCTCATTGGTTGCCCCTCTTCCCGTTCATCCTCAGGACAAATTGCAACCTTTACAGAACAGGAGGTTAAAGGTGCTGATTCTCCAAGTAGGGAGATTGCTAGTAAAGTAGCTGGAATGGCGAACCCGAGCACAAGGAGATGAGAAATGAGGTGCGTTTTAGAAACCTTTCAAAATCACACGGTGTACCATCTTCTGAGTTTCTCATGCATGTTTTCGATGTAGGAAGATGCCCTTGAACCTGGAGACTTGGGACCCATGGGATGGGTACCACGCAGTATTACTTTAAAGGGTCTGCGTTTGCTCACCCAACCTAACCCAACCTTTCAGCCCCAAGAGTGTCCACCCTTATGTCTCATCCACCTGTGCGTGTAGATATGGTCAATCCAGGTTGCATCACAGCCTCTGAACGAATTTTGTAAGAATTTCTCTCTCTTTCACTGTCTTTGTTTTACGGGTTTTTAAAAGTAATTTATTTTTATAATGGGGTTTAGTTGCTTTTCACGGCTGTGTTTATGCGGCTTTACACCCACTTGACTCACTTCCAGACAGATATCAATACATAGGTTTTAAGATTCTTACTAGTCACCTATATTCTTGTGCGGTGAATAGGGGGTGTTGAGTCCAGTTCACTGAGCAAGGAGTAGGTCTTGTCTATTACATATTGGGTGTATGGAACGGTATCTGAGCGAATTTGAACCCCTTGTTTTATGCATCACCCCACCTCACCTTTCCCGTTAAGCAGCCATAGTGTGTTTTCTAAACGTGTGACTCTGTTCTGTTTTGTAATTCAGTTCAAGTGTAGCGGTTTTTACATTCCCTCTATAAGTGATAGCTTATGATAAGTGTCTTTTTCTGTGTGACTTATTTCACTTAGAATCGTCGTACCTAACTCCACTCATCTTGCTTCTACTAGCCTTATGACATTGATTTCATGTCTGAGTGATATTCCATTGTACATAAGGACCACGACTTCTTTATCCATTTTTCTCTTTCCTGGGATATTTAAGTTGTCATGAAGTGGAGGTTCTTGTCAACAGAGCAGCCCTAAACTTTGGGGTGCCTGTGTCTTGCTGATTTTTCTTTTTCCCAATTTATACGCCCATGAGTGGACGTGCCGTACGCTCCCTAAGCTGTGTTTTTTCGATGTTTCAGGACACACCATACACTTCTCCAGAGTGGCTGCTGGCAATTAACATCCCGCCCATCAGCGTAGCAAGGCTGCCATTTCTCCATGGCCTGTCCTGCATTTCTGGTTTTGACACTTTTTGCAGCATGGCCCTTTTGGCCGATGGGAAGCGAGACTTCTTTGTAGCGCTGATTTGCCTTTCCAGGTTGCTTGGTTGGCCAAAAAGGGCGTATGCGTTTTTTCCTGAATATATTCAGGAAAAAACGCATACGCCCTTTTTGGCCAAGGGCATCATTGTCGACGTTTTGCCGCTTTTCATGTGCCTTAAAGGCGATTCGAATCTACCTCCTGAAATCTGTTTCCTGCAATTCTGCCTTGCTTTCAAATCCTCTTCGTTGCCTTCCCTCAATATATCTGTGGATGAGAGTTATCACTTATAACTCTGCGGGTTTGTGAATTGCAGTGTCCCTGAGCTCCATTTTTCAACTGTCTTTTTTGAGAGCTGGCCGCAAAAGCACGGGATTGCCTCAGGCCCTATTCTGGTTCCTGGCAGCAGGCTGAGCCTGTGGTTAATTCTTCTTCCTGATGGGAAAATAGAGTGACCTGTGCCTGTCCCAACACCTAGATCTAGTCTCTCATTGGTTGCCCCTCTTCCCGTTCATCCTCAGGACAAATTGCAACCTGTACAGAACAGGAGGTTAAAGGTGCTGATTCTCCAAGTAGGGAGATTGCTAGTGAAGTAGCTGGAATGGCGAACCCGAGCACAAGGAGATGAGAAATGAGGTGCGTTTTAGAAACCTTTCAAAATCACATGGTGTACCTTCTTCTGGGTTCCTCATGCAAGATTTCGATGTAGGAAGATGCCCTTGAACCTGGAGATTTGGGACCCATGGGATGGGTACCATGCAGTATTACTTTAAAGGGTCTGCGTTTGCTCACCCAACCTCACCCAACCTCTCAGCCCCAAGAGTGTCCACCCTTATGTCTCATCCAGCTGTGGGTCTAGATATGGTCAATCCAGGTGGCATCACAGCCCCTGAACGAATTTTGTAAGAATTTCTCTCTCTTTCACTGTCTTTGTTTTACGGGTTTTTAAAAGTAATTTATTTTTATAATGGGGTTTAGCTGCTTTTCACGGCTGTGTTTATGCGGATTTACACCCACTTGACTCACTTTCAGACAGATATCAATACATAGGTTTTAAGATTGTTACTAGTCACATATATTCTTGTGCTGTGAATAGGGGGTGTTGAGTCCAGTTCACTGAGCAAGGAGTAGGTCTTGTCTATTACATATTGGGTGTATGGAACGGTATCTGAGCGAATTTGAACCCCTTGTTTTATGCATCACCCCACCTCACCTTTCCCGTTAAGCAGCCATAGTGTGTTTTCTAAACGTGTGATTCTGTTCTGTTCTGTAATTCAGTTCAAGTGTAGCAGGTTTTTACATTCCCTCTATAAGTGATAGCTTATGATAAGTGTCTTTTTCTGTGTGACTTATTTCACTTAGAATCGTCGTACCTAAGTCCACTCATCTTGCTTCTACTAGCCTTATGACATTGATTTCATGTCTGAGTGATATTGCATTGTACATAAGGACCACAACTTCTTTATCCATTTTTCTCTTTCCTGGGATATTTAAGGTGTCATGAAGTGGAGGTTCTTGTCAACAGAGCAGCCCTAAACTTTGGGGTGCCTGTGTCTTGCTGATTTTTAGTTTTCCCAATTTATACGCCCATGAGTGGATGTGCCCTATGCTCCCTAAGCTGTGTTTTTTCGATGTTTCAGGACACACCGTACACTTCTCCAGAGTGATTGTTGGCAATTTACATCCTGCCCATCAGCGTAGCAAGGCTGCCATTTCTCCATGGCCTGTCCTGCATTTCTGGTTTTGACACTTTTTGCAGCATGGCCCTTTTGACCGATGGGAAGCGAGACTTCTTTGTAGCGCTGATTTGCGTTTTCTGGTTGCTTGGTTGGCCAAAAAGGGCGTATGCGTTTTTTCCTGAATATATTCAGGAAAAAACGCATACGCCCTTTTTGGCCAAGGGCATCATTGTCGACGTTTTGCCGCTTTTCATGTGCTTTAAAGGCGATTCGAATCTACCTCCTGAAATCTGTTTTCTGCAATTCTGCCTTGCTTTCAAATCCTCTTCGTTGCCTTCCCTCAATATATCTGTGGATGAGAGTTATCATTTATAACTCTGCGGGTTTGTGAATTGCAGTGTCCCTGAGCTCCATTTTTCAACTCGCTTTTTTGGGAGCTGGCCGCAAAAGCACGGGATTGCCTCAGGCCCTATTGTGCTTCTGGGCGGCAGGCTGAGCCTGTGATTAATTCTTCTTCCTGATGGGAAATTAGAGTGACCTGTGCCTGTCCCAACACCTAGATCTAGTCTCTCATTGGTTGCCCCTCTTCCCGTTCATCCCCAGGACAAATTGCAACCTGTACAGAACAGGAGGTTAAAGGTGCTGATTCTCCAAGTAGGGAGATTGCTAGTAAAGTAGCTGGAATGGCGAACCCGAGCACAAGGAGATGAGAAATGAGGTGCGTTTTAGAAACCTTTCAAAATCACACGGTGTACCATCTTCTGTGTTTCTCATGCATGTTTTCGATGTAGGAAGATGCCCTTGAACCTGGAGACTTGGGACACATGGGATGGGTACCACGCAGTATTACTTTAAAGGGTCTGCGTTTGCTCACCCAACCTAACCCAACCTTTCAGCCCCAGGAGTGTCCACCCTTATGTCTCATCCAGCTGTGCGTGTAGATATGGTCAATCCAGGTTGCATCACAGCCTCTGAACGAATTTTGTAAGAATTTCTCTCTCTTTCACTGTCTTTGTTTTACGGGTTTTTAAAAGTAATTTATTTTTATAATGGGGATTAGCTGCTTTTCACGGCTGTGTTTATGCGGCTTTACACCCACTTGACTCACTTCCAGACATATATCAATACATAGGTTTTAAGATTCTTACTAGTCACATATATTCTTGTGCGGTGAATAGGGGGTGTTGAGTCCAGTTCACTGAGCAAGGAGTAGGTCTTGTCTATTACATATTGGGTGTATGGAACGGTATCTGAGCGAATTTGAACCCCTTGTTTTATGCATCACCCCACGTCACCTTTCCCGTTAAGCAGCCATAGTGTGTTTTCTAAACGTGTGACTCTGTTCTGTTTTGTAATTCAGTTCAAGTGTAGCGGTTTTTACATTCCCTCTATAAGTGATAGCTTATGATAAGTGTCTTTTTCTGTGTGACTTATTTCACTTAGAATCGTCGTACCTAACTCCACTCATCTTGCTTCTACTAGCCTTATGACATTGATTTCATGTCTGAGTGATATTGCATTGTACATAAGGACCACAACTTCTTTATCCATTTTTCTCTTTCCTGGGATATTTAAGGTGTCATGAAGTGGAGGTTCTTGTCAACAGAGCAGCCCTAAACTTTGGGGTGCCTGTGTCTTGCTGATTTTTAGTTTTCCCAATTTATACGCCCATGAGTGGACGTGCCCTATGCTCCCTAAGCTGTGTTTTTTCGATGTTTCAGGACACACTGTACACTTCTCCAGAGTGGCTGTTGGCAATTTACATCCCGCTCATCAGCGTAGCAAGGCTGCCATTTCTCCATGGCCTGTCCTGCATTTCTGGTTTTGACACTTTTTGCAGCATGGCCCTTTTGACCGATGGGAAGCGAGACTTCTTTGTAGCGCTGATTTGACTTTCCAGGTTGCTTGGTTGGCCAAAAAGGGCGTATGCGTTTTTTCCTGAATATATTCAGGAAAAAACGCATACGCCCTTTTTGGCCAAGGGCATCATTGTCGACCTTTTGCCGCTTTTCATGTGCTTTAAAGGCGATTCGAATCTACCTCCTGAAATTTGTTTTCTGCAATTCTGCCTTGCTTTCAAATCCTCTTCGTTGCCTTCCCTCAATATATCTGTGGATGAGAGTTATCATTTATAACTCTGCGGTTTTGTGAATTGCAGTGTCCCTGAGCTCCATTTTTCAACTCGCTTTTTTGGGAGCTGGCCGCAAAAGCGCGGGATTGCCTCAGGCCCTATTGTGCTTCTGGGCGGCAGGCTGAGCCTGTGATTAATTCTTCTTCCTGATGGGAAATTAGAGTGACCTGTGCCTGTCCCAACACCTAGATCTAGTCTCTCATTGGTTGCCCCTCTTCCCGTTCATCCCCAGGACAAATTGCAACCTGTACAGAACAGGAGGTTAAAGGTGCTGATTCTCCAAGTAGGGAGATTGCTAGTAAACTAGCTGGAATGGCGAACCGGAGCACAAGGAGATGAGAAATGAGGTGCGTTTTAGAAACCTTTCAAAATCACACGGTGTACCATCTTCTGAGTTTCTCATGCATGTTTTCGATGTAGGAAGATGCCCTTGAACCTGGAGACTTGGGACCCATGGGATGGGTACCACGCAGTATTACTTTAAAGGGTCTGCGTTTGCTCACCCAACCTAACCCAACCTTTCAGCCCCAAGAGTGTCCACCCTTATGTCTCATCCACCTGTGCATGTAGATATGGTCAATCCAGGTTGCATCACAGCCTCTGAACGAATTTTGTAAGAATTTCTCTCTCTTTCACTGTCTTTGTTTTATGGGTTTTTAAAAGTAATTTATTTTTATAATGGGGTTTAGTTGCTTTTCACGGCTGTGTTTATGCGGCTTTACACCCACTTGACTCACTTCCAGACATATATCAATACATAGGTTTTAAGATTCTTACTAGTCACCTATATTCTTGTGCGGTGAATAGGGGGTGTTGAGTCCAGTTCACTGAGCAAGGAATAGGTCTTGTCTATTACATATTGGGTGTATGGAACGGTATCTGAGCGAATTTGAAGCCCTTGTTTTATGCATCACCCCACCTCACCTTTCCCGTTAAGCAGCCATAGTGTGTTTTCTAAACGTGTGACTCTGTTCTGTTTTGTAATTCAGTTCAAGTGTAGCGGTTTTTACATTCCCTCTATAAGTGATAGCTTATGATAAGTGTCTTTTTCTGTGTGACTTATTTCACTTAGAATCGTCGTACCTAACTCCACTCATCTTGCTTCTACTAGCCTTATGACATTGATTTCATGTCTGAGTGATATTCCATTGTACATAAGGACCACGACTTCTTTATCCATTTTTCTCTTTCCTGGGATATTTAAGTTGTCATGAAGTGGAGGTTCTTGTCAACAGAGCAGCCCTAAACTTTGGGGTGCCTGTGTCTTGCTGATTTTTCTTTTTCCCAATTTATACGCCCATGAGTGGACGTGCCGTACGCTCCCTAAGCTGTGTTTTTTCGATGTTTCAGGACACACCATACACTTCTCCAGAGTGGCTGCTGGCAATTAACATCCCGCCCATCAGCGTAGCAAGGCTGCCATTTCTCCATGGCCTGTCCTGCATTTCTGGTTTTGACACTTTTTGCAGCATGGCCCTTTTGGCCGATGGGAAGCGAGACTTCTTTGTAGCGCTGATTTGCCTTTCCAGGTTGCTTCGTTGGCCAAAAAGGGCGTATGCGTTTTTTCCTGAATATATTCAGGAAAAAACGCATATGCCCTTTTTAGCCAAGGGCATCATTGTCGACCTTTTGCCGCTTTTCATGTGCCTTAAAGGCGATTCGAATCTACCTCCTGAAATCTGTTTCCTGCAATTCTGCCTTGCTTTCAAATCCTCTTCGTTGCCTTCCCTCAATATATCTGTGGATGAGAGTTATCACTTATAACTCTGCGGGTTTGTGAATTGCAGTGTCCCTGAGCTCCATTTTTCAACTGTCTTTTTTGAGAGCTGGCCGCAAAAGCACGGGATTGCCTCAGGCCCTATTCTGGTTCCTGGCAACAGGCTGAGCCTTTGGTTAATTCTTCTTCCTGATGGGAAAATAGAGTGACCTGTGCCTGTCCCAAACCCTAGATCTAGTCTCTCATTGGTTGCCCCTCTTCCCGTTCATCCTCAGGACAAATTTCAACCTGTACAGAACAGGAGGTTAAAGGTGCTGATCCTCCAAGTAGGGAGATTGCTAGTAAAGTAGCTGGAATGGCGAACCCGAGCACAAGGAGATGAGAAATGAGGTGCGTTTTAGAAACCTTTCAAAATCACACGGTGTACCTTCTTCTGGGTTCCTCATGCAAGATTTCGATGTAGGAAGATGCCCTTGAACCTGGAGATTTGGGACCCATGGGATGGGTACCATGCAGTATTACTTTAAAGGGTCTGCGTTTGCTCACCCAACCTCACCCAACCTCTCAGCCCCAAGAGTGTCCACCCTTATGTCTCATCCAGCTGTGGGTCTAGATATGGTCAATCCAGGTTGCATCACAGCCCCTGAACGAATTTTGTAAGAATTTGTCTCTCTTTCACTGTCTTTGTTTTACGGGTTTTTAAAAGTAATTTATTTTTATAATGGGGTTTATCTGCTTTTCACAGCTGTGTTTATGCGGATTTACACCCACTTGACTCACTTCCAGACAGATATCAATACATAGGTTTTAAGATTGTTACTAGTCACATATATTCTTGTGCGGTGAATAGGGGGTGTTGAGTCCAGTTCACTGAGCAAGGAGTAGGTCTTGTCTATTACATATTGGGTGTATGGAACGGTATCTGAGCGAATTTGAACCCCTTGTTTTATGCATCACCCCACCTCACCTTTCCCGTTAAGCAGCCATAGTGTGTTTTCTAAACGTGTGATTCTGTTCTGTTCTGTAATTCAGTTCAAGTGTAGCAGGTTTTTACATTCCCTCTATAAGTGATAGCTTATGATAAGTGTCTTTTTCTGTGTGACTTATTTCACTTAGAATCGTCGTACCTAAGTCCACTCATCTTGCTTCTACTAGCCTTATGACATTGATTTCATGTCTGAGTGATATTGCATTGTACATAAGGACCACAACTTCTTTATCCATTTTTCTCTTTCCTGGGATATTTAAGGTGTCATGAAGTGGAGGTTCTTGTCAACAGAGCAGCCCTAAACTTTGGGGTGCCTGTGTCTTGCTGATTTTTAGTTTTCCCAATTTATACGCCCATGAGTGGACGTGCCCTATGCTCCATAAGCTGTGTTTTTTCGATGTTTCAGGACACACCGTACACTTCTCCAGAGTGGCTGTTGGCAATTTACATCCCGCTCATCAGCGTAGCAAGGCTGCCATTTCTCCATGGCCTGTCCTGCATTTCTGGTTTTGACACTTTTTGCAGCATGGCCCTTTTGACCGATGGGAAGCGAGACTTCTTTGTAGCGCTGATTTGCCTTTTCAGGTTGCTTGGTTGGCCAAAAAGGGCGTATGCGTTTTTTCCTGAATATATTCAGGAAAAAACGCATACGCCCTTTTTGGCCAAGGGCATCATTGTCGACGTTTTGCCGCTTTTCATGTGCTTTAAAGGCGATTCGAATCTACCTCCTGAAATCTGTTTTCTGCAATTCTGCCTTGCTTTCAAATCCTCTTCGTTGCCTTCCCTCAATATATCTGTGGATGAGAGTTATCATTTATAACTCTGCGGGTTTGTGAATTGCAGTGTCCCTGAGCTCCATTTTTCAACTCGCTATTTTGGGAGCTGGCCGCAAAAGCACGGGATTGCCTCAGGCCCTATTGTGCTTCTGGGCAGCAGGCTGAGCCTGTGATTAATTCTTCTTCCTGATGGGAAATTAGAGTGACCTGTGCCTGTCCCAACACCTAGATCTAGTCTGTCATTGGTTGCCCCTCTTCCCGTTCATCCTCAGGACAAATTGCAACCTTTACAGAACAGGAGGTTAAAGGTGCTGATTCTCCAAGTAGGGAGATTGCTAGTAAAGTAGCTGGAATGGCGAACCCGAGCACAAGGAGATGAGAAATGAGGTGCGTTTTAGAAACCTTTCAAAATCACACGGTGTACCATCTTCTGAGTTTCTCATGCATGTTTTCGATGTAGGAAGATGCCCTTGAACCTGGAGACTTGGGACCCATGGGATGGGTACCACGCAGTATTACTTTAAAGGGTCTGCGTTTGCTCACCCAACCTAACCCAACCTTTCAGCCCCAAGAGTGTCCACCCTTATGTCTCATCCACCTGTGCGTGTAGATATGGTCAATCCAGGTTGCATCACAGCCTCTGAACGAATTTTGTAAGAATTTCTCTCTCTTTCACTGTCTTTGTTTTACGGGTTTTTAAAAGTAATTTATTTTTATAATGGGGTTTAGTTGCTATTCACGGCTGTGTTTATGCGGCTTTACACCCACTTGACTCACTTCCAGACATATATCAATACATAGGTTTTAAGATTCTTACTAGTCACCTATATTCTTGTGCGGTGAATAGGGGGTGTTGAGTCCAGTTCACTGAGCAAGGAGTAGGTCTTGTCTATTACATATTGGGTGTATGGAACGGTATCTGAGCGAATTTGAACCCCTTGTTTTATGCATCACCCCACCTCACCTTTCCCGTTAAGCAGCCATAGTGTGTTTTCTAAACGTGTGACTCTGTTCTGTTTTGTAATTCAGTTCAAGTGTAGCGGTTTTTACATTCCCTCTATAAGTGATAGCTTATGATAAGTGTCTTTTTCTGTGTGACTTATTTCACTTAGAATCGTCGTACCTAACTCCACTCATCTTGCTTCTACTAGCCTTATGACATTGATTTCATGTCTGAGTGATATTCCATTGTACATAAGGACCACGACTTCTTTATCCATTTTTCTCTTTCCTGGGATATTTAAGTTGTCATGAAGTGGAGGTTCTTGTCAACAGAGCAGCCCTAAACTTTGGGGTGCCTGTGTCTTGCTGATTTTTCTTTTTCCCAATTTATACGCCCATGAGTGGACGTGCCGTACGCTCCCTAAGCTGTGTTTTTTCGATGTTTCAGGACACACCATACACTTCTCCAGAGTGGCTGCTGGCAATTAACATCCCGCCCATCAGCGTAGCAAGGCTGCCATTTCTCCATGGCCTGTCCTGCATTTCTGGTTTTGACACTTTTTGCAGCATGGCCCTTTTGGCCGATGGGAAGCGAGACTTCTTTGTAGCGCTGATTTGCCTTTCCAGGTTGCTTGGTTGGCCAAAAAGGGCGTATGCGTTTTTTCCTGAATATATTCAGGAAAAAACGCATACGCCCTTTTTGGCCAAGGGCATCATTGTCGACGTTTTGCCGCTTTTCATGTGCCTTAAAGGCGATTCGAATCTACCTCCTGAAATCTGTTTCCTGCAATTCTGCCTTGCTTTCAAATCCTCTTCGTTGCCTTCCCTCAATATATCTGTGGATGAGAGTTATCACTTATAACTCTGCGGGTTTGTGAATTGCAGTGTCCCTGAGCTCCATTTTTCAACTGTCTTTTTTGAGAGCTGGCCGCAAAAGCACGGGATTGCCTCAGGCCCTATTCTGGTTCCTGGCAGCAGGCTGAGCCTGTGGTTAATTCTTCTTCCTGATGGGAAAATAGAGTGACCTGTGCCTGTCCCAACACCTAGATCTAGTCTCTCATTGGTTGCCCCTCTTCCCGTTCATCCCCAGGACAAATTGCAACCTGTACAGAACAGGAGGTTAAAGGTGCTGATTCTCCAAGTAGGGAGATTGCTAGTAAAGTAGCTGGAATGGCGAACCCGAGCACAAGGAGATGAGAAATGAGGTGCGTTTTAGAAACCTTTCAAAATCACACGGTGTACCATCTTCTGAGTTTCTCATGCATGTTTTCGATGTAGGAAGATGCCCTTGAACCTGGAGACTTGGGACCCATGGGATGGGTACCACGCAGTATTACTTTGAAGGGTCTGCGTTTGCTCACCCAACCTAACCCAACCTTTCAGCCCCAAGAGTGTCCACCCTTATGTCTCATCCACCTGTGCATGTAGATATGGTCAATCCAGGTTGCATCACAGCCTCTGAACGAATTTTGTAAGAATTTCTCTCTCTTTCACTGTCTTTGTTTTATGGGTTTTTAAAAGTAATTTATTTTTATAATGGGGTTTAGTTGCTTTTCACGGCTGTGTTTATGCGGCTTTACACCCACTTGACTCACTTCCAGACATATATCAATACATAGGTTTTAAGATTCTTACTAGTCACCTATATTCTTGTGCGGTGAATAGGGGGTGTTGAGTCCAGTTCACTGAGCAAGGAATAGGTCTTGTCTATTACATATTGGGTGTATGGAACGGTATCTGAGCGAATTTGAAGCCCTTGTTTTATGCATCACCCCACCTCACCTTTCCCGTTAAGCAGCCATAGTGTGTTTTCTAAACGTGTGACTCTGTTCTGTTTTGTAATTCAGTTCAAGTGTAGCGGTTTTTACATTCCCTCTATAAGTGATAGCTTATGATAAGTGTCTTTTTCTGTGTGACTTATTTCACTTAGAATCGTCGTACCTAACTCCACTCATCTTGCTTCTACTAGCCTTATGACATTGATTTCATGTCTGAGTGATATTCCATTGTACATAAGGACCACGACTTCTTTATCCATTTTTCTCTTTCCTGGGATATTTAAGTTGTCATGAAGTGGAGGTTCTTGTCAACAGAGCAGCCCTAAACTTTGGGGTGCCTGTGTCTTGCTGATTTTTCTTTTTCCCAATTTATACGCCCATGAGTGGACGTGCCGTACGCTCCCTAAGCTGTGTTTTTTCGATGTTTCAGGACACACCATACACTTCTCCAGAGTGGCTGCTGGCAATTAACATCCCGCCCATCAGCGTAGCAAGGCTGCCATTTCTCCATGGCCTGTCCTGCATTTCTGGTTTTGACACTTTTTGCAGCATGGCCCTTTTGGCCGATGGGAAGCGAGACTTCTTTGTAGCGCTGATTTGCCTTTCCAGGTTCCTTCGTTGGCCAAAAAGGGCGTATGCGTTTTTTCCTGAATATATTCAGGAAAAAACGCATATGCCCTTTTTAGCCAAGGGCATCATTGTCGACCTTTTGCCGCTTTTCATGTGCCTTAAAGGCGATTCGAATCTACCTCCTGAAATCTGTTTCCTGCAATTCTGCCTTGCTTTCAAATCCTCTTCGTTGCCTTCCCTCAATATATCTGTGGATGAGAGTTATCACTTATAACTCTGCGGGTTTGTGAATTGCAGTGTCCCTGAGCTCCATTTTTCAACTGTCTTTTTTGAGAGCTGGCCGCAAAAGCACGGGATTGCCTCAGGCCCTATTCTGGTTCCTGGCAACAGGCTGAGCCTTTGGTTAATTCTTCTTCCTGATGGGAAAATAGAGTGACCTGTGCCTGTCCCAACCCCTAGATCTAGTCTCTCATTGGTTGCCCCTCTTCCCGTTCATCCTCAGGACAAATTTCAACCTGTACAGAACAGGAGGTTAAAGGTGCTGATCCTCCAAGTAGGGAGATTGCTAGTAAAGTAGCTGGAATGGCGAACCCGAGCACAAGGAGATGAGAAATGAGGTGCGTTTTAGAAACCTTTCAAAATCACACGGTGTACCTTCTTCTGGGTTCCTCATGCAAGATTTCGATGTAGGAAGATGCCCTTGAACCTGGAGATTTGGGACCCATGGGATGGGTACCATGCAGTATTACTTTAAAGGGTCTGCGTTTGCTCACCCAACCTCACCCAACCTCTCAGCCCCAAGAGTGTCCACCCTTATGTCTCATCCAGCTGTGGGTCTAGATATGGTCAATCCAGGTTGCATCACAGCCCCTGAACGAATTTTGTAAGAATTTGTCTCTCTTTCACTGTCTTTGTTTTACGGGTTTTTAAAAGTAATTTATTTTTATAATGGGGTTTATCTGCTTTTCACGGCTGTGTTTATGCGGATTTACACCCACTTGACTCACTTCCAGACAGATATCAATACATAGGTTTTAAGATTGTTACTAGTCACATATATTCTTGTGCGGTGAATAGGGGGTGTTGAGTCCAGTTCACTGAGCAAGGAGTAGGTCTTGTCTATTACATATTGGGTGTATGGAACGGTATCTGAGCGAATTTGAACCCCTTGTTTTATGCATCACCCCACCTCACCTTTCCCGTTAAGCAGCCATAGTGTGTTTTCTAAACGTGTGATTCTGTTCTGTTCTGTAATTCAGTTCAAGTGTAGCAGGTTTTTACATTCCCTCTATAAGTGATAGCTTATGATAAGTGTCTTTTTCTGTGTGACTTATTTCACTTAGAATCGTCGTACCTAAGTCCACTCATCTTGCTTCTACTAGCCTTATGACATTGATTTCATGTCTGAGTGATATTGCATTGTACATAAGGACCACAACTTCTTTATCCATTTTTCTCTTTCCTGGGATATTTAAGGTGTCATGAAGTGGAGGTTCTTGTCAACAGAGCAGCCCTAAACTTTGGGGTGCCTGTGTCTTGCTGATTTTTAGTTTTCCCAATTTATACGCCCATGAGTGGACGTGCCCTATGCTCCCTAAGCTGTGTTTTTTCGATGTTTCAGGACACACCGTACACTTCTCCAGAGTGGCTGTTGGCAATTTACATCCCGCTCATCAGCGTAGCAAGGCTGCCATTTCTCCATGGCCTGTCCTGCATTTCTGGTTTTGACACTTTTTGCAGCATGGCCCTTTTGACCGATGGGAAGCGAGACTTCTTTGTAGCGCTGATTTGCCTTTTCAGGTTGCTTGGTTGGCCAAAAAGGGCGTATGCGTTTTTTCCTGAATATATTCAGGAAAAAACGCATACGCCCTTTTTGGCCAAGGGCATCATTGTCGACGTTTTGCCGCTTTTCATGTGCTTTAAAGGCGATTCGAATCTACCTCCTGAAATCTGTTTTCTGCAATTCTGCCTTGCTTTCAAATCCTCTTCGTTGCCTTCCCTCAATATATCTGTGGATGAGAGTTATCATTTATAACTCTGCGGGTTTGTGAATTGCAGTGTCCCTGAGCTCCATTTTTCAACTCGCTATTTTGGGAGCTGGCCGCAAAAGCACGGGATTGCCTCAGGCCCTATTGTGCTTCTGGGCGGCAGGCTGAGCCTGTGATTAATTCTTCTTCCTGATGGGAAATTAGAGTGACCTGTGCCTGTCCCAACACCTAGATCTAGTCTCTCATTGGTTGCCCCTCTTCCCGTTCATCCTCAGGACAAATTGCAACCTTTACAGAACAGGAGGTTAAAGGTGCTGATTCTCCAAGTAGGGAGATTGCTAGTAAAGTAGCTGGAATGGCGAACCCGAGCACAAGGAGATGAGAAATGAGGTGCGTTTTAGAAACCTTTCAAAATCACACGGTGTACCATCTTCTGAGTTTCTCATGCATGTTTTCGATGTAGGAAGATGCCCTTGAACCTGGAGACTTGGGACCCATGGGATGGGTACCACGCAGTATTACTTTAAAGGGTCTGCGTTTGCTCACCCAACCTAACCCAACCTTTCAGCCCCAAGAGTGTCCACCCTTATGTCTCATCCACCTGTGCGTGTAGATATGGTCAATCCAGGTTGCATCACAGCCTCTGAACGAATTTTGTAAGAATTTCTCTCTCTTTCACTGTCTTTGTTTTACGGGTTTTTAAAAGTAATTTATTTTTATAATGGGGTTTAGTTGCTTTTCACGGCTGTGTTTATGCGGCTTTACACCCACTTGACTCACTTCCAGACATATATCAATACATAGGTTTTAAGATTCTTACTAGTCACCTATATTCTTGTGCGGTGAATAGGGGGTGTTGAGTCCAGTTCACTGAGCAAGGAGTAGGTCTTGTCTATTACATATTGGGTGTATGGAACGGTATCTGAGCGAATTTGAACCCCTTGTTTTATGCATCACCCCACCTCACCTTTCCCGTTAAGCAGCCATAGTGTGTTTTCTAAACGTGTGACTCTGTTCTGTTTTGTAATTCAGTTCAAGTGTAGCGGTTTTTACATTCCCTCTATAAGTGATAGCTTATGATAAGTGTCTTTTTCTGTGTGACTTATTTCACTTAGAATCGTCGTACCTAACTCCACTCATCTTGCTTCTACTAGCCTTATGACATTGATTTCATGTCTGAGTGATATTCCATTGTACATAAGGACCACGACTTCTTTATCCATTTTTCTCTTTCCTGGGATATTTAAGTTGTCATGAAGTGGAGGTTCTTGTCAACAGAGCAGCCCTAAACTTTGGGGTGCCTGTGTCTTGCTGATTTTTCTTTTTCCCAATTTATACGCCCATGAGTGGACGTGCCGTACGCTCCCTAAGCTGTGTTTTTTCGATGTTTCAGGACACACCATACACTTCTCCAGAGTGGCTGCTGGCAATTAACATCCCGCCCATCAGCGTAGCAAGGCTGCCATTTCTCCATGGCCTGTCCTGCATTTCTGGTTTTGACACTTTTTGCAGCATGGCCCTTTTGGCCGATGGGAAGCGAGACTTCTTTGTAGCGCTGATTTGCCTTTCCAGGTTGCTTGGTTGGCCAAAAAGGGCGTATGCGTTTTTTCCTGAATATATTCAGGAAAAAACGCATACGCCCTTTTTGGCCAAGGGCATCATTGTCGACGTTTTGCCGCTTTTCATGTGCCTTAAATGCGATTCGAATCTACCTCCTGAAATCTGTTTCCTGCAATTCTGCCTTGCTTTCAAATCCTCTTCGTTGCCTTCCCTCAATATATCTGTGGATGAGAGTTATCACTTATAACTCTGCGGGTTTGTGAATTGCAGTGTCCCTGAGCTCCATTTTTCAACTGTCTTTTTTGAGAGCTGGCCGCAAAAGCACGGGATTGCCTCAGGCCCTATTCTGGTTCCTGGCAGCAGGCTGAGCCTGTGGTTAATTCTTCTTCCTGATGGGAAAATAGAGTGACCTGTGCCTGTCCCAACACCTAGATCTAGTCTCTCATTGGTTGCCCCTCTTCCCGTTCATCCTCAGGACAAATTGCAACCTGTACAGAACAGGAGGTTAAAGGTGCTGATTCTCCAAGTAGGGAGATTGCTAGTGAAGTAGCTGGAATGGCGAACCCGAGCACAAGGAGATGAGAAATGAGGTGCGTTTTAGAAACCTTTCAAAATCACACGGTGTACCTTCTTCTGGGTTCCTCATGCAAGATTTCGATGTAGGAAGATGCCCTTGAACCTGGAGATTTGGGACCCATGGGATGGGTACCATGCAGTATTACTTTAAAGGTTCTGCGTTTGCTCACCCAACCTCACCCAACCTCTCAGCCCCAAGAGTGTCCACCCTTATGTCTCATCCAGCTGTGGGTCTAGATATGGTCAATCCAGGTTGCATCACAGCCCCTGAACGAATTTTGTAAGAATTTCTCTCTCTTTCACTGTCTTTGTTTTACGGGTTTTTAAAAGTAATTTATTTTTATAATGGGGTTTAGCTGCTTTTCACGGCTGTGTTTATGCGGATTTACACCCACTTGACTCACTTTCAGACAGATATCAATACATAGGTTTTAAGATTGTTACTAGTCACATATATTCTTGTGCTGTGAATAGGGGGTGTTGAGTCCAGTTCACTGAGCAAGGAGTAGGTCTTGTCTATTACATATTGGGTGTATGGAACGGTATCTGAGCGAATTTGAACCCCTTGTTTTATGCATCACCCCACCTCACCTTTCCCGTTAAGCAGCCATAGTGTGTTTTCTAAACGTGTGATTCTGTTCTGTTCTGTAATTCAGTTCAAGTGTAGCAGGTTTTTACATTCCCTCTATAAGTGATAGCTTATGATAAGTGTCTTTTTCTGTGTGACTTATTTCACTTAGAATCGTCGTACCTAAGTCCACTCATCTTGCTTCTACTAGCCTTATGACATTGATTTCATGTCTGAGTGATATTGCATTGTACATAAGGACCACAACTTCTTTATCCATTTTTCTCTTTCCTGGGATATTTAAGGTGTCATGAAGTGGAGGTTCTTGTCAACAGAGCAGCCCTAAACTTTGGGGTGCCTGTGTCTTGCTGATTTTTAGTTTTCCCAATTTATACGCCCATGAGTGGACGTGCCCTATGCTCCCTAAGCTGTGTTTTTTCGATGTTTCAGGACACACCGTACACTTCTCCAGAGTGACTGTTGGCAATTTACATCCTGCCCATCAGCGTAGCAAGGCTGCCATTTCTCCATGGCCTGTCCTGCATTTCTGGTTTTGACACTTTTTGCAGCATGGCCCTTTTGACCGATGGGAAGCGAGACTTCTTTGTAGCGCTGATTTGCGTTTTCTGGTTGCTTGGTTGGCCAAAAAGGGCGTATGCGTTTTTTCCTGAATATATTCAGGAAAAAACGCATACGCCCTTTTTGGCCAAGGGCATCATTGTCGACCTTTTGCCGCTTTTCATGTGCTTTAAAGGCGATTCGAATCTACCTCCTGAAATCTGTTTTCTGCAATTCTGCCTTGCTTTCAAATCCTCTTCGTTGCCTTCCCTCAATATATCTGTGGATGAGAGTTATCATTTATAACTCTGCGGGTTTGTGAATTGCAGTGTCCCTGAGCTCCATTTTTCAACTCGCTTTTTTGGGAGCTGGCCGCAAAAGCACGGGATTGCCTCAGGCCCTATTGTGCTTCTGGGCGGCAGGCTGAGCCTGTGATTAATTCTTCTTTCTGATGGGAAATTAGAGTGACCTGTGCCTGTCCCAACACCTAGATCTAGTCTCTCATTGGTTGCCCCTCTTCCCGTTCATCCCCAGGACAAATTGCAACCTGTACAGAACAGGAGGTTAAAGGTGCTGATTCTCCAAGTAGGGAGATTGCTAGTAAAGTAGCTGGAATGGCGAACCCGAGCACAAGGAGATGAGAAATGAGGTGCGTTTTAGAAACCTTTCAAAATCACACGGTGTACCATCTTCTGTGTTTCTCATGCATGTTTTCGATGTAGGAAGATGCCCTTGAACCTGGAGACTTGGGACACATGGGATGGGTACCACGCAGTATTACTTTAAAGGGTCTGCGTTTGCTCACCCAACCTAACCCAACCTTTCAGCCCCAAGAGTGTCCACCCATATGTCTCATCCAGCTGTGCGTGTAGATATGGTCAATCCAGGTTGCATCACAGCCTCTGAACGAATTTTGTAAGAATTTCTCTCTCTTTCACTGTCTTTGTTTTACGGGTTTTTAAAAGTAATTTATTTTTATAATGGGGTTTAGCTGCTTTTCACGGCTGTGTTTATGCGGCTTTACCCCCACTTGACTCACTTCCAGACATATATCAATACATAGGTTTTAAGATTCTTACTAGTCACATATATTCTTGTGCGGTGAATAGGGGGTGTTGAGTCCAGTTCACTGAGCAAGGAGTAGGTCTTGTCTATTACATATTGGGTGTATGGAACGGTATCTGAGCGAATTTGAACCCCTTGTTTTATGCATCACCCCACGTCACCTTTCCCGTTAAGCAGCCATAGTGTGTTTTCTAAAAGTGTGACTCTGTTCTGTTTTGTAATTCAGTTCAAGTGTAGCGGTTTTTACATTCCCTCTATAAGTGATAGCTTATGATAAGTGTCTTTTTCTGTGTGACTTATTTCACTTAGAATCGTCGTACCTAACTCCACTCATCTTGCTTCTACTAGCCTTATGACATTGATTTCATGTCTGAGTGATATTGCATTGTACATAAGGACCACAACTTCTTTATCCATTTTTCTCTTTCCTGGCATATTTAAGGTGTCATGAAGTGGAGGTTCTTGTCAACAGAGCAGCCCTAAACTTTGGGGTGCCTGTGTCTTGCTGATTTTTAGTTTTCCCAATTTATACGCCCATGAGTGGACGTGCCCTATGCTCCCTAAGCTGTGTTTTTTCGATGTTTCAGGACACACTGTACACTTCTCCAGAGTGGCTGTTGGCAATTTACATCCCGCTCATCAGCGTAGCAAGGCTGCCATTTCTCCATGGCCTGTCCTGCATTTCTGGTTTTGACACTTTTTGCAGCATGGCCCTTTTGACCGATGGGAAGCGAGACTTCTTTGTAGCGCTGATTAGCCTTTCCAGGTTGCTTGGTTGGCCAAAAAGGGCGTATGCGTTTTTTCCTGAATATAATCAGGAAAAAATGCATACGCACTTTTTGGCCAAGGGCATCATTGTCGACCTTTTGCCGCTTTTCATGTGCTTTAAAGGCGATTCGAATCTACCTCCTGAAATCTGTTTTCTGCAATTCTGCCTTGCTTTCAAATCCTCTTCGTTGCCTTCCCTCAATATATCTGTGGATGAGAGTTATCATTTATAACTCTGCGGGTTTGTGAATTGCAGTGTCCCTGAGCTCCATTTTTCAACTCGCTTTTTTGGGAGCTGGCCGCAAAAGCGCGGGATTGCCTCAGGCCCTATTGTGCTTCTGGGCGGCAGGCTGAGCCTGTGATTAATTCTTCTTCCTGATGGGAAATTAGAGTGACCTGTGCCTGTCCCAACACCTAGATCTAGTCTCTCATTGGTTGCCCCTCTTCCCGTTCATCCCCAGGACAAATTGCAACCTGTACAGAACAGGAGGTTAAAGGTGCTGATTCTCCAAGTAGGGAGATTGCTAGTAAAGTAGCTGGAATGGCGAACCCGAGCACAAGGAGATGAGAAATGAGGTGCGTTTTAGAAACCTTTCAAAATCACACGGTGTACCATCTTCTGAGTTTCTCATGCATGTTTTCGATGTAGGAAGATGCCCTTGAACCTGGAGACTTGGGACCCATGGGATGGGTACCACGCAGTATTACTTTAAAGGGTCTGCGTTTGCTCACCCAACCTAACCCAAACTTTCAGCCCCAAGAGTGTCCACCCTTATGTCTCATCCACCTGTGCGTGTAGATATGGTCAATCCAGGTTGCATCACAGCCTCTGAACGAATTTTGTAAGAATTTCTCTCTCTTTCACTGTCTTTGTTTTATGGGTTTTTAAAAGTAATTTATTTTTATAATGGGGTTTAGTTGCTTTTCACGGCTGTGTTTATGCGGCTTTACACCCACTTGACTCACTTCCAGACATATATCAATACATAGGTTTTAAGATTCTTACTAGTCACCTATATTCTTGTGCGGTGAATAGGGGGTGTTGAGTCCAGTTCACTGAGCAAGGAGTAGGTCTTGTCTATTACATATTGGGTGTATGGAACGGTATCTGAGCGAATTTGAACCCCTTGTTTTATGCATCACCCCACCTCACCTTTCCCGTTAAGCAGCCATAGTGTGTTTTCTAAACGTGTAACTCTGTTCTGTTTTGTAATTCAGTTCAAGTGTAGCGGTTTTTACATTCCCTCTATAAGTGATAGCTTATGATAAGTGTCTTTTTCTGTGTGACTTATTTCACTTAGAATCGTCATACCTAACTCCACTCATCTTGCTTCTACTAGCCTTATGACATTGATTTCATGTCTGAGTGATATTCCATTTTACATAAGGACCACGACTTCTTTATCCATTTTTCTCTTTCCTGGGATATTTAAGTTGTCATGAAGTGGAGGTTCTTGTCAACAGAGCAGCCCTAAACTTTGGGGTGCCTGTGTCTTGCTGATTTTTCTTTTTCCCAATTTATACGCCCATGAGTGGACGTGCCGTACGCTCCCTAAGCTGTGTTTTTTCGATGTTTCAGGACACACCATACACTTCTCCAGAGTGGCTGCTGGCAATTAACATCCCGCCCATCAGCGTAGCAAGGCTGCCATTTCTCCATGGCCTGTCCTGCATTTCTGGTTTTGACACTTTTTGCAGCATGACCCTTTTGACCGATGGGAAGCGAGACTTCTTTGTAGCGCTGATTTGCCTTTCCAGGTTGCTTGGTTGGCCAAAAAGGGCGTATGCGTTTTTTCCTGAATATATTCAGGAAAAAACGCATACCCCCTTTTTGGCCAAGGGCATCATTGTCCACGTTTTGCCGCTTTTCATGTGCCTTAAAGGCGATTCGAATCTACCTCCTGAAATCTGTTTCCTGCAATTCTGCCTTGCTTTCAAATCCTCTTCGTTGCCTTCCCTCAATATATCTGTGGATGAGAGTTATCACTTATAACTCTGCGGGTTTGTGAATTGCAGTGTCCCTGAGCTCCATTTTTCAACTGTCTTTTTTGAGAGCTGGCCGCAAAAGCACGGGATTGCCTCAGGCCCTATTCTGGTTCCTGGCAGCAGGCTGAGCCTGTGGTTAATTCTTCTTCCTGATGGGAAAATAGAGTGACCTGTGCCTGTCCCAACACCTAGATCTAGTCTCTCATTGGTTGCCCCTCTTCCCGTTCATCCTCAGGACAAATTGCAACCTGTACAGAACAGGAGGTTAAAGGTGCTGATTCTCCAAGTAGGGAGATTGCTAGTAAAGTAGCTGGAATGGCGAACCCGAGCACAAGGAGATGAGAAATGAGGTCCGTTTTAGAAACCTTTCAAAATCACACGGTGTACCTTCTTCTGGGTTCCTCATGCAAGATTTCGATGTAGGAAGATGCCCTTGAACCTGGAGATTTGGGACCCATGGGATGGGTACCATGCAGTATTACTTTAAAGGGTCTGCGTTTGCTCACCCAACCTCACCCAACCTCTCAGCCCCAAGAGTGTCCACCCTTATGTCTCATCCAGCTGTGGGTCTAGATATGGTCAATCCAGGTTGCATCACAGCCCCTGAACGAATTTTGTAAGAATTTGTCTCTCTTTCACTGTCTTTGTTTTACGGGTTTTTAAAAGTAATTTATTTTTATAATGGGGTTTAGCTGCTTTTCACGGCTGTGTTTATGCGGATTTACACCCACTTGACTCACTTCCAGACAGATATCAATACATAGGTTTTAAGATTGTTACTAGTCACATATATTCTTGTGCGGTGAATAGGGGGTGTTGAGTCCAGTTCACTGAGCAAGGAGTAGGTCTTGTCTATTACATATTGGGTGTATGGAACGGTATCTGAGCGAATTTGAACCCCTTGTTTTATGCATCACCCCACCTCACCTTTCCCGTTAAGCAGCCATAGTGTGTTATCTAAACGTGTGATTCTGTTCTGCTCTGTAATTCAGTTCAAGTGTAGCAGGTTTTTACATTCCCTCTATAAGTGATAGCTTATAATAAGTGTCTTTTTCTGTGTGACTTATTTCACTTAGAATCGTCGTACCTAAGTCCACTCATCTTACTTCTACTAGCCTTATGACATTGATTTCATGTCTGAGTGATATTGCATTGTACATAAGGACCACAACTTCTTTATCCATTTTTCTCTTTCCTGGGATATTTAAGGTGTCATGAAGTGGAGGTTCTTGTCAACAGAGCAGCCCTAAACTTTGGGGTGCCTGTGTCTTGCTGATTTTTAGTTTTCCCAATTTATACGCCCATGAGTGGACGTGCCCTATGCTCCCTAAGCTGTGTTTTTTCGATGTTTCAGGACACACTGTACACTTCTCCAGAGTGGCTGTTGGCAATTTACATCCCGCTCATCAGCGTAGCAAGGCTGCCATTTCTCCATGGCCTGTCCTGCATTTCTGGTTTTGACACTTTTTGCAGCATGGCCCTTTTGACCGATGGGAAGCGAGACTTCTTTGTAGCGCTGATTTGCCTTTCCAGGTTGCTTGGTTGGCCAAAAAGGGCGTATGCGTTTTTTCCTGAATATATTCAGGAAAAAACGCATACGCCCTTTTTGGCCAAGGGCATCATTGTCGACCTTTTGCCGCTTTTCATGTGCTTTAAAGGCGATTCGAATCTACCTCCTGAAATCTGTTTTCTGCAATTCTGCCTTGCTTTCAAATCCTCTTCGTTGCCTTCCCTCAATATATCTGTGGATGAGAGTAATCATTTATAACTCTGCGGGTTTGTGAATTGCAGTGTCCCTGAGCTCCATTTTTCAACTCGCTTTTTTGGGAGCTGGCCGCAAAAGCGCGGGATTGCCTCAGGCCCTATTGTGCTTCTGGGCGGCAGGCTGAGCCTGTGATTAATTCTTCTTCCTGATGGGAAATTAGAGTGACCTGTGCCTGTCCCAACACCTAGATCTAGTCTCTCATTGGTTGCCCCTCTTCCCGTTCATCCCCAGGACAAATTGCAACCTGTACAGAACAGGAGGTTAAAGGTGCTGATTCTCCAAGTAGGGAGATTGCTAGTAAAGTAGCTGGAATGGCGAACCCGAGCACAAGGAGATGAGAAATGAGGTGCGTTTTAGAAACCTTTCAAAATCACACGGTGTACCATCTTCTGAGTTTCTCATGCATGTTTTCGATGTAGGAAGATGCCCTTGAACCTGGAGACTTGGGACCCATGGGATGGGTACCACGCAGTATTACTTTAAAGGGTCTGCGTTTGCTCACCCAACCTAACCCAACCTTTCAGCCCCAAGAGTGTCCACCCTTATGTCTCATCCACCTGTGCGTGTAGATATGGTCAATCCAGGTTGCATCACAGCCTCTGAACGAATTTTGTAAGAATTTCTCTCTCTTTCACTGTCTTTGTTTTATGGGTTTTTAAAAGTAATTTATTTTTATAATGGGGTTTAGTTGCTTTTCACGGCTGTGTTTATGCGGCTTTACACCCACTTGACTCACTTCCAGACATATATCAATACATAGGTTTTAAGATTCTTACTAGTCACCTATATTCTTGTGCGGTGAATAGGGGGTGTTGAGTCCAGTTCACTGAGCAAGGAGTAGGTCTTGTCTATTACATATTGGGTGTATGGTACGGTATCTGAGCGAATTTGAACCCCTTGTTTTATGCATCACCCCACCTCACCTTTCCCGTTAAGCAGCCATAGTGTGTTTTCTAAACGTGTGACTCTGTTCTGTTTTGTAATTCAGTTCAAGTGTAGCGGTTTTTACATTCCCTCTATAAGTGATAGCTTATGATAAGTGTCTTTTTCTGTGTGACTTATTTCACTTAGAATCGTCGTACCTAAGTCCACTCATCTTGCTTCTACTAGCCTTATGACATTGATTTCATGTCTGAGTGATATTGCATTGTACATAAGGACCACAACTTCTTTATCCATTTTTCTCTTTCCTGGGATATTTAAGGTGTCATGAAGTGGAGGTTCTTGTCAACAGAGCAGCCCTAAACTTTGGGGTGCCTGTGTCTTGCTGATTTTTAGTTTTCCCAATTTAAACGCCCATGAGTGGACGTGCCCTATGCTCCCTAAGCTGTGTTTTTTCGATGTTTCAGGACACACCGTACACTTCTCCAGAGTGACTGTTGGCAATTTACATCCTGCCCATCAGCGTAGCAAGGCTTCCATTTCTCCATGGCCTGTCCTGCATTTCTGGTTTTGACACTTTTTGCAGCATGGCCCTTTTGACCGATGGGAAGCGAGACTTCTTTGTAGCGCTGATTTGCGTTTTCTGGTTGCTTGGTTGGCCAAAAAGGGCGTATGCGTTTTTTCCTGAATATATTCAGGAAAAAACGCATACGCCCTTTTTGGCCAAGGGCATCATTGTCGACGTTTTGCCGCTTTTCATGTGCTTTAAAGGCGATTCGAATCTACCTCCTGAAATCTGTTTTCTGCAATTCTGCCTTGCTTTCAAATCCTCTTCGTTGCCTTCCCTCAATATATCTGTGGATGAGAGTTATCATTTATAACTCTGCGGGTTTGTGAATTGCAGTGTCCCTGAGCTCCATTTTTCAACTCGCTTTTTTGGGAGCTGGCCGCAAAAGCACGGGATTGCCTCAGGCCCTATTGTGCTTCTGGGCGGCAGGCTGAGCCTGTGATTAATTCTTCTTTCTGATGGGAAATTAGAGTGACCTGTGCCTGTCCCAACACCTAGATCTAGTCTCTCATTGGTTGCCCCTCTTCCCGTTCATCCCCAGGACAAATTGCAACCTGTACAGAACAGGAGGTTAAAGGTGCTGATTCTCCAAGTAGGGAGATTGCTAGTAAAGTAGCTGGAATGGCGAACCCGAGCACAAGGAGATGAGAAATGAGGTGCGTTTTAGAAACCTTTCAAAATCACACGGTGTACCATCTTCTGTGTTTCTCATGCATGTTTTCGATGTAGGAAGATGCCCTTGAACCTGGAGACTTGGGACACATGGGATGGGTACCACGCAGTATTACTTTAAAGGGTCTGCGTTTGCTCACCCAACCTAACCCAACCTTTCAGCCCCAAGAGTGTCCACCCTTATGTCTCATCCAGCTGTGCGTGTAGATATGGTCAATCCAGGTTGCATCACAGCCTCTGAACGAATTTTGTAAGAATTTCTCTCTCTTTCACTGTCTTTGTTTTACGGGTTTTTAAAAGTAATTTATTTTTATAATGGGGTTTAGCTGCTTTTCACGGCTGTGTTTATGCGGCTTTACCCCCACTTGACTCACTTCCAGACATATATCAATACATAGGTTTTAAGATTCTTACTAGTCACATATATTCTTGTGCGGTGAATAGGGGGTGTTGAGTCCAGTTCACTGAGCAAGGAGTAGGTCTTGTCTATTACATATTGGGTGTATGGAACGGTATCTGAGCGAATTTGAACCCCTTGTTTTATGCATCACCCCACGTCACCTTTCCCGTTAAGCAGCCATAGTGTGTTTTCTAAACGTGTGACTCTGTTCTGTTTTGTAATTCAGTTCAAGTGTAGCGGTTTTTACATTCCCTCTATAAGTGATAGCTTATGATAAGTGTCTTTTTCTGTGTGACTTATTTCACTTAGAATCGTCGTACCTAACTCCACTCATCTTGCTTCTACTAGCCTTATGACATTGATTTCATGGCTGAGTGATATTGCATTGTACATAAGGACCACAACTTCTTTATCCATTTTTCTCTTTCCTGGGATATTTAAGGTGTCATGAAGTGGAGGTTCTTGTCAACAGAGCAGCCCTAAACTTTGGGGTGCCTGTGTCTTGCTGATTTTTAGTTTTCCCAATTTATACGCCCATGAGTGGACGTGCCCTATGCTCCCTAAGCTGTGTTTTTTCGATGTTTCAGGACACACTGTACACTTCTCCAGAGTGGCTGTTGGCAATTTACATCCCGCTCATCAGCGTAGCAAGGCTGCCATTTCTCCATGGCCTGTCCTGCATTTCTGGTTTTGACACTTTTTGCAGCATGGCCCTTTTGACCGATGGGAAGCGAGACTTCTTTGTAGCGCTGATTAGCCTTTCCAGGTTGCTTGGTTGGCCAAAAAGGGCGTATGCGTTTTTTCCTGAATATAATCAGGAAAAAATGCATACGCACTTTTTGGCCAAGGGCATCATTGTCGACCTTTTGCCGCTTTTCATGTGCTTTAAAGGCGATTCGAATCTACCTCCTGAAATCTGTTTTCTGCAATTCTGCCTTGCTTTCAAATCCTCTTCGTTGCCTTCCCTCAATATATCTGTGGATGAGAGTTATCATTTATAACTCTGCGGGTTTGTGAATTGCAGTGTCCCTGAGCTCCATTTTTCAACTCGCTTTTTTGGGAGCTGGCCGCAAAAGCGCGGGATTGCCTCAGGCCCTATTGTGCTTCTGGGCGGCAGGCTGAGCCTGTGATTAATTCTTCTTCCTGATGGGAAATTAGAGTGACCTGTGCCTGTCCCAACACCTAGATCTAGTCTCTCATTGGTTGCCCCTCTTCCCGTTCATCCCCAGGACAAATTGCAACCTGTACAGAACAGGAGGTTAAAGGTGCTGATTCTCCAAGTAGGGAGATTGCTAGTAAAGTAGCTGGAATGGCGAACCCGAGCACAAGGAGATGAGAAATGAGGTGCGTTTTAGAAACCTTTCAAAATCACACGGTGTACCATCTTCTGAGTTTCTCATGCATGTTTTCGATGTAGGAAGATGCCCTTGAACCTGGAGACTTGGGACCCATGGGATGGGTACCACGCAGTATTACTTTAAAGGGTCTGCGTTTGCTCACCCAACCTAACCCAAACTTTCAGCCCCAAGAGTGTCCACCCTTATGTCTCATCCACCTGTGCGTGTAGATATGGTCAATCCAGGTTGCATCACAGCCTCTGAACGAATTTTGTAAGAATTTCTCTCTCTTTCACTGTCTTTGTTTTATGGGTTTTTAAAAGTAATTTATTTTTATAATGGGGTTTAGTTGCTTTTCACGGCTGTGTTTATGCGGCTTTACACCCACTTGACTCACTTCCAGACATATATCAATACATAGGTTTTAAGATTCTTACTAGTCACCTATATTCTTGTGCGGTGAATAGGGGGTGTTGAGTCCAGTTCACTGAGCAAGGAGTAGGTCTTGTCTATTACATATTGGGTGTATGGAACGGTATCTGAGCGAATTTGAACCCCTTGTTTTATGCATCACCCCACCTCACCTTTCCCGTTAAGCAGCCATAGTGTGTTTTCTAAACGTGTAACTCTGTTCTGTTTTGTAATTCAGTTCAAGTGTAGCGGTTTTTACATTCCCTCTATAAGTGATAGCTTATGATAAGTGTCTTTTTCTGTGTGACTTATTTCACTTAGAATCGTCGTACCTAACTCCACTCATCTTGCTTCTACTAGCCTTATGACATTGATTTCATGTCTGAGTGATATTCCATTTTACATAAGGACCACGACTTCTTTATCCATTTTTCTCTTTCCTGGGATATTTAAGTTGTCATGAAGTGGAGGTTCTTGTCAACAGAGCAGCCCTAAACTTTGGGGTGCCTGTGTCTTGCTGATTTTTCTTTTTCCCAATTTATACGCCCATGAGTGGACGTGCCGTACGCTCCCTAAGCTGTGTTTTTTCGATGTTTCAGGACACACCATACACTTCTCCAGAGTGGCTGCTGGCAATTAACATCCCGCCCATCAGCGTAGCAAGGCTGCCATTTCTCCATGGCCTGTCCTGCATTTCTGGTTTTGACACTTTTTGCAGCATGACCCTTTTGACCGATGGGAAGCGAGACTTCTTTGTAGCGCTGATTTGCCTTTCCAGGTTGCTTGGTTGGCCAAAAAGGGCGTATGCGTTTTTTCCTGAATATATTCAGGAAAAAACGCATACCCCCTTTTTGGCCAAGGGCATCATTGTCCACGTTTTGCCGCTTTTCATGTGCCTTAAAGGCGATTCGAATCTACCTTCTGAAATCTGTTTCCTGCAATTCTGCCTTGCTTTCAAATCCTCTTCGTTGCCTTCCCTCAATATATCTGTGGATGAGAGTTATCACTTATAACTCTGCGGGTTTGTGAATTGCAGTGTCCCTGAGCTCCATTTTTCAACTGTCTTTTTTGAGAGCTGGCCGCAAAAGCACGGGATTGCCTCAGGCCCTATTCTGGTTCCTGGCAGCAGGCTGAGCCTGTGGTTAATTCTTCTTCCTGATGGGAAAATAGAGTGACCTGTGCCTGTCCCAACACCTAGATCTAGTCTCTCATTGGTTGCCCCTCTTCCCGTTCATCCTCAGGACAAATTGCAACCTGTACAGAACAGGAGGTTAAAGGTGCTGATCCTCCAAGTAGGGAGATTGCTAGTAAAGTAGCTGGAATGGCGAACCCGAGCACAAGGAGATGAGAAATGAGGTCCGTTTTAGAAACCTTTCAAAATCACACGGTGTACCTTCTTCTGGGTTCCTCATGCAAGATTTCGATGTAGGAAGATGCCCTTGAACCTGGAGATTTGGGACCCATGGGATGGGTACCATGCAGTATTACTTTAAAGGGTCTGCGTTTGCTCACCCAACCTCACCCAACCTCTCAGCCCCAAGAGTGTCCACCCTTATGTCTCATCCAGCTGTGGTCTAGATATGGTCAATCCAGGTTGCATCACAGCCCCTGAACGAATTTTGTAAGAATTTGTCTCTCTTTCACTGTCTTTGTTTTACGGGTTTTTAAAAGTAATTTATTTTTATAATGGGGTTTAGCTGCTTTTCACGGCTGTGTTTATGCGGATTTACACCCACTTGACTCACTTCCAGACAGATATCAATACATAGGTTTTAAGATTGTTACTAGTCACATATATTCTTGTGCGGTGAATAGGGGGTGTTGAGTCCAGTTCACTGAGCAAGGAGTAGGTCTTGTCTATTACATATTGGGTGTATGGAACGGTATCTGAGCGAATTTGAACCCCTTGTTTTATGCATCACCCCACCTCACCTTTCCCGTTAAGCAGCCATAGTGTGTTATCTAAACGTGTGATTCTGTTCTGCTCTGTAATTCAGTTCAAGTGTAGCAGGTTTTTACATTCCCTCTATAAGTGATAGCTTATAATAAGTGTCTTTTTCTGTGTGACTTATTTCACTTAGAATCGTCGTACCTAAGTCCACTCATCTTACTTCTACTAGCCTTATGACATTGATTTCATGTCTGAGTGATATTGCATTGTACATAAGGACCACAACTTCTTTATCCATTTTTCTCTTTCCTGGGATATTTAAGGTGTCATGAAGTGGAGGTTCTTGTCAACAGAGCAGCCCTAAACTTTGGGGTGCCTGTGTCTTGCTGATTTTTAGTTTTCCCAATTTATACGCCCATGAGTGGACGTGCCCTATGCTCCCTAAGCTGTGTTTTTTCGATGTTTCAGGACACACTGTACACTTCTCCAGAGTGGCTGTTGGCAATTTACATCCCGCTCATCAGCGTAGCAAGGCTGCCATTTCTCCATGGCCTGTCCTGCATTTCTGGTTTTGACACTTTTTGCAGCATGGCCCTTTTGACCGATGGGAAGCGAGACTTCTTTGTAGCGCTGATTTGCCTTTCCAGGTTGCTTGGTTGGCCAAAAAGGGCGTATGCGTTTTTTCCTGAATATATTCAGGAAAAAACGCATACGCCCTTTTTGGCCAAGGGCATCATTGTCGACCTTTTGCCGCTTTTCATGTGCTTTAAAGGCGATTCGAATCTACCTCCTGAAATCTGTTTTCTGCAATTCTGCCTTGCTTTCAAATCCTCTTCGTTGCCTTCCCTCAATATATCTGTGGATGAGAGTAATCATTTATAACTCTGCGGGTTTGTGAATTGCAGTGTCCCTGAGCTCCATTTTTCAACTCGCTTTTTTGGCAGCTGGCCGCAAAAGCGCCGGATTGCCTCAGGCCCTATTGTGCTTCTGGGCGGCAGGCTGAGCCTGTGATTAATTCTTCTTCCTGATGGGAAATTAGAGTGACCTGTGCCTGTCCCAACACATAGATCTAGTCTCTCATTGGTTGCCCCTCTTCCCGTTCATCCTCAGGACAAATTGCAACCTGTACAGAACAGGAGGTTAAATGTGCTGATTCTCCAAGTAGGGAGATTGCTAATAAAGTAGCTGGAATGGCGAACCCGAGCACAAGGAGATGAGAAATGAGGTGCGTTTTAGAAACCTTTCAAAATCACACGGTGTACCATCTTCTGAGTTTCTCATGCATGTTTTCGATGTAGGAAGATGCCCTTGAACCTGGAGACTTGGGACCCATGGGATGGGTACCACGCAGTATTACTTTAAAGGGTCTGCGTTTGCTCACCCAACCTAACCCAACCTTTCAGCCCCAAGACTGTCCACCCTTATGTCTCATCCAGCTGTGCGTGTAGATATGGTCAATCCAGGTTGCATCACAGCCTCTGAACGAATTTTGTAAGAATTTCTCTCTCTTTCACTGTCTTTGTTTTACGGGTTTTTAAAAGTAATTTATTTTTATAATGGGGTTTAGCTGCTTTTCACGGCTGTGTTTATGCGGCTTTACACCCACTTGACTCACTTCCAGACATATATCAATACATAGGTTTTAAGATTCTTACTAGTCACCTATATTCTTGTGCGGTGAATAGGGTGTGTTGAGTCCAGTTCACTGAGCAAGGAGTAGGTCTTGTCTATTACATATTGGGTGTATGGAACGGTATCTGAGCGAATTTGAACCCCTTGTTTTATGCATCACCCCACCTCACCTTTCCCGTTAAGCAGCCATAGTGTGTTTTCTAAACGTGTGACTCTGTTCTGTTTTGTAATTCAGTTCAAGTGTAGCGGTTTTTACATTCCCTCTATAAGTGATAGCTTATGATAAGTGTCTTTTTCTGTGTGACTTATTTCACTTAGAATCGTCGTACCTAACTCCACTCATCTTGCTTCGACTAGCCTTATGACATTGATTACATGTCTGAGTGATATTCCATTGTACATAAGGACCACGACTTCTTTATCCATTTTTCTCTTTCCTGGGATATTTCAGTTGTCATGAAGTGGAGGTTCTTGTCAACAGAGCAGCCCTAAACTTTTGGGTGCCTGTGTCTTCCTGATTTTTAGTTTTCCCAATTTATACACCCATGAGTGGAGGTGCCCTATGCTCCCTAAGCTGTGTTTTTTCGATGTTTCAGGACACACCGTACACTTCTCCAGAGTGGCTGTTGGCAATTTACATCCCGCCCATCAGCGTAGCAAGGCTGCCATTTCTCCATGGCCTGTCCTGCATTTCTGGTTTTGACACTTTTTGCAGCATGGCCCTTTTGACCGATGGGAAGCGAGACTTCTTTGTAGCGCTGATTTGCCTTTCCAGGTTGCTTGGTTGGCCAAAAAGGGCATATGCGTTTTTTCCTGAATATATTCAGGAAAAAACGCATACGCCCTTTTTGGCCAAGGGCATCATTTTCCACGTTTTGCCGCTTTTCATGTGCTTGAAAGGTGATTCGAATCTACCTCCTGAAACCTGTTTCCTGCAACTCTGCCTTGCTTTCAAATCCTCTTCGTTGCCTTCCCTCAATATATTTGTGGACGAGAGTTATCATTTATAACTCTGCATGTTTGTGAATTGCAGTGCCCATGTGCTCCATTTTTCAACTGGCTTTTTTCGGAGCTGGCCGCAGAAGCGCGGGATTGCCTCAGGCACTAATCTGGTTCCCGGCGGCAGGCTGAGCCTGTGCTTAATTCTTCTTCCTGATGGGAAAATAGAGTGACCTGTGCCTGTCCCAACACCTACATCTAGTCTCTCATTGGTTGCCCCTCTTCCCGTTCATCCTCAGGACAAATTGCAACCTGTACAGAACCGGAGGTTAAAGGTGTTGATTCTCCAAGTAGGGAGATTGCTAGTAAAGTAGCTGGAATGGCGAACCCGAGCACAAGGAGATGAGAAATGAGGTGCGTTTTAGAAACCTTTCCCGATCACATGATGTACCATCTTCTGGGTTTCTCATGCATGTTTTCAATGCAGGAAGATGCCCTTAAAACTGGAGATTTGTGACCCATGGGAAGGGTACCACGCAGTATTACCTTAAAGGGTCTGTGTTTGCTCACCCAACCTCACCAAACCTGTCAGCCCCAAGAATGTCCACCCTTAGGTCTCATCCAACTGTGTGTCTAGATATTTTCAATCCAGGTTGCATCACAGCCCCTGAATGAATTTTGTAAGAATTTCTCTGTCTTTCACTGTCTTTGTTTCATGGGTTTTTAAAACTAATTTATTTTTATAATGGGGTTTAGCTGCTTTTCACAGCTGTGTTTATGCGGCTTTACACCCACTTGACTCACTTCCAGAGAGATATCAATACATAAGTTTTAAGATTCTCACTAGTCAGATATATTCTTGTGCGGTGAATAGTGGGTGTTGAGTCCAGTTCACTGAGCAAGGAGTAGGTCTTTTCTATTACATATTGGGTGTATGGAACGGTATCTGAGCTAATTTGAAACCCTTGTTTTATGCATCACCCCACGTCACCTTTCCCGTTAAGCAGCCATAGTGTGTTTTAAATGTGTGACTATGTTCTAATTTGTAATTCAATTCAAGTGTAGCGGTTTTTACATTCCCTCTATAAGTGATAGCTTTTGATAAGTGTCTTTTTCTGTGTGACTTATTTCACTTAGAATCGTCGTACCTAACTCCACTCATCTTGCTTCTACTAGCCTTATGACATTGATTTCATGTCTGAGTGATATTCCATTGTACATAAGGACCACGACTTCTTTATCCATTTTTCTCTTTCCTGGGATATTTAAGGTGTCATGAAGTGGAGGTTCTTGTCAACAGAGTAGCCCTAAACTTTGGGGTGCCTGTGTCTTGCTGATTTTTAGTTTTCCCAATTTATACGCCCATGAGTGGAAGTGTCCTATGCTACCTAAGCTGTGTTTTTTCGATGTTTCAGGACACACCGTACACTTCTCCAGAGTGGCTGTTGGCAATTTACATCCTGCCCATCAGAGTAGCAAGGCTGCCATTTCTCCATGGCCTGTCCTGCATTTGTGGTTTTGACACATTTTTCAGCATTGCCCTTTTGACCGATGGGAAGCGAGACTTCTTTTTAGTGCTGATTTGCCTTTCCAGGTTGCTTGGTTGGCCAAAAATGGCGTATGCGTTTTTTCCTGAATATATTCAGGAAAAATCGCATACGCCTTTTTTGGCCAAGGGCATCACTGTCAACGTTTTGCCCCTTTTCTTGAGCTTTAAAGGCGATTCGAATCTACCTCCTGAAATCTGTTTCCTGCAATACTGCCTTGCTTTCAAATCCTCTTCGTTGCCTTCCCTCAATATATTTGTGGACGAGAGTTATCATTTATAACTCTGCAGGTTTGTGAATTGCAGTGCCCATGTGCTCCATTTTTCAACTGGCTTTTTTGGGAGCTGGCCGCAGAAGCGCGGGTTTGCCTCAGGCCCTATTCTGGTTCCGGGCGGCAGGCTGAGCCTGTGGTTAATTCTTCTTCCTGATGGGAAAATAGAGTGACCTGTGCCTGTCCCAACACCTAGATCTAGTCTCTCATTGGTTGCCCCTCTTCCCATTCATCCTTAGGACAAATTGCAACCTGTATGGAACAGGAGGTTAAAGGTGCTGATTCTCCAAGTAGGGAGATTGCTAGTAAAGTAGCTGGAATGGGGAACCCGAGCACACGGAGTTGAGAAATGAGGTGCGTTTTAGAAACTTTCCCAATCTCACGGTGTACCATCTTCTGGGTTTCTCATGCATGTTTTCGATGTAGGAAGATGCCTTTGAACCTGGAGATTTGGGACCCATGGGATGGGTACCACACAGTATTACTTTAAAGGGTCTGCATTTGCTCACCCAACCACACCAAACCTCTCAGCCCCAAGAGTGTCCACCCTTATGTCTCATCCAGCTGTGGGTCTAGATATGGTCAATCCAGGTTGCGTCACAGCCCCTGAATGAATTTTGTAAGAATTTCTCTCTCTTTCACTGTCTTTGTTTCATGGGTTTTTAAAACTAATTTATTTTTATAATGGGGTTTAGCTGCTTTTCACGGCTGTGTTTATGCGGCTTTACACCCACTTGACTCACTTCCAGAGAGATATCAATACATAAGTTTTACGATTCTCACTAGTCAGATATATTCTTGTGTGGTGAATAGGGGGTGTTGAGTCCAGTTCACTGAGCAAGGAGTAGGTCTTGTCTATTACATATTGGGTGTATGGAACGGTATCTGAGCTAATTTGAAACCCTTGTTTTATGCATCACCCCACGTCACCTTTCCCGTTAAGCAGCCATAGTGTGTTTTCTAAATGTGTGACTCTGTTGTGATTTTAATTCAGTTCAATTGTAGCGGTTTTTACATTCCCTTTATAAGTCATAGCTTTTGATAAGTGTATTTTTCTGTGTGACTTATTTCACTTAGAGTCGTCGTACCTAAATCCACTCATCATGCTGCTACTAGCCTTATGACATTGATTTCATGGCTGAGTGATATTCCATTGTACATAAGGACCACGACTTCTTTATCCATTTTTCTCCTTCCTGGGATATTTAAGGTTTCGTGAAGTGGAGGTTCTTGTCAACAGAGCAGCCCTAAACTTTGGGGTGCCTGAGTCTTGCTGATTTTTAGTTTTCCCAATTTATACGCCCATGAGTGGAAGTGCCCTATGCTCCATAAACTTTGTTTTTTCGATGTTTCAGGCCACACCGTATACTTCTCCAGAGTGGCTGTTGGCAATTTACATCCCGCCCATCAGCGTGGCAAGGCTCCCATTTCTCCATGGCCTGTCCTGCATTTGTGGTTTTGACACTTTTTTCAGCATGGCCCTTTTGACCCATGGGAAGCGAGACTTCTTTGTAGCGCTGATTTTCCTTTCCAGGTTGCTTGGTTGACCAAAAAGGGCGTATGCGTTTTTTCCTGAATATATTCAGGAAAAAACGCATACGCCCTTTTTGGCCAAGGGCATCATTTTCCACGTTTTGCCGCTTTTCATGTGCTTGAAAGGCGATTCGAATCTACCTCCTGAAACCTGTTTCATGCAACTCTGCCTTGCTTTCAAATCCTCTTCGTTGCCTTCCCTCAATATATTTGTGGACGAGAGTTATCATTTATAACTCTGCAGGTTTGTGAATTGCAGTGCCCATGTGCTCCATTTTTCAACTGGCTTTTTTCGGAGCTGGCCTCAGAAGCGCGGGATTGCCCCAGGCACTAATCTGGTTCCTGGCGGCAGGCTGAGCCTGTGCTTAATTCTTCTTCCTGATGGGAAAATAGAGTGACCTGTGCCTGTCCCAACACCTAGATCTAGTCTCTCATTGGTTGCCCCTCTTCCCGTTCATCCTCAGGACAAATTGCAACCTGTACAGAACAGGAGGTTAAAGGTGTTGATTCTCCAAGTAGGGAGATTGCTAGTAAAGTAGCTGGAATGGCGAACCCGAGCACAAGGAGATGAGAAATGAGGTGCGTTTTAGAAACCTTTCAAAATCACACGGTGTACCATCTTCTGGGTTCCTCATGCAAGTTTTCGATGTAGGAAGATGCCCTTGAACCTGGAGATTTGTGACCCATGGGATGGGTACCACGCAGTATTACCTTAAAGGGTCTGTGTTTGCTCACCCAACCTCACCAAACCTGTCAGCCCCAAGAGTGTCCACCCTTAGGTCTCATCCAACTGTGGGTCTAGATATTTTCAATCCAGGTTGCATCACAACCCCTGAATGAATTTTGTAAGAATTTCTCTGTCTTTCACTGTCTTTGTTTCATGGGTTTTTAAAACTAATTTATTTTTATAATGGGGTTTAGCTGCTTTTCACAGCTGTGTTTATGCGGCTTTACATCCACTTGACTCACTTCCAGAGAGATATCAATACATAAGTTTTAAGATTCTCACTAGTCAGATATATTCTTGTGCGGTGAATAGGGGGTGTTGAGTCCAGTTCACTGAGCAAGGAGTAGGTCTTTTCTATTACATATTGGGTGTATGGAACGGTATCTGAGCTAATTTGAAACCCTTGTTTTATGCATCACCCCACGTCACCTTTCCCGTTAAGCAGCCATAGTGTGTTTTAAATGTGTGACTATGTTCTAATTTGTAATTCAATTCAAGTGTAGCGGTTTTTACATTCCCTCTATAAGTGATAGCTTTTGATAAGTGTCTTTTTCTGTGTGACTTATTTCCCTTAGAATCGTCGTACCTAAGTACACGCATCTTGCGTCTACTGGCCTTATGACATTGATGTCATGGCAGAGTGATATTCCATTTTACATAAGAACCACAATTTCTTTATCCATTTTTCTCTTTCCTGGGATATTTAAGGTGTCATGAAGTGGAGGTTCTTGTCAACAGAGTAGCCCTAAACTTTGGGGTGCCTGTGACTTGCTGATTTTTAGTTTTCCCAATTTATACGCCCATGAGTGGACGTGCCCTATGCTCCCTAAGCTGTGTTTTTTCGATGTTTCAGGACACACTGTACACTTCTCCAGAGTGGCTGTTGGCAATTTACATCCCGCTCATCAGCGTAGCAAGGCTGCCATTTCTCCATGGCCTGTCCTGCATTTCTGGTTTTGACACTTTTTGCAGCATGGCCCTTTTGACCGATGGGAAGCGAGACTTCTTTGTAGCGCTGATTAGCCTTTCCAGGTTGCTTGGTTGGCCAAAAAGGGCGTATGCGTTTTTTCCTGAATATAATCAGGAAAAAATGCATACGCACTTTTTGGCCAAGGGCATCATTGTCGACCTTTTGCCGCTTTTCATGTGCTTTAAAGGCGATTCGAATCTACCTCCTGAAATCTGTTTTCTGCAATTCTGCCTTGCTTTCAAATCCTCTTCGTTGCCTTCCCTCAATATATCTGTGGATGAGAGTTATCATTTATAACTCTGCGGGTTTGTGAATTGCAGTGTCCCTGAGCTCCATTTTTCAACTCGCTTTTTTGGGAGCTGGCCGCAAAAGCGCGGGATTGCCTCAGGCCCTATTGTGCTTCTGGGCGGCAGGCTGAGCCTGTGATTAATTCTTCTTCCTGATGGGAAATTAGAGTGACCTGTGCCTGTCCCAACACCTAGATCTAGTCTCTCATTGGTTGCCCCTCTTCCCGTTCATCCCCAGGACAAATTGCAACCTGTACAGAACAGGAGGTTAAAGGTGCTGATTCTCCAAGTAGGGAGATTGCTAGTAAAGTAGCTGGAATGGCGAACCCGAGCACAAGGAGATGAGAAATGAGGTGCGTTTTAGAAACCTTTCAAAATCACACGGTGTACCATCTTCTGAGTTTCTCATGCATGTTTTCGATGTAGGAAGATGCCCTTGAACCTGGAGACTTGGGACCCATGGGATGGGTACCACGCAGTATTACTTTAAAGGGTCTGCGTTTGCTCACCCAACCTAACCCAAACTTTCAGCCCCAAGAGTGTCCACCCTTATGTCTCATCCACCTGTGCGTGTAGATATGGTCAATCCAGGTTGCATCACAGCCTCTGAACGAATTTTGTAAGAATTTCTCTCTCTTTCACTGTCTTTGTTTTATGGGTTTTTAAAAGTAATTTATTTTTATAATGGGGTTTAGTTGCTTTTCACGGCTGTGTTTATGCGGCTTTACACCCACTTGACTCACTTCCAGACATATATCAATACATAGGTTTTAAGATTCTTACTAGTCACCTATATTCTTGTGCGGTGAATAGGGGGTGTTGAGTCCAGTTCACTGAGCAAGGAGTAGGTCTTGTCTATTACATATTGGGTGTATGGAACGGTATCTGAGCGAATTTGAACCCCTTGTTTTATGCATCACCCCACCTCACCTTTCCCGTTAAGCAGCCATAGTGTGTTTTCTAAACGTGTAACTCTGTTCTGTTTTGTAATTCAGTTCAAGTGTAGCGGTTTTTACATTCCCTCTATAAGTGATAGCTTATGATAAGTGTCTTTTTCTGTGTGACTTATTTCACTTAGAATCGTCGTACCTAACTCCACTCATCTTGCTTCTACTAGCCTTATGACATTGATTTCATGTCTGAGTGATATTCCATTTTACATAAGGACCACGACTTCTTTATCCATTTTTCTCTTTCCTGGGATATTTAAGTTGTCATGAAGTGGAGGTTCTTGTCAACAGAGCAGCCCTAAACTTTGGGGTGCCTGTGTCTTGCTGATTTTTCTTTTTCCCAATTTATACGCCCATGAGTGGACGTGCCGTACGCTCCCTAAGCTGTGTTTTTTCGATGTTTCAGGACACACCATACACTTCTCCAGAGTGGCTGCTGGCAATTAACATCCCGCCCATCAGCGTAGCAAGGCTGCCATTTCTCCATGGCCTGTCCTGCATTTCTGGTTTTGACACTTTTTGCAGCATGACCCTTTTGACCGATGGGAAGCGAGACTTCTTTGTAGCGCTGATTTGCCTTTCCAGGTTGCTTGGTTGGCCAAAAAGGGCGTATGCGTTTTTTCCTGAATATATTCAGGAAAAAACGCATACCCCCTTTTTGGCCAAGGGCATCATTGTCCACGTTTTGCCGCTTTTCATGTGCCTTAAAGGCGATTCGAATCTACCTTCTGAAATCTGTTTCCTGCAATTCTGCCTTGCTTTCAAATCCTCTTCGTTGCCTTCCCTCAATATATCTGTGGATGAGAGTTATCACTTATAACTCTGCGGGTTTGTGAATTGCAGTGTCCCTGAGCTCCATTTTTCAACTGTCTTTTTTGAGAGCTGGCCGCAAAAGCACGGGATTGCCTCAGGCCCTATTCTGGTTCCTGGCAGCAGGCTGAGCCTGTGGTTAATTCTTCTTCCTGATGGGAAAATAGAGTGACCTGTGCCTGTCCCAACACCTAGATCTAGTCTCTCATTGGTTGCCCCTCTTCCCGTTCATCCTCAGGACAAATTGCAACCTGTACAGAACAGGAGGTTAAAGGTGCTGATCCTCCAAGTAGGGAGATTGCTAGTAAAGTAGCTGGAATGGCGAACCCGAGCACAAGGAGATGAGAAATGAGGTCCGTTTTAGAAACCTTTCAAAATCACACGGTGTACCTTCTTCTGGGTTCCTCATGCAAGATTTCGATGTAGGAAGATGCCCTTGAACCTGGAGATTTGGGACCCATGGGATGGGTACCATGCAGTATTACTTTAAAGGGTCTGCGTTTGCTCACCCAACCTCACCCAACCTCTCAGCCCCAAGAGTGTCCACCCTTATGTCTCATCCAGCTGTGGGTCTAGATATGGTCAATCCAGGTTGCATCACAGCCCCTGAACGAATTTTGTAAGAATTTGTCTCTCTTTCACTGTCTTTGTTTTACGGGTTTTTAAAAGTAATTTATTTTTATAATGGGGTTTAGCTGCTTTTCACGGCTGTGTTTATGCGGATTTACACCCACTTGACTCACTTCCAGACAGATATCAATACATAGGTTTTAAGATTGTTACTAGTCACATATATTCTTGTGCGGTGAATAGGGGGTGTTGAGTCCAGTTCACTGAGCAAGGAGTAGGTCTTGTCTATTACATATTGGGTGTATGGAACGGTATCTGAGCGAATTTGAACCCCTTGTTTTATGCATCACCCCACCTCACCTTTCCCGTTAAGCAGCCATAGTGTGTTATCTAAACGTGTGATTCTGTTCTGCTCTGTAATTCAGTTCAAGTGTAGCAGGTTTTTACATTCCCTCTATAAGTGATAGCTTATAATAAGTGTCTTTTTCTGTGTGACTTATTTCACTTAGAATCGTCGTACCTAAGTCCACTCATCTTACTTCTACTAGCCTTATGACATTGATTTCATGTCTGAGTGATATTGCATTGTACATAAGGACCACAACTTCTTTATCCATTTTTCTCTTTCCTGGGATATTTAAGGTGTCATGAAGTGGAGGTTCTTGTCAACAGAGCAGCCCTAAACTTTGGGGTGCCTGTGTCTTGCTGATTTTTAGTTTTCCCAATTTATACGCCCATGAGTGGACGTGCCCTATGCTCCCTAAGCTGTGTTTTTTCGATGTTTCAGGACACACTGTACACTTCTCCAGAGTGGCTGTTGGCAATTTACATCCCGCTCATCAGCGTAGCAAGGCTGCCATTTCTCCATGGCCTGTCCTGCATTTCTGGTTTTGACACTTTTTGCAGCATGGCCCTTTTGACCGATGGGAAGCGAGACTTCTTTGTAGCGCTGATTTGCCTTTCCAGGTTGCTTGGTTGGCCAAAAAGGGCGTATGCGTTTTTTCCTGAATATATTCAGGAAAAAACGCATACGCCCTTTTTGGCCAAGGGCATCATTGTCGACCTTTTGCCGCTTTTCATGTGCTTTAAAGGCGATTCGAATCTACCTCCTGAAATCTGTTTTCTGCAATTCTGCCTTGCTTTCAAATCCTCTTCGTTGCCTTCCCTCAATATATCTGTGGATGAGAGTAATCATTTATAACTCTGCGGGTTTGTGAATTGCAGTGTCCCTGAGCTCCATTTTTCAACTCGCTTTTTTGGCAGCTGGCCGCAAAAGCGCCGGATTGCCTCAGGCCCTATTGTGCTTCTGGGCGGCAGGCTGAGCCTGTGATTAATTCTTCTTCCTGATGGGAAATTAGAGTGACCTGTGCCTGTCCCAACACATAGATCTAGTCTCTCATTGGTTGCCCCTCTTCCCGTTCATCCTCAGGACAAATTGCAACCTGTACAGAACAGGAGGTTAAATGTGCTGATTCTCCAAGTAGGGAGATTGCTAATAAAGTAGCTGGAATGGCGAACCCGAGCACAAGGAGATGAGAAATGAGGTGCGTTTTAGAAACCTTTCAAAATCACACGGTGTACCATCTTCTGAGTTTCTCATGCATGTTTTCGATGTAGGAAGATGCCCTTGAACCTGGAGACTTGGGACCCATGGGATGGGTACCACGCAGTATTACTTTAAAGGGTCTGCGTTTGCTCACCCAACCTAACCCAACCTTTCAGCCCCAAGACTGTCCACCCTTATGTCTCATCCAGCTGTGCGTGTAGATATGGTCAATCCAGGTTGCATCACAGCCTCTGAACGAATTTTGTAAGAATTTCTCTCTCTTTCACTGTCTTTGTTTTACGGGTTTTTAAAAGTAATTTATTTTTATAATGGGGTTTAGCTGCTTTTCACGGCTGTGTTTATGCGGCTTTACACCCACTTGACTCACTTCCAGACATATATCAATACATAGGTTTTAAGATTCTTACTAGTCACCTATATTCTTGTGCGGTGAATAGGGTGTGTTGAGTCCAGTTCACTGAGCAAGGAGTAGGTCTTGTCTATTACATATTGGGTGTATGGAACGGTATCTGAGCGAATTTGAACCCCTTGTTTTATGCATCACCCCACCTCACCTTTCCCGTTAAGCAGCCATAGTGTGTTTTCTAAACGTGTGACTCTGTTCTGTTTTGTAATTCAGTTCAAGTGTAGCGGTTTTTACATTCCCTCTATAAGTGATAGCTTATGATAAGTGTCTTTTTCTGTGTGACTTATTTCACTTAGAATCGTCGTACCTAACTCCACTCATCTTGCTTCGACTAGCCTTATGACATTGATTACATGTCTGAGTGATATTCCATTGTACATAAGGACCACGACTTCTTTATCCATTTTTCTCTTTCCTGGGATATTTCAGTTGTCATGAAGTGGAGGTTCTTGTCAACAGAGCAGCCCTAAACTTTTGGGTGCCTGTGTCTTCCTGATTTTTAGTTTTCCCAATTTATACACCCATGAGTGGAGGTGCCCTATGCTCCCTAAGCTGTGTTTTTTCGATGTTTCAGGACACACCGTACACTTCTCCAGAGTGGCTGTTGGCAATTTACATCCCGCCCATCAGCGTAGCAAGGCTGCCATTTCTCCATGGCCTGTCCTGCATTTCTGGTTTTGACACTTTTTGCAGCATGGCCCTTTTGACCGATGGGAAGCGAGACTTCTTTGTAGCGCTGATTTGCCTTTCCAGGTTGCTTGGTTGGCCAAAAAGGGCATATGCGTTTTTTACTGAATATATTCAGGAAAAAACGCATACGCCCTTTTTGGCCAAGGGCATCATTTTCCACGTTTTGCCGCTTTTCATGTGCTTGAAAGGTGATTCGAATCTACCTCCTGAAACCTGTTTCCTGCAACTCTGCCTTGCTTTCAAATCCTCTTCGTTGCCTTCCCTCAATATATTTGTGGACGAGAGTTATCATTTATAACTCTGCATGTTTGTGAATTGCAGTGCCCATGTGCTCCATTTTTCAACTGGCTTTTTTCGGAGCTGGCCGCAGAAGCGCGGGATTGCCTCAGGCACTAATCTGGTTCCCGGCGGCAGGCTGAGCCTGTGCTTAATTCTTCTTCCTGATGGGAAAATAGAGTGACCTGTGCCTGTCCCAACACCTACATCTAGTCTCTCATTGGTTGCCCCTCTTCCCGTTCATCCTCAGGACAAATTGCAACCTGTACAGAACCGGAGGTTAAAGGTGTTGATTCTCCAAGTAGGGAGATTGCTAGTAAAGTAGCTGGAATGGCGAACCCGAGCACAAGGAGATGAGAAATGAGGTGCGTTTTAGAAACCTTTCCCGATCACATGATGTACCATCTTCTGGGTTTCTCATGCATGTTTTCAATGCAGGAAGATGCCCTTAAAACTGGAGATTTGTGACCCATGGGAAGGGTACCACGCAGTATTACCTTAAAGGGTCTGTGTTTGCTCACCCAACCTCACCAAACCTGTCAGCCCCAAGAATGTCCACCCTTAGGTCTCATCCAACTGTGTGTCTAGATATTTTCAATCCAGGTTGCATCACAGCCCCTGAATGAATTTTGTAAGAATTTCTCTGTCTTTCACTGTCTTTGTTTCATGGGTTTTTAAAACTAATTTATTTTTATAATGGGGTTTAGCTGCTTTTCACAGCTGTGTTTATGCGGCTTTACACCCACTTGACTCACTTCCAGAGAGATATCAATACATAAGTTTTAAGATTCTCACTAGTCAGATATATTCTTGTGCGGTGAATAGTGGGTGTTGAGTCCAGTTCACTGAGCAAGGAGTAGGTCTTTTCTATTACATATTGGGTGTATGGAACGGTATCTGAGCTAATTTGAAACCCTTGTTTTATGCATCACCCCACGTCACCTTTCCCGTTAAGCAGCCATAGTGTGTTTTAAATGTGTGACTATGTTCTAATTTGTAATTCAATTCAAGTGTAGCGGTTTTTACATTCCCTCTATAAGTGATAGCTTTTGATAAGTGTCTTTTTCTGTGTGACTTATTTCACTTAGAATCGTCGTACCTAACTCCACTCATCTTGCTTCTACTAGCCTTATGACATTGATTTCATGTCTGAGTGATATTCCATTGTACATAAGGACCACGACTTCTTTATCCATTTTTCTCTTTCCTGGGATATTTAAGGTGTCATGAAGTGGAGGTTCTTGTCAACAGAGTAGCCCTAAACTTTGGGGTGCCTGTGTCTTGCTGATTTTTAGTTTTCCCAATTTATACGCCCATGAGTGGAAGTGTCCTATGCTACCTAAGCTGTGTTTTTTCGATGTTTCAGGACACACCGTACACTTCTCCAGAGTGGCTGTTGGCAATTTACATCCTGCCCATCAGAGTAGCAAGGCTGCCATTTCTCCATGGCCTGTCCTGCATTTGTGGTTTTGACACATTTTTCAGCATTGCCCTTTTGACCGATGGGAAGCGAGACTTCTTTTTAGTGCTGATTTGCCTTTCCAGGTTGCTTGGTTGGCCAAAAATGGCGTATGCGTTTTTTCCTGAATATATTCAGGAAAAATCGCATACGCCTTTTTTGGCCAAGGGCATCACTGTCAACGTTTTGCCCCTTTTCTTGAGCTTTAAAGGCGATTCGAATCTACCTCCTGAAATCTGTTTCCTGCAATACTGCCTTGCTTTCAAATCCTCTTCGTTGCCTTCCCTCAATATATTTGTGGACGAGAGTTATCATTTATAACTCTGCAGGTTTGTGAATTGCAGTGCCCATGTGCTCCATTTTTCAACTGGCTTTTTTGGGAGCTGGCCGCAGAAGCGCGGGTTTGCCTCAGGCCCTATTCTGGTTCCGGGCGGCAGGCTGAGCCTGTGGTTAATTCTTCTTCCTGATGGGAAAATAGAGTGACCTGTGCCTGTCCCAACACCTAGATCTAGTCTCTCATTGGTTGCCCCTCTTCCCATTCATCCTTAGGACAAATTGCAACCTGTATGGAACAGGAGGTTAAAGGTGCTGATTCTCCAAGTAGGGAGATTGCTAGTAAAGTAGCTGGAATGGGGAACCCGAGCACACGGAGTTGAGAAATGAGGTGCGTTTTAGAAACTTTCCCAATCTCACGGTGTACCATCTTCTGGGTTTCTCATGCATGTTTTCGATGTAGGAAGATGCCTTTGAACCTGGAGATTTGGGACCCATGGGATGGGTACCACACAGTATTACTTTAAAGGGTCTGCATTTGCTCACCCAACCACACCAAACCTCTCAGCCCCAAGAGTGTCCACCCTTATGTCTCATCCAGCTGTGGGTCTAGATATGGTCAATCCAGGTTGCGTCACAGCCCCTGAATGAATTTTGTAAGAATTTCTCTCTCTTTCACTGTCTTTGTTTCATGGGTTTTTAAAACTAATTTATTTTTATAATGGGGTTTAGCTGCTTTTCACGGCTGTGTTTATGCGGCTTTACACCCACTTGACTCACTTCCAGAGAGATATCAATACATAAGTTTTACGATTCTCACTAGTCAGATATATTCTTGTGTGGTGAATAGGGGGTGTTGAGTCCAGTTCACTGAGCAAGGAGTAGGTCTTGTCTATTACATATTGGGTGTATGGAACGGTATCTGAGCTAATTTGAAACCCTTGTTTTATGCATCACCCCACGTCACCTTTCCCGTTAAGCAGCCATAGTGTGTTTTCTAAATGTGTGACTCTGTTGTGATTTTAATTCAGTTCAATTGTAGCGGTTTTTACATTCCCTTTATAAGTCATAGCTTTTGATAAGTGTATTTTTCTGTGTGACTTATTTCACTTAGAGTCGTCGTACCTAAATCCACTCATCATGCTGCTACTAGCCTTATGACATTGATTTCATGGCTGAGTGATATTCCATTGTACATAAGGACCACGACTTCTTTATCCATTTTTCTCCTTCCTGGGATATTTAAGGTTTCGTGAAGTGGAGGTTCTTGTCAACAGAGCAGCCCTAAACTTTGGGGTGCCTGAGTCTTGCTGATTTTTAGTTTTCCCAATTTATACGCCCATGAGTGGAAGTGCCCTATGCTCCATAAACTTTGTTTTTTCGATGTTTCAGGCCACACCGTATACTTCTCCAGAGTGGCTGTTGGCAATTTACATCCCGCCCATCAGCGTGGCAAGGCTCCCATTTCTCCATGGCCTGTCCTGCATTTGTGGTTTTGACACTTTTTTCAGCATGGCCCTTTTGACCCATGGGAAGCGAGACTTCTTTGTAGCGCTGATTTTCCTTTCCAGGTTGCTTGGTTGACCAAAAAGGGCGTATGCGTTTTTTCCTGAATATATTCAGGAAAAAACGCATACGCCCTTTTTGGCCAAGGGCATCATTTTCCACGTTTTGCCGCTTTTCATGTGCTTGAAAGGCGATTCGAATCTACCTCCTGAAACCTGTTTCATGCAACTCTGCCTTGCTTTCAAATCCTCTTCGTTGCCTTCCCTCAATATATTTGTGGACGAGAGTTATCATTTATAACTCTGCAGGTTTGTGAATTGCAGTGCCCATGTGCTCCATTTTTCAACTGGCTTTTTTCGGAGCTGGCCTCAGAAGCGCGGGATTGCCCCAGGCACTAATCTGGTTCCTGGCGGCAGGCTGAGCCTGTGCTTAATTCTTCTTCCTGATGGGAAAATAGAGTGACCTGTGCCTGTCCCAACACCTAGATCTAGTCTCTCATTGGTTGCCCCTCTTCCCGTTCATCCTCAGGACAAATTGCAACCTGTACAGAACAGGAGGTTAAAGGTGTTGATTCTCCAAGTAGGGAGATTGCTAGTAAAGTAGCTGGAATGGCGAACCCGAGCACAAGGAGATGAGAAATGAGGTGCGTTTTAGAAACCTTTCAAAATCACACGGTGTACCATCTTCTGGGTTCCTCATGCAAGTTTTCGATGTAGGAAGATGCCCTTGAACCTGGAGATTTGTGACCCATGGGATGGGTACCACGCAGTATTACCTTAAAGGGTCTGTGTTTGCTCACCCAACCTCACCAAACCTGTCAGCCCCAAGAGTGTCCACCCTTAGGTCTCATCCAACTGTGGGTCTAGATATTTTCAATCCAGGTTGCATCACAACCCCTGAATGAATTTTGTAAGAATTTCTCTGTCTTTCACTGTCTTTGTTTCATGGGTTTTTAAAACTAATTTATTTTTATAATGGGGTTTAGCTGCTTTTCACAGCTGTGTTTATGCGGCTTTACATCCACTTGACTCACTTCCAGAGAGATATCAATACATAAGTTTTAAGATTCTCACTAGTCAGATATATTCTTGTGCGGTGAATAGGGGGTGTTGAGTCCAGTTCACTGAGCAAGGAGTAGGTCTTTTCTATTACATATTGGGTGTATGGAACGGTATCTGAGCTAATTTGAAACCCTTGTTTTATGCATCACCCCACGTCACCTTTCCCGTTAAGCAGCCATAGTGTGTTTTAAATGTGTGACTATGTTCTAATTTGTAATTCAATTCAAGTGTAGCGGTTTTTACATTCCCTCTATAAGTGATAGCTTTTGATAAGTGTCTTTTTCTGTGTGACTTATTTCCCTTAGAATCGTCGTACCTAAGTACACGCATCTTGCGTCTACTGGCCTTATGACATTGATGTCATGGCAGAGTGATATTCCATTTTACATAAGAACCACAATTTCTTTATCCATTTTTCTCTTTCCTGGGATATTTAAGGTGTCATGAAGTGGAGGTTCTTGTCAACAGAGTAGCCCTAAACTTTGGGGTGCCTGTGACTTGCTGATTTTTAGTTTTCCCAATTTATACGCCCATGAGTGGAAGTGTCCTATGCTACCTAAGCTGTGTTTTTTCGATGTTTCAGGACACACCGTACACTTCTCCAGAGTGACTGTTGGCAATTTACATCCTGCCCATCAGCGTAGCAAGGCTCCCTTTTCTCCATGGCCTGTCCTGCATTTGTGGTTTTGACACATTTTTCAACATTGCCCTTTTGACCGATGGGAAGCGAGACTTCTTTGTAGTGCTGATTTGCCTTTCCAGGTTGCTTGGTTGGCCAAAAAGGGCGTATGCGTTTTTTCCTGAATATATTCAGGAAAAAACGCATACGCCCTTTTTGGCCAAGGGCATCATTGTCGACGTTTTGCCGCTTTTCTTGAGCTTTAAAGGCGATTCGAATCTACCTCCTGAAATCTGTTTCCTGCAATACTGCCTTGCTTTCAAATCCTCTTCGTTGCTTTCCCTCAATATATTTGTGGACGAGAGTTATCATTTATAACTCCGCAGGTTTGTGAATTGCAGTGCCCCTGAGCTCCATTTTTCAACTCGCTTTTTTGGTAGCTGGCCGCAAAAGCGCGGGATTGCCTCAGGCCCTATTCTGGTTCCGGGCGGCAGACTGAGCCTGTGGTTAATTCTTCTTCCTAATGGGAAAATAGAGTGACCTGTGCCTGTCCCAACACCTAGATCTAGTCTCTCATTGGTTGCTCCTCTTCCCGTTCATCCTCAGGACAAATTGCAACCTGTACAGAACAGGAGGTTAAAGGTGCTGATTCTCCAAAAAGGGAGATTGCTAGTAAAGTAGCTGGAATGGCGAACCCGAGCACAAGGAGGTGAGAAATGAGGTGCGTTTTAGAAACCTTTCCCGATCACACGGTGTACCATCTTCTGGGTTTCTCATGCATGTTTTCGATGCAGGAAGATGCCCTTGAACCTGGAGATTTGGGACCCATGGGATGGGTACCACGCAGTATTACTTTAAAGGGTCTGCGTTTGCTCACCCAACCTCACCCAACCTTTCAGCCCCAAGAGTGTCCACCCTTAGGTCTCATCCACCTGTTGGTCTAGAATTGGTCAATCCAGGTTGCATCACGGCCCCTGAACGAACTGTGTAAGAACTTCTCTCTCTTTCACTGTCTTTGTTTTACGGGTTTTTACAAGTAATTTATTTTTATAATGGGGTTTAGCTGCTTTTCACGGCTGTGTTTATGCGGCTTTACACCCACTTGACACACTTCCAGAGAAATATCAATACATAGGTTTGAAGATTCTTACTAGTCAGATATATACTTGTGTGGTGAATAGGGGATGTTGAGTCCAGTTCACTGAGCAAGGAGTAGGTCTTGTCTATTACATATTGGGTGTATGGAACGGTATCTGTGCTAATTTGAAACCCTTGTTTTATGCATCACCCCACCTCACCTTTCCCGTTAAGCAGCCATAGCGTGTTTTCTAAACGTGTGACTCTGTTCTCTTTTGTAATTCAGTTCAAGTGTAGCGGTTTTTACATTCCCTCTATAAGTGATAGCTTACGATAAGTGTCTTTTTCTGTGTGACTTATTTCACTTAGAGTCGTCGTACCTAAATCCACTCATCATGCTGCTACTAGCCTTATGACATTGATTTCATATCTGAGTGATATTCCATTGTACATAAGGACCACAACTTCTTTATCCATTTTTCTCTTTCCTGGGATATTTAAGGTGTCATGAAGTGGAGGTTCTTGTCAACAGAGCAGCCCTAAACTTTGTGGTGCCTGTGTCTTGTGATTTTTAGTTTTCCCAATTTATACGCCCATGAGTGGAAGTGCCCTATGCTCCCTAAGCTGTGTTTTTTCGATGTTTCAGTACACACCGTACACTTCTCCAGAGTGGCTGTTGGCAATTTACATACCGCCCATCAGCGTGGCAAGGCTCCCATTTCTCCTTGGCCTGTCCTGCATTTGTGGTTTTGACACTTTTTTCAGCATGGCCCTTTTGACGGATCGAAAGCGAGACTTCTTTGTAGCGCTGATTTGCCTTTCCAGGTTGCTTGGTTGGCCAAAAAGGGCGTATGCGTTTTTTCCTGAATATATTCAGGAAAAAACGCATACGCCCTTTTTGGCCAAGGGCATCATTGTCGACGTTTTGCCGCTTTTCATGTGCTTTAAAGGCGATTCGAATCTACCTCCTGAAATGTGTTTCCTGCAGTTCTGCCTTGCTTTCAATTCCTCTTCGTTGCCTTCCCTCAATATATTTGTGGACGAGAGTTATCATTTATAACTCTGCAGGTTTGTGAATTGCAGTGCCCATGTGCTCCATTTTTCAACTGGCTTTTTTGGGAGCTGGCCGCAGAAGTTCGTGATTGCCTCAGGCCCTATTCTGGTTCCGGGCGGCAGGCTGAGCCTGTGGTTATTTCTTCTTCCTGATGGGAAAATAGAGTGACCTGTGCCTGTCCCAACACCTAGATCTAGTCTCTCATTGGTTGCCCCTCTTCCCGTTCATCCTCAGGACAAATTGCAACCTGTATGGAACAGGAGCTTAAAGGTGCTGTTTCTCCATGTAGGGAGATTACTAGTTAAGAAGCTGGAATGGCGAACCCGAGCACAAGGAGATGAGAAATGAGGTGCGTTTCAGAAACCTTTCCCGATCAGACAGTGTACCATGATCTGGGTTACTCATGCATGTTTTTGATGTAGGAAGATGCCCTTGAACCTGGAGATTTGGGACCCATGGGATGGGGACCACGCAGTATTACTTTAAAGGGTCTGCGTTTGCTCACCCAACCTCACCAAAACTCTCAGCCCCAAGAGTGTCCACCCTTATGTCTCATCCAGCTGTGGGTCTAGATATGGTCAATCCAGGTTGCATCACAACCCCTGAACGAATTTTGTAAGAATTACTCTCTCTTACACTGTCTTTGTTTTACGGGTTTTTAAAAGTAATTTATTTTTAAAATGGGTTTTAGCTGCTTTTCACGGCTGTGTTTATGCCGCTTTACACTCACTTGACTCTCTTCCAGAGAGAGATCAATACATAGGTTTTCAGATTCTTACTACTCAGATATATTCTTGTGCGCTGAATAGGGGGTGTTGAGTCTAGTTCACTGAGCAAGGAGTAGGTCTTGTCTACTACATATTGGGTTTATGGAACGGTATCTGAGCTAATTTGAAACCCTTGTTTTATGCATCACCCCACCTCACCTTTCCCGTTAAGCAGCCATAGTGTGTTTTTAAAATGGGTGACTGTGTTCTGTTTTGTAATTCAGTTTAAGGCTAACGGTTTTTACATTCCCTCTATAAGTGATATCTTATGATAAGTGTCTTTTTCTGTGTGACTTATTTCACTTAGAATCGTCGTACCTAAATCCACTCATCATGCTGCTACTAGCCTTATGATATTGATTTCATGGCTGAGTGATATTCCATTGTACATAGGTACCACAACTTCTTTACCATTTTTCTCATCCCTGGGATATTTAAGATGTACACAAGTGGAGGTTCTTGTAACCAGAGCAGCCCTAAACTTTGGGGTGCCTGTGTCTTGTTGATTTTAATTTTTCCAATTTATACGCCCATGAATGGATGTGCCCCTTTCTCTCTAGCTGTGTTTTTTAGATGTTTTAGGAAACACCGTACCGTTCTCCAGAGTCGCCATTGGCAATTTACATCCCGACCATCAGTGTAACAATGCTCCCTTTCCTCCCTGGCCTCTCCTGTATTTTTTTTACACTTTTTTAGGAAGGCCCTTTTGACCAATGGGAAGTGAGACTTCTTTGTAGTGCTGCATTGCATTTCCGGCTTGCTTGGTTGGCCAAAAAGGGCCTATGCGTTTTTTCCTGAATTTATTCAGAAAAAAAACACATATGCTCTTTTTGGCCATGTGCATCGTTGTCGACTTTTGGCCGCTTTTCATGTGCTTTAGGGGCTATTCGAATCTAACTCCTGAAATCTGTTTCCTGCAATTCTGCCTTGCTTTCCAATCCTGTTCGTTGCCTTCCCTCAATATAGTTTTGGACGATAGTTATAATTTATAACTTTGCAGGTTTGTGAATTGCAGTGCCCCTGAGCTCCATTTTTCAACTCGCTTTTTTGGGAGCTGTCCGCAGAACCGCTGCTTTGCTTCTGGCCCTACTCTGGTTCCCGGTGGCAGGCTAAGCCTTTGCTTAATTCTTCTTCCTGATTGGAAATTAGAGTGACATGTGCCTGTCCGAACATCTAGGGCTTGGCTCTCCTTGTTTCTCCTCCTTCCCCTTCTTCCTTTCGAAAAATTCCAAATTTTGTGCAACTGGATGTTGAAGGTGCTGACATCCTCAGGTGGGGAGATTTTAAGGAAAAAGGCTGGAGGTGTGACCCCAACAACCAGGAAATTAGGAGTTTTGGTGCCTTTTCCAAAATCTCCCTGATCCAACCGTGTTCCATCTTCTGGGTGTCACAGGCATGTTTTAGCTGTAGGAAAGGTCCCGTGTATGTAAGGAGAACACCAGGGATTTTTCCAAATCAGTGTCTCCCCGAACTCCAATCTGGGGAATTTTTAAGCTACTGGTACATGTGTGTTCATTAAGGGACTTGGGCCGTAGGCAGAGTCCGAACTTTAGATGATTGAAGTCTTCAGGTTCAGAAACGCTCACCATCGGCCTCCTTTAGTTTCCATTTTATCTGTAGTTGATAGATGATGTCGATATAGATATCTATTGTTTTTCAGATTATTTCCCCTTAGGGGTCATTACAAAATATTGAGTATAGTTCCCTGTGTTATACAGTAGTTCCTTGTTGATGATATATTTTATACATAGCAGTGTGTATATGTTAATCTGAAACTGTTAATTTATCCCTCCTCCCACCTTTCCCCTTTGGTAATAAAAAATATAAGATTTTATACTTCTCAGAAATCTAGGAGCTGAAAGAGAGGTATCATTTTCAATGGAAAATCAGTCAAAACAAGGTTGAAACTTCAACCAAGATTATTAGATGTACATCCTTGGAAAGAAATCACTGCATTTCTCTACTGTTGACCTGACAAATAAGACAAACCCCTCCACTGAACTTGCTTATAATAAAGTGATGGAAATATCAAATGGAAGTGTTAGAAACATCTTATTTTACACGAGCCTTATACACTGCTCTATGTTAATTACAGTTTGGCTCGCACATCTGTTCTTTGAAGTTACAATGTTCTCAAATTCTGTTACTGATCCTGCAGAGTGGGCCCCAACAAGGGTCTCCCTGCCTAGTGTCATTGGAGCCAACAGATCGAGACTGACTTTGGTTCAGAAGCAAAGGAAAACTTTATATTTTGATCAGAGAATGGAGAGGTGAGAGTGTGTGCTTCCCTGCGGGTTGTGGGCCGGGCTGCTGTGTAGAGATCCTGGCACCGTCAGCGGGAGGGAGGGGGCGGAGCTCTCGAGGGCCGGGTTGGCTGGAGCTCAGGCTCTATGTCGCAGAGTCTGCACGGGGCCCCACGAGCTGAGGTGTCGGCCCAGCCATTTTGCACTAGGAAATCGGGTCTGAAGTGTCGGGTGTGGGACCTCTGCATGTGGAAACCTAGGAGCAAGTGAAATTAGACAAAGCACAAAGGAAAAAATGGTTAGACTTTATTTTATTGCCCAGATTCTATTTTCATCTCCCAGGAATTTTTCATGGGCTTTGCCAGTGACAAAGCCCTCCTCTGCCTTTTGTCCCATTCCTCATTCTTGGGGTGCTGAGGGTGCAGACACCTCTTCTGTAAATGCTTCGTGCTGAGTTGGGTGTCCTCATACCCGGGGCGAGGGGGAGGACTTCTCCCAAGCAGCCTCCAGGTGAGGTTGATTGTCCCCAGGCCTCCTCCCTCACTGCTCGTCTGCCTGAGCACCAGCATTGGAAGTTTTATAGATTCTAATGACCTTTAAGGGTCCAGGAAAGAGATGTGCAGAGACGCTGGGGGTGGGGTGGGCCGTTTTACCATGCTCCACATTGGTTCGGCCCCCTTAGGCTGACAGTTCCTGCTAGCCTAGATGCTCTGACCAGTACTCTGCGCTTTCTTCAGTTAGGCCACTGAATTAACGTACAAACAACACCAGGTGTCAGAGCCCTGCTTGCTCAACTCCCAGACAGTCCAGGGCCGGTGGTGATCCAGGACCTTCACGGCCACTCAGTCAACGGCCTTTTGAAGTAGCCAGGAGTGCAGCCGGTCTCATTGGCCGCCGTCACCGCGGTGTCTGTAGGCTTTTCTATGGTGGCAGCGTTATTTACGGTTCCCCTGCCAAGTTTATTAGCTCCGCTCTGGGTGCAGTAAGTCCTGTAAGCAATAGTCTGCTCTTTTGGGACACACTCTTGTTGTTTTCTGAGAGAAGCTCCAGGTCAAGTGATGGTCAAACGAGTCGTCATGGGGGCCCATTGCTCCAGGTTTTCTCTCTGGAGGTTGGTGTTGGAGGGCCTCCTCACTCGAGGTCATTGTGCCCACGGAGCAATCCCTGCAACTTCAGGGCATGGTGGGTGGTTAGGATCACCAAGTGGCGTCCTTTTCCCTTAGGAGGGAGCTGGCCTTGCGGGCTGCTGATTTCCAGGTTTTTAGATACCCCCAGTATCCTGGTCGGATGGGGTGGCTGGCCAATGCCTGGAGGGCATTCTTGCATTGTTCCATTTCAAGTGGTCCCAGTTTTTGCACTAATACTCCAAGGGCGATTCGCCTTGGACCAGGAATGTAAAGGTCAAAGGGTTTAGCTAACTTAGGGAGGTCCAGGGCAAGGATCTGAACTGACTGCTCTTTCCATTCTTGAAAGGCCGCTTCTGGATTCTATTCAAAAGGATCATCATCTTTTCCTTTCAGTGTTTCATATAGAGGCCCAGCTATTAGACTGTAGTTAGGGATCCAGATGCAGCAAACCCCGGTCTCCCCAGGAACCCCTAAGCTGTCTTCTAGTTTCAGGAAGGGTGAGGCTGCAAATGGCTTCTTCCCTTTCCTGGGGTGGGCTTCTCCGACATTCTGAGCGAATGAAGCCCAGGAAGGTCACCTTAGTTTGTGATATTTGAGCCTTTTTCTTGGACACCTTCTATCTTTTATTGGCTAGGTAGTTCAGAGGCCTCCTTAGTCGGGCTGGTGATCAGAATGTCATCTGCATATTGAAGGAGGGTTCCCTTCTCCAGAGGTAGATTTTTTAGGTCTTTAGCTAACATTTCCCCAAAGATGGTGTGGGAATTTTTGAACCCCTGGGGCAGGACGGCCCAGCAGTATTGTTTTTGTTGTATGTTGAGTCCTGCCACTCACAGCCAAAATTTCTTGTGACTCTGGGACGAATGGAATACAGAAGAAGGCATCATTGAAGTCTAATACAGAATACCATGTCCTGGTGGATGGTAGAATGACCAGCAGGGTGTAGGAATTAGGAACTACTAGATGTATATCCTCTGTGGCTTCACTGACTGTCCTGGCGTCCTCTACCAGGTCCCCAGCAGCTCACGGGGCTCTTGTGGTCAGGTCCCTCCCAGGATATGGAGCTCACCTGGGCAGGTACCCAGCAGCCCACGGGGCTGTGGTGGTTAGGCCCCTCCCAGGATATGGAGCTCACCTGGGCAGGTACCCAGCAGCCCATGGGGCCATCATGGTCAGGCCCCTCCCAGGATATGGAGCTCACCTGGGCAGGTACGCAGCAGCCCACGGGGCTCTCGTGGGCATGCCCCTCCCTGGATATGGAGCTCCCGTGGACAGGTACCCCGACAGGGCTGGGCACACAGGAACTGTGCATATAGCCCTCATTGCAGAGCACCCCCAGCACACCTGTCACTCAGAGCTGACACAGAGCACCTCAGAGCAGAGCTTGAACTAATAAACAGCAGCTCCAACAGGTCTGTGACCCTAGGCTTCACTCTGTGCGGCCTCCCTCTGCCTGGTCTTCTAGGGGCTTCCACAGCAGCCGGGGCACCAGGCCTCTGTCTCCACCCACCACCCCTCCTCTCCCTGACTCCTGGGTTCCTCTCATTAGCAGAGGGTCTTCTTGAAGTTGTCTCCCACTCCTGGACCAGATAAAATGATTAGAAAACAAGCCAGGGCTGCCGCCCCTTATCTATCCTGACTCTCGGGACCCTACACCTGTTCCTTGGATCTGGCCGGTGCAGCAAGGCCCATTTTCTGCAAATCTGAGCCCCTGAGGGGCGAGGATTGGCTGACCTGGGCAGCCTGACCCGGCCGGCCAGCCCTTCCCAGGTGTGCCTGGGTTGAGGTCAATATAAACACCCCTCCAGGCAGCAAAAGCCTCTGCAGCTGTGCCTGACGCCATATTCTCTGCCCCGTCAGCAGTCTCGGGGTTGGGCTGGTGGGAGGCAGTAGGGCCCACGGCTCTATGAGTGGCCCGTTGTGACTGGGGCTCTACTGGACTTTCTGCAGGAGTTGCCGGGCTGCCACCTGCTAAAGAAGAGGATGTGTCACCCATACTTGCTGCTGGAATTTCTCCCCGGGCAGAGGTAAGGAAGGAAAAAAGCAGTGGGGGCCGGGACAGGAGGGGTACCTCAGGCAGGGAAATGGAAAGTTTCCAGACGAGCGCCCGGGGCCAGGACCATCCTGGCTGGCCTGCAGGCACCAAGTCGGCCTGCGTGCTGTCGCTGGTGTGACTCCAAGCCCCTTCCTCTAGTTTTTAGTCTTTGCACACATTCAGGTGTTTTACCTGGGAACGGTGGGAAAAGTTCAGCAGCAGCTGGCCTGGGGCTCAGCTCACGTTTAGTCAGAGACGCCTCCTCACGGTCCCCCAGCTTTGCAATGAGGACGCTCCTTGTGTGGGGGCTGCTGGCTGCATGGGAGATGATTCCCCACCTGTGACCAACTTAAGAATTGTTTACCACTGGAGCAAGTGCGCTGATAGGGTTTTCCTCTGTATGACCAGTGGGTTCAGTTTTTTTTTTTTTCTTTTTTGGTTCAAGGTAAGTTTTATTCCTCTTTTTGTATTTATGGATATAAGCATGGAAATCATTCATTCATATAAATACGTCTATGGGAAGGACAGAACTTTTTTTTCTGTTTTATTTTCTTAAGTATTATTTATTTTTTAATTTTTGAATTTATTTTATTCATTTTTTTATACAGCAGGCTCTTATTGGTTATCTATTTTATACATATAAGTGTATATGTGTCAATCCCAGGGTTGCAATTCATCCCACCACCACCACCCTGCCACTTTCCCCCCTTGGTGTCCATACATTTGTTCTCTACATCTGTGTCTCTATTTCTGCCTTGCAAACCAGTTCATCTTTACCATTTTTCTAGGTTCTACATGTATGCGTTAATATACGATATTTGTTTTTCTCTTTCTGACTTACTTCACTCTGTATGACAGTCTCTAGATCTATCCACGTCTCTACAAATGACCCAATTTCATTCCTTTTTATGGCTGAGTAATATTCCATTTTATATATGTAGCACATCTTTTCCGTTCGTCTGTCTATGGGCATTTAGGTTGCTTCCATGACCTGGCTATTGTAAATAGTGCTGCAATGAATATTGTGGTGAATATGTCTTTTTGAATTATGGTTTTCTCTGGGTATATGGCCAGTAGTGGGATTGCTGGGTCATATGGTTATTCTATTTTTAGTTTTTTAAGGAACCTCCATACTGTTCTCCATAGTGACTGTATCAATTTACATTCCCACAAATAGTGTAAGAGGGTTCCCTTTTCTCCACACCCTCTCCAGCATTTGTTGTTTGTAGATTTTCTGATGATGCCCATTCTAACTCGTGTGAGGTGATACCTCATTGTAGTTTTGGTTTATATTTCTCTAATAATTAGTGATGTTGAGTAGCTTTTCATGTGTTTCTTGGTCATCTGTATGTCTTCTTGGGACAAATGTCTATTTACGTCATCTGCCCATTTTTGGATTGGTTTGTTTGTTTTTTTACTGTTGAGCTGCATGAGCTGTTTATATACATTGGAGATTAATCCTTTGTCCATTGATTCGTTTGCAAATATTTTCTCCCATTCTGAGGGTTGTCTTTTCGTCTTGTTTGTAGTTTCCTTTGCTTTGCAAAAGCTTTTAGGTTTCATTTGCTTCCATTTGTTTTTTTTTTTTTTTTTATTCCATTACTCTAGGAGGTGGATCAAAAAATATCTTGCTGTGATTTATGTCAAAGAGTATTCTTCCTATGTTTTCCTCTAAGAGTTTTATAGTGTCCGGTCTTACATTTCGGTCTCTAATCCATTTGGAGTTTATTTTTTGTGTATGGTGTTAGGGAGTGTTCTAATTTCATTCTTTTACATGTAGCTGTCCATTTTTCCCAGCACCACTTATTGAAGAGACTGTCTTTTCTCCATTGTATACCCTTGCCTCCTTTGTCATAGATTAGTGGGCCATAGGTGTGTAGGTTTATCTCTGGGCTTTCTTTCTTTTTTTTTTTTTTCTTTACATCTTTATTGGAGTATAATTGCTTTACAATTGTGTGTTAGTTTCTGCTGTATAAAAAAGTGAATCAGCTATGCGTATACATATAACACCATATCCCCTCCCTCTTGCACCTCCCTCTCACTCCCTTATCCCACCCTTTTAGGTGGTCACAAAGCACAGAGCTGATCTCCCTGTGCTATGTGGCTGCTTCCCAGTAGCTATCAATTTTACATTTGGTAGTGTATATATGTCCATACCACTCTCTCACTTTGTCCCAGCTTACCCTTCCCTCTCCCCATGTCCTCAAGTCCTTTCTCTACGTCTGTGTCCTTAATCCTTTCCTGCCCCTAGGTTCTTCATAAACTTTTTTTTTTTAGATTCCATATATATGTGTTAGCATATGGTATTTGTTTTTCTCTTTCTGACTTACTTCACTCTGTAGGACAGACTCTAGATCCATCCACCTCACTAAAAATAACTCAATTTCGTTTCTTTTTATGGCTGAATAATGTTCCATCGTATATATGTGCCACATCTTCTTTTTCCATTTATCTGTTGATGGACACTTAGGTTGCTTCCATGTCCTGGCTATTGTTAATAGAGCTACAGTGAACATTGTGGTACATGACTCTTTTTGAATTATGGTTTTCTCAGGGTAAATGTCCAGGAGTGGGTTTGCTGGGTTGTATGGTAGTTCTATTTTTAGTTTTTAAGGAAGCCCCATACCGTTCTCCCTAGTGGCTATATCAATTTACATTCCCACCTACAGTGCAAGAGGGTTCCCTTTTCTCCAATAAATGCCTCTCCAGCATTTACTGTTGGTAGATTTTTTGATGATGGCCATTCTGACTGGTGTGAGGTGATACCTCACTGTAGTTTTGATTTGCATTTCTCTAATGATTAGTGATGCTCAGCATCCTTTCATGTGTTTGTTGGCAACCTGTATATCTTCTTTGGAGAAATTTCTATTTAGGTCTTCTGCCCATTTTTGGATTGGGTTGTTTGGTTTTGTGATATTGAGCTACATGAGCTGCTTTTTGTAGATTAATCCTTTGCCATTTGCTTCATTTGAAAATATTTTCTCCCATTCTGATGGTTGTCTTTTCATCTTGCTTAAGTTTTCCTTTGCTGTGCAAAAGAATTTATGTTTCATTCGGTCCCATTTTTTAATTTTTGTTTTTATTTCCATTTCTCTAGGAGGTGGGTCAAAAAGGATCTTGCTGTGATTTATGTCATAGACTGTTCTGCTTATGTTTTCTTCTAAGAGTTTTATAGTGGCTGGTCTTATATTTAGGTCTCTAATCCATTTTGAGTTACTTTTGTGTATGGTGTTAGGGAGTGTACTAATTTCATTCTTTTACATGTAGCTGTCCAGTTTTCCCAGCACCACTTACTGAAGACACTGTCTTTTCTCCATTGTATACCCTTGCCTCCTTTGTCATAGATTAGTTAACCATAGGTACGTGGGTTTATCTCTGTGCTTTCTATCCTTTTCTATTGACCTATATTTCTGTGTTTGTGTCAGTACCATATTATCTTGATTACTGTAGCTTTGTAATATAGTCTGAAGTCTGGAAGTCTGATTCCTCCAGCTCTTTTTTTTCCCCCTCAAGACTGCTTTGGCTATCCAGGGTCTTTTGTGTCTCCCTACAAATTTTAAGATTTTTTTTCTTGTTCTGTAGAAAATGCCAAAGGTATTTTGATCGGGATTGCATTGAATCTGTAGATTGCTTTGGGTAGTATAGTCATTTTCACAATATTGATTCTTCTAATCCAAGGACATGGTATATGTCTCCATCTGTTTATATCATCTTTGATTTCTTTCATCAGTGTCTTATAGTTTTCTGAGTACAGGTCTTTTACTTCCTTAGGTAGGTTTATTCCTAGGTATTTTATTCTTTTTGTTGCAGTGGTAATGGGATTGTTTCCTTAATTTCTCTTTCTGATCTTTCATTGTTAGTGTATAGGAATGCAAGCAATTTCTGTGCATTAATTTTGTATCCTGCAACTTTACCAAATTCATTGATTAGCTCCAGTGGTTTTCTGGTGGCATCTTTAAGATTCTCTATCTATGATATCATGTCATCTGCAAACAGTGACAATTTTACTTCTTCTTTTCCGTTTTGTATTCCTTTTATTTCTTTTTCTTCTCTGATTGCCATGGCTAGGACTTCCAAAACTATGTTGAATAGCAGTGGTGAGAGTGGACATCCTCGTCTTGTTCCTGATCTTAGAGGAAACGCTTTCAGTTTTTCACCATTGAGAATGCTGTTTGCTGTGGGTTTGTCATATATGGCCTTTATTATGTTGAGGTAGTTTCCGTCTATGCCCACACTCTGCAGAGTTTTTATCGTAAATGAGTGTTGAATTTTCTCAAAATCTTTTCCTTCATCTATTGAGATGACCATATGGTTTTATTCTACAATTTGTTAATATGGTGTATCACATTGATTTGTTTATATTGAAGAATCCTTGCATCCCTGGGATAAACCCCACTTGATCATGGTGTATGATCCTTTTAATGTGTTGTTCGATTCTGTTTGCTAGTATTTTGTTGAGGATTTTTGCATCTATATTCATCAGGGATATTGGTCTATAATTTTCTTTCCTTGTAGTATCTCTGTCTGATTTTGGTATCAGGGTGATGGTGGTCTCATAGAATGAGTTTGGGAGTGTTCCTTCCCCTGCAATTGTTTTGAAGAATTTGAGAAGGTTGGGTGTTAGCTCTTCTCTAAATGTTTGATAGAATTCACCTGTAATGCCATCTGGTTCTGGACTTTTGTTTGTTGGAAGATTTTTAATCACAGTTTCAATTTCATTGCTTGTGATAGGTTTGTTCATATTTTCTATTTCTTCCTGGTTCAGTCTTAGAAGGTTATACCTTTCTAAGAATTTGTCCATTTCTTCCAGATTGTCCATTTTATTGGCACAGAGTTGCTTGTAGTAGTCTCTTAGGATGCTTTGTATTCCTGTGGTGTCTGTTGTAACTTCTCCTTTTTCACTTCTAATTTTGTTGATTTGCGTCCTCTCCCTCTTTTTCTTGAGTGTGGCTAAAGGTTGATCATTTTTGCTTATCTTCTCAAAGAACCAGCTTTTAGTTTTGATGATCTTTGCTTCCGTTTTCTTTGTTTCTATTTCATTTATTTCTGCTCTGATCTTTAGGATTTCTTTCCTTCTACTAACTTTGGGTTTTGTTCTTCTTTCTCTAGTTCCTCTAGGTGTAAGGTTAGATTGTTTATTTGAGATTTTTCTTGTTTCTTGAGGTAGGCTTGTATTGCTATAAACTTCCCTCTTAGAACTCCTTTTGCTGCATCCCATAGGTTTTGGATCATCGTGTTTTGGTTGTCATTTGTCTCTAGGTAGTTTTTGATTTCCCCTTTGATTTCTTCAGTGATCTCTTGGTTATTTAGTAACGTATTGTTTAGCCTCCATGTGTTTGTGTTTTTTACAGTTTTTTCCGTGTAATTGATTTCTAATCTCATAGCATTGTGGTCGGAACAGCTGCTTGATATGATTTCAGTTTTCTTAAATTTACTGAGGCTTTATCTGTGACCCAAGATGTGATCTATCCTGGAGAATGTTCCGTGTGCAGTTGAGAAGAACGTGTAATCTGCTGTTTTTGGATGGAATGTCCTATAAATATCAATGAACTCTATCTGGTCTATTGTGTCATTTAAAGCTTGTGTTTCCTTATTAATTTTCTGTCTGGCTGATCTCCACTGGTGTAAGTGAGCTGTTAAAGTCCCCCGCTATTATTGTGTTACTGTCGATTTCCTCTTTTATAGCTGTTAGCAGTTGCCTTATACATTGAGGTGCTCCTATGTTGGGTACATATATATTTATAATTGTTATATCTTCTTCTTGGATTGATCCCTTGACCATTATGTAGTGTCTTTCCTTGTCTCTTGTAACATTCTTTATTTTAAAGTCTATTTTATCTGATATGAGTATTGCTACTCCAGCTTTCTTTTGATTTTCATTAGCATAGAATATATTTTTCCATCGCCTCACTTTCAGTCTGTATGTGTCCCTAGGTCTGAAATGGGTCTCTTGTAGACAGCATATATATGGGTCTTGTTTTTGTATCCATTCAGCCAGTCTATGTCTTTTGGTTGGAACATTTAGTGCATTCACGTTTAAGGTAATTATCGATATGTATGTTCCTACTACTATTTTCTTAATTGTTATGGGTTTGTCTTGGTGGGTCCTTTTCTTCTCTTGTGTTTCCCACTTAGAGAAGTTCTTTTAGCATTTGGTGTAGAGCTGGTTGCATGGTGCTGAATTCTCTTAGCTTTTGCTTGTCTGTAAGGCTTTTGATTTCTCCATCAAATCTGAATGAGCTCTTTGCAGGGTGCAGTACCCTTGGTTGTAGGTTCTTCCCTTTCATCACTTTAAATTTATCATGCCACTTCCTTCTGGCTTGTAGATTTTCTGCTGAGAAATCAGCTGTTATCCTTATGGGATTTCCCTTGTATGTTATTTGTCATTTTTCCCTTGCTGCTTTCAATAATTTTTCTTTGTCGTTAATTTTTGTCAATTTGATTACTATGTGTCTTGTCATTTTTCTCCTTTGGTTTCTCCTGCCTGGGACACTCTGTGCTTCTGGACTTGGGTGGCTATTTCTTTTCCCATGCTAGGGAAGTTTTTGACCATAATCTCTTCAAATATATTCTCGGGTCCTTTCTCTCTCTCTTCTCCTTCTGGGACCCCTATAATGCGAATGTTGTTGCGTTTAATGTTGTCCCAGAGGACTCTTGGGGTGTCTTCATTTATTTTCATTCTTTTTCTTTATTCTGTTCCATGGCAGTGATTTCCACCTTTCTGTCTTCCAGGCCACTTATCCGTTCTTCTGCCACAGTTATTCTGCTACTGATTCCTTCTAGTGTATTTTTCATTTCAGTTATTACATTGTTCACCTCTGTTTGTTTGTTCTTTAACTCTTCTAGGTGTTTGTTCCTTAATTCTTCTAGGTCTTTGTTAAGCATTTCTTGTGTCTTCTCGATCTTTGCCTCCTTTCTTTTTCTAAGGTCTTGGCTCAACTTCACTATCATTATTCTGAATTCTTTTTCTGGAAGGTTCCCTATCTCCACCTCATTCCGTTTTTTTTCTGGGGTTTTATCTTGTTCCTTGATCTGGTATAAAGTCCTCTGCCTTTTCATTTTGTCTATCTTTCTGTGAATGTGGTTTTCCTTCCACAGGCTGCAGAATTGTAGTTCTTCTTGCTTCTGCTGTCTGCTCTCTGGTGGATGAGTCTATCTTAGAGGCTTGTGCAAGCTTCCTGATGGGAGGGACTGGTGGTGGGTAGAGCTGGGTGTTGCTTTGGTGGGCAGAGCTTTAATCCGCTTGTCTACGGATTAAATAAAACTTTAATAAAAAGTTGAATCTGCTTGTCTGCTGATGCATGGGGCTGGGTTCCCTCCCTGTTGGTTGTTTGACCTGAGGCGACCCAGCACTGGAGCCTACCTTGCTCTTGGTGGGGCTAATGGCGGACTCTGGGAGGGCTCACACCAAGGAGTATTTCCCAGAACTTCTGCTGCCAGTGTTGTTGTCCTCACGGTGAGCCACAGCCACAGCCACCAGCTGCCTCTGCAGGAGACCCTCTAAAAGTAGCAGGTAGTTCTGGTCATTCCCCTACGGGGTCACTGCTCCTTCCCCTGGGTCCTGATGTGCACACTACTTTGTGTGTGCCCTCCAAGAGTGGAGTATCTGAGTGGAGTTGAGACTCTGAGACTCTGTGTGGAGTCGCACAGACTCTGGGTCCTGTGAAGCTTCGATGTTTTGTGATTCTAGAAATCCTATAGGAGACGGTCCACAGCAGGTGAAGCTAATGTTGTCAGTAGAGGTGTTGAAGCCAAAGATCTGCAGTTCCGGCTATAGGTGCCGATGTACATACAGGACAAAATCATCTCGTGTGAATGTAGTTCAGGCATGTTTAAGATGAATGCAGTCATGTTAATGCCTACCATATTCTATCTTGAGCCTCTCCTCAGGGACCTCCTCCTCAGTTCCTGAGGCTCCTGTAAGTCATGTACAGGGGACTGGAGAGTGGGCTCTGTCCAGTCTGAGCCCTGAGTTACCCTGTGTGTATCTTAGGATACTTTGTATTTCTGTGGTGTCTGTTGTAACATCATCTCTTTCATTTCAGATTTATTTGGGCCCTCTCTTTTTTAACAAAACATACTACTGTTGTCTTTTATTCTTTACAGAAGTTTAATCAGTGTTTGATCTACTATCCTTACCCTATGTATACTTTTTGCAGTGAGATTTTTACTTTTCTTTGTTTCCTTGTTACTATCAATAATTAGTGAGACTTCTTTTAAGCTACCTTCAACATTGCTTATAAAGCTGCTTTATTAGTGATGACAGAGCCTTAATGGAAGTCATGTTCTGGTTGTAAATTAGAATGCAATGTGCCAGCACAAAGCCCCTTAAGTTTATGTCTCATTACTTCTTGTTCTTTTTTTAATTTAATTTTTATTTTTTGTCAGAGCAAATTTGATTAAAATGTTTTGTTTCTTCTAGGTGTGCAAGATGTGGTTCTTTTAAACATATACATATATCTATTCTTCTTTGGATCATTTTCCCATGTAGGTTATGACACCATGTTGAGTAGTCTTGTCTTGGTATTACGTAGGTCTTTGGTGATTACATATTTCACATGTGTTTCTATATCTATCTTAACCCCAATATCCTAATGTATCCAATCCTCACACCTTTCCATTTGGTGAACCCTAAGTTTGTTTAATGAATCTGTGATTGCATTTCTCTGTGGAAATATCTTCATTGGTATCAATTTTTAGCTAAGACCTATAAGTGATATTATAGGATATGTGTCTTTTGCTTTCTGACTTAGTACAATTTGCCTGATTAACTCAAGAATCATACACAGTGCTGCAAATGGCATTGTTTTGTTTTTTTCCCTGGCTAATATTCCACCTGTACGTGTACCAGTTATTCTTTGGCCACGCACCTCTTGATGGACTTTTTGGTTGCCTCCATGTCTTGGTTATTGTAATACTGCTGCAATGCACATTTGCTTGCCTGTGTCTTTCCAGTTCTATCTCCTTATGTTATAGGCCAAGGAGTGGGCTTGCTGTATCATATGGTAGCTCAGTGTGTACGTTTTAAAGGCACCACCATTCAGTTCTCATTAGTGGCTCTTTCCAGGTTATGTCCCACTTAAAATTGAGGGTATGCATTTCTCCAAAACACCTTCAATATTTATTGTTTGTAGTTTGCTTGCTGCTGGTTATTCTAACAGGTGCGAGCTGATACCTCTGTGTGGCTGAATTTGCATGTGTCCCATAATCTGTTGAAATTGATCTTTAAAGCATGCTCTTTTTATTTATCAAACTGTGATTACAGCTTAGTTCTTCAAATTGTTTTCTTAAAGTAAGTGTCACATTTTGAAAAGTTTTGGCCACTACCTCCCTCAAGACATTTTGAGGGCAGGTTTCATTTACAGCCCTGAAGTACTTGTTCATATGAAGTGACCATTAACACAGATTTTAAAGCTGCATTTGCAGGTAACGGCCAGAGGGCGGCAGCCTTTTTACGTTCCCCAATCTGGTAACTAGGGAAAGAGTCCTACAGCTGCAAGAGTGTCCAGCTTTATTTCTCATCCAGCTGTGGGTCTAGATATGATCAAACAAGGTTGCATCACAGCCCAGGAACGAATTATGTAAAATTTCCTCTCTCTATCACTGTCTTATTTTTTTGGGTTTTTTAAAGTTATTTAATTTAAAATGGGGATTCGCTACTTTTCACTGCTGTGTTTATGCCGCTTTACACCCACTTGACTCACTTCCAGACAGATATCAATACATAGGTTTTAAGATTCTTACTAGTCACATATATTCTTGTGCGGTGAATAGGGGGTGTTGAGTCCAGTTCACTGAGCAAGGAGTAGGTCTTGTCTATTACATATTGGGTGTATGGAACGGTATCTGAGCGAATTTGAAACCCTTGTTTTATGCATCACCCCACCTCACCTTTCCCGTTAAGCAGCCATAGTGTGTTTTCTAAACGTGTGACTCTGTTCTGTTTTGTAATTCAGTTCAAGTGTAGCGGTTTTTACATTCCCTCTATAAGTGATAGCTTATGATAAGTGTCTTTTTCTGTGTGACTTATTTCACTTAGAATTGTCATACCTAAATCCACTCATCTTGCTTCTACTAGCCTTATGACATTGATTTCATGTCTGAGTGATATTCCTTTGTACATAAGGAACACAACTTCTTTATCCATTTTTCTCTTTCCTGGGATATTTAAGGTGTCATGAAGTGGAGGTTCTTGTCAACAGAGCAGCCCTAAACATTGGGGTGCCTGTGTCTTGCTGATTTTTAGTTTTCCCAATTTATACGCCCATGAGTGGACGTGCCCTATGCTCCCTAAGCTGTGTTTTTTCGATGTTTCAGGACACACCGTACACTTCTTCAGAGTGGCTGTTGGCAATTTACATCCCGCCCATCAGCGTAGCAAGGCTGCCATTTCTCCATGGCCTGTCCTGCATTTCTGGTTTTGACACTTTATGCAGCATGGCCCTTTTGACCGATGGGAAGCGAGACTTCATTGTAGCGCTGATTTGCCTTTCCAGGTTGCTTGGTTGGCAAAAAAGGGTGTATGCGTTTTTTCCTGAATATATTCAGGAAAAAACACATACGCCCTTTTTGGCCAAGGGCATCATTGTCGAAGATTTGCCACTTTTCATGTGCTTTAAAGGCGATTCGAATCTACCTCCTGAAACCTGTTTCCTGCAATTCTGCCTTGCTTTCAAATACTCTTCGTTGCCTTCCCTCAATACATTTGTGGATGAGAGTTATCATTTATAACTCTGCGGGTTTGTGAACTGCAGTGTGCCTGAGTTCCATTTTTCAACTCGCTTTTTTGGGAGCTGGCCGCAAAAGCGCGGGATTGCCTCAGGCCCTATTCTGGTTCCTGGCGGCAGGCTGAGCCTTTGGTTAATTCTTCTTCCTGATGGGAAAATAGAGTGACCTGGGCCTGTCCCAACACCTAGATCTAGTCTCTCATTGGTTGCCCCTCTTCCCGTTCATCCTCAGGAGAAATTGCAACCTGTAGGGAACAGGAGCTTAAAGGTGCTGATTCCCCAAGTAGAGAGATTGCTAGTAAAGTAGCTGGAAAGGCGAACCGGAGTACAAGGAGATGAGAAATTGGGTGCGTTTTAGAAACCTTTCAAAATCACACGGTGTACCATCTTCTGGGTTTCTCATGCATGTTTTCGATGTAGGAAGATGCCCTTGAACCTGGAGATTTGGGACCCATGGGATGGGTACCACACAGTATTACTTTAAAGGGTGTGCGTTTGCTCACCCAACCTCACCCAACCTCTAAGCCCCAAGAGTGTCCACCCTTATGTCTCATCCAGCTGTGGGTCTAGATATGGTCAATCCAGGTTGCATCACAGCCTCTGAACGAATTTTGTAAGAATTTCTCTCTCTTTCACTGTCTTTGTTTTACGGGTTTTTAAAAGTAATTTATTTTTATAATGGGGTTTAGCTGCTTTTCACGGCTGTGTTTATGCGGCTTTACACCCACTTGACTCACTTCCAGAGAGATATCAATACATAGGTTTTAAGATTCTTACTAGTCACATATATTCTTGTGCGGTGAATAGGGGGTGTTGAGTCCAGTTCACTGAGCAAGGAGTAGGTCTTGTCTATTACATATTGGGTGTATGGAACAGTATCTGAGCGAATTTGAAACCCTTGTTTTATGCATCACCCCACCTCACCTTTCCCGTTAAGCAGCCATAGTGTGTTTTCTAAACGTGTGACTCTGTTCTGTTTTGTAATTCAGTTCAAGTGTAGCGGTTTTTACATTCCCTCTATAAGTGATAGCTTATGATAAGTGTCTTTTTCTGTGTGACTTATTTCACTTAGAATCGTCGTACTTAAGTCCACTCATCTTGCTTCTACTAGCCTTATGACATTGATTTCATGTCTGAGTGATATTCCATTGTACATAAGGACCACAACTTCTTTATCCATTTTTCTCTTTCCTGGGATATTTAAGTTGTCATGAAGTGGAGGTTCTTGTCAACAGAGCAGCCCTAAACTTTGGGGTGCCTGTGTCTTGCTGATTTTTAGTTTTCCCAATTTATACGCCCATGAGTGGACGTGCCCTATGCTCCCTAAGCTGTGTTTTTTCGATGTTTCAGGACACACCGTACACTTCTCCAGAGTGGCTGTTGGCAATTTACATCCCGCCCATCAGCGTAGCAAGGCTGCCATTTCTCCATGGCCTGTCCTGCATTTCTGGTTTTGACACTTTTTGCAGCATCACCCTTTTGACTGATGGGAAGCGAAACTTCTTTGAAGCGCTGATTTGCCTTTCCAGGTTGCTTGGTTGGCCAAAAAGGGCGTATGCGTTTTTTCCTGAATATATTCAGGAAAAAACGCATACGCCCTTTTTGGCCAAGGGCATCATTGTCGACGTTTTGCCGCTTTTCATGTGCTTTAAAGGCGATTGGAATCTACCTCCTGAAATCTGTTTCCTGCAATTCTGCCTTGCTTTCAAATCCTCTTCGTTGCCTTCCCTCAATATATCTGTGGATGAGAGTTATCATTTATAACTCTGCGGGTTTGTGAATTGCAGTGTCCCTGAGCTCCATTTTTCAACTCGCTTTTTTGGTAGCTGGCCGCAAAAGCGCGGGATTGCCTCAGTCCCTATTCTGGTTCCTGGCGGCAGGCTGAGCCTGTGGTTAATTCTTCTTCCTGATGGGAAAATAGAGTGACCTGGGCCTGTCCCAACACCTAGATCTAGTCTCTCATTGGTTGCCCCTCTTCCCGTTCATCCTCAGGATAAATTGCAACCTGTAGGGAACAGGAGCTTAAAGGTGCTGATTCTCCAAGTAGGGAGATTTCTAGTAAAATAGCTGGAAAGGCGAACCCGAGCACAAGAAGATGAGAAATGGGGTGCGTTTTAGAAACCTTTCAAAATCACACGGTGTACCATCTTCTGGGTTTCTCATGCATGTTTTCGATGTAGGAAGATGCCCTTGAACCTGGAGATTTGGGACCCATGGGATGGGTACCACACAGTATTACTTTAAAGGGTCTGCGTTTGCTCACCCAACCTCACCCAACCTCTCAGCCCCAAGAGTGTCCACCCTTATGTCTCATCCAGCTGTGGGTCTAGATATGGTCAATCCAGGTTGCATCACAGCCCCTGAACGAATTTTGTAAGAATTTCTCTCTCTTTCACTGTCTTTGTTTTACGGGTTTTTAAAAGTAATTTATTTTTATAATGGGGTTTAGCTGCTTTTCACGGCTGTGTTTATGCGGCTTTACACCCACTTGGCTCACTTCCAGAGAGATATCAATACATAGGTTTTACGATTCTTACTAGTCAGATATATTCTTGTGCGGTGAATAGGGGGTGTTGAGTCCAGTTCACTGAGCAAGGAGTAGGTCTTGTCTATTACATATTGGGTGTATGGAACAGTATCTGAGCGAATTTGAAACCCTTGTTTTATGCATCACCCCACCTCACCTTTCCCGTTAAGCAGCCATAGTGTGTTTTCTAAACGTGTGACTCTGTTCTGTTTTGTAATTCAGTTCAAGTGTAGCGGTTTTTACATTCCCTCTATAAGTGATAGCTTATGATAAGTGTCTTTTTCTGTGTGACTTATTTCACTTAGAATCGTCATACCTAAATCCACTCATCTTGCTTCTACTAGCCTTATGACATTGATTTCATGTCTGAGTGATATTCCATTGTACATAAGAACTACAACTTCTTTATCCATTTTTCTCTTTCCTGGGATATTTAAGGTGTCATGAAGTGGAGGTTCTTGTCAACAGAGCAGCCCTAAACTTTTGGGTGCCTGTGTCTTGCTGATTTTTAGTTTTCCCAATTTATACGCCCATGAGTGGAGGTGCCCTATGCTCCCTAAGCTGTGTTTTTTCAATGTTTCAGGACACACCGTACACTTCTCCAGAGTGGCTGTTGGCAATTTACATCCCGCCCATCAGCGTAGCAAGGCTGCCATTTCTCCATGGCCTGTCCTGCATTTCTGGTTTTGACACTTTTTGCAGCATGACCCTTTTGACCGATGGGTAGCGAAACTTCTTTGAAGCGCTGTTTTGCCTTTCCAGGTTGCTTGGTTGGCCAAAAAGGGCGTATGCGTTTTTTCCTGAATATATTCAGGAAAAAACGCATACGCCTTTTTTGGCCAAGGGCATCATTGTCGACGTTTTGCCGCTTTTCATGTGCTTTAAAGGCGATTCGAATCTACCTCCTGAAATCTGTTTCCTGCAATTCTGCCTTGCTTTCAAATCCTCTTCGTTGCCTTCCCTCAATATATCTGTGGATGAGAGTTATCATTTATAACTCTGCGGGTTTGTGAATTGCAGCGTCCCTGAGCTCCATTTTTCAACTCGCTTTTTTGGTAGCTGGCCGCAAAAGCGCGGGATTGCCTCAGGCCCTATTCTGGTTCCTGGCGGCATGCTGAGCCTGTGGTTAATTCTTCTTTCTGATGGGAAAATAGAGTGACCTGGGCCTGTCCCAACACCTAGATCTAGTCTCTCATTGGTTGCCCCTCTTCCCGTTCATCCTCAGGACAAATTGCAACCTGTAGGGAACAGGAGCTTAAAGGTGCTGATTCTCCAAGTAGGGAGATTGCTAGTAAAATAGCTGGAAAGGCGAACCCGAGCACAAGAAGATGAGAAATGGGGTGCGTTTTAGAAACCTTTCAAAATCACACGGTGTACCATCTTCTGGGTTTCTCATGCATGTTTTCGATGTAGGAAGATGCCCTTGAACCTGGAGATTTGGGACCCATGGGATGGGTACCACACAGTATTACTTTAAAGGGTCTGCGTTTGCTCACCCAACCTCACCCAACCTCTCAGCCCCAAGAGTGTCCACCCTTATGTCTCATCCAGCTGTGGGTCTAGATATGGTCAATCCAGGTTGCATCACAGCCCCTGAACGAATTTTGTAAGAATTTCTCTCTCTTTCACTGTCTTTGTTTTACGGGTTTTTAAAAGTAATTTATTTTTATAATGGGGTTTAGCTGCTTTTCACGGCTGTGTTTATGCGGCTTTACACCCACTTGGCTCACTTCCAGAGAGATATCAATACATAGGTTTTACGATTCTTACTAGTCAGATATATTCTTGTGCGGTGAATAGGGGGTGTTGAGTCCAGTTCACTGAGCAAGGAGTAGGTCTTGTCTATTACATATTGGGTGTATGGAACAGTATCTGAGCGAATTTGAAACCCTTGTTTTATGCATCACCCCACCTCACCTTTCCCGTTAAGCAGCCATAGTGTGTTTTCTAAACGTGTGACTCTGTTCTGTTTTGTAATTCAGTTCAAGTGTAGCAGTTTTTACATTCCCTCTATAAGTGATAGCTTATGATAAGTGTCTTTTTCTGTGTGACTTATTTCACTTAGAATCGTCGTACTTAAGTCCACTCATCTTCCTTCTACTAGCCTTATGACATTGATTTCATGTCTGAGTGATATTCCATTGTACATAAGGACCACAACTTCTTTATCCATTTTTCTCTTTCCTGGGATATTTAAGTTGTCATGAAGTGGAGGTTCTTGTCAACAGAGCAGCCCTAAACTTTGGGGTGCCTGTGTCTTGCTGATTTTTAGTTTTCCCAATTTATACGCCCATGAGTGGACGTGCCCTATGCTCCCTAAGCTGTGTTTTTTCGATGTTTCAGGACACACCGTACACTTCTCCAGAGTGGCTTTTGGCAATTTACATCCCGCCCATCAGCGTAGCAAGGCTGCCATTTCTCCATGGCCTGTCCTGCATTTCTGGTTTTGACACTTTTTGCAGCATCACCCTTTTGACTGATGGGAAGCGAAACTTCTTTGAAGCGCTGATTTGCCTTTCCAGGTTGCTTGGTTGGCCAAAAAGGGCGTATGCGTTTTTTCCTGAATATATTCAGGAAAAAACGCATACGCCCTTTTTGGCCAAGGGCATCATTGTCGACGTTTTGCCGCTTTTCATGTGCTTTAAAGGCGATTGGAATCTACCTCCTGAAATCTGTTTCCTGCAATTCTGCCTTGCTTTCAAATCCTCTTCGTTGCCTTCCCTCAATATATCTGTGGATGAGAGTTATCATTTATAACTCTGCGGGTTTGTGAATTGCAGTGTCCCTGAGCTCCATTTTTCAACTCGCTTTTTTGGTAGCTGGCCGCAAAAGCGCGGGATTGCCTCAGTCCCTATTCTGGTTCCTGGCGGCAGGCTGAGCCTGTGGTTAATTCTTCTTCCTGATGGGAAAATAGAGTGACCTGGGCCTGTCCCAACACCTAGATCTAGTCTCTCATTGGTTGCCCCTCTTCCCGTTCATCCTCAGGATAAATTGCAACCTGTAGGGAACAGGAGCTTAAAGGTGCTGATTCTCCAAGTAGGGAGATTTCTAGTAAAATAGCTGGAAGGCGAACCCGAGCACAAGAAGATGAGAAATGGGGTGCGTTTTAGAAACCTTTCAAAATCACACGGTGTACCATCTTCTGGGTTTCTCATGCATGTTTTCGATGTAGGAAGATGCCCTTGAACCTGGAGATTTGGGACCCATGGGATGGGTACCACACAGTATTACTTTAAAGGGTCTGCGTTTGCTCACCCAACCTCACCCAACCTCTCAGCCCCAAGAGTGTCCACCCTTATGTCTCATCCAGCTGTGGGTCTAGATATGGTCAATCCAGGTTGCATCACAGCCCCTGAACGAATTTTGTAAGAATTTCTCTCTCTTTCACTGTCTTTGTTTTACGGGTTTTTAAAAGTAATTTATTTTTATAATGGGGTTTAGCTGCTTTTCACGGCTGTGTTTATGCGGCTTTACACCCACTTGGCTCACTTCCAGAGAGATATCAATACATAGGTTTTACGATTCTTACTAGTCAGATATATTCTTGTGCGGTGAATAGGGGGTGTTGAGTCCAGTTCACTGAGCAAGGAGTAGGTCTTGTCTATTACATATTGGGTGTATGGAACAGTATCTGAGCGAATTTGAAACCCTTGTTTTATGCATCACCCCACCTCACCTTTCCCGTTAAGCAGCCATAGTGTGTTTTCTAAACGTGTGACTCTGTTCTGTTTTGTAATTCAGTTCAAGTGTAGCGGTTTTTACATTCCCTCTCTAAGTGATAGCTTATGATAAGTGTCTTTTTCTGTGTGACTTATTTCACTTAGAATCGTCGTACTTAAGTCCACTCATCTTGCTTCTACTAGCCTTATGACATTGATTTCATGTCTGAGTGATATTCCATTGTACATAAGGACCACAACTTCTTTATCCATTTTTCTCTTTCCTGGGATATTTAAGTTGTCATGAAGTGGAGGTTCTTGTCAACAGAGCAGCCCTAAACTTTGGGGTGCCTGTGTCTTGCTGATTTTTAGTTTTCCCAATTTATACGCCCATGAGTGGACGTGCCCTATGCTCCCTAAGCTGTGTTTTTTCGATGTTTCAGGACACACCGTACACTTCTCCAGAGTGGCTTTTGGCAATTTACATCCCGCCCATCAGCGTAGCAAGGCTGCCATTTCTCCATGGCCTGTCCTGCATTTCTGGTTTTGACACTTTTTGCAGCATCACCCTTTTGACTGATGGGAAGCGAAACTTCTTTGAAGCGCTGATTTGCCTTTCCAGGTTGCTTGGTTGGCCAAAAAGGGCGTATGCGTTTTTTCCTGAATATATTCAGGAAAAAACGCATACGCCCTTTTTGGCCAAGGGCATCATTGTCGACGTTTTGCCGCTTTTCATGTGCTTTAAAGGCGATTGGAATCTACCTCCTGAAATCTGTTTCCTGCAATTCTGCCTTGCTTTCAAATCCTCTTCGTTGCCTTCCCTCAATATATCTGTGGATGAGAGTTATCATTTATAACTCTGCGGGTTTGTGAATTGCAGTGTCCCTGAGCTCCATTTTTCAACTCGCTTTTTTGGTAGCTGGCCGCAAAAGCGCGGGATTGCCTCAGTCCCTATTCTGGTTCCTGGCGGCAGGCTGAGCCTGTGGTTAATTCTTCTTCCTGATGGGAAAATAGAGTGACCTGGGCCTGTCCCAACACCTAGATCTAGTCTCTCATTGGTTGCCCCTCTTCCCGTTCATCCTCAGGATAAATTGCAACCTGTAGGGAACAGGAGCTTAAAGGTGCTGATTCTCCAAGTAGGGAGATTTCTAGTAAAATAGCTGGAAGGCGAACCCGAGCACAAGAAGATGAGAAATGGGGTGCGTTTTAGAAACCTTTCAAAATCACACGGTGTACCATCTTCTGGGTTTCTCATGCATGTTTTCGATGTAGGAAGATGCCCTTGAACCTGGAGATTTGGGACCCATGGGATGGGTACCACACAGTATTACTTTAAAGGGTCTGCGTTTGCTCACCCAACCTCACCCAACCTCTCAGCCCCAAGAGTGTCCACCCTTATGTCTCATCCAGCTGTGGGTCTAGATATGGTCAATCCAGGTTGCATCACAGCCCCTGAACGAATTTTGTAAGAATTTCTCTCTCTTTCACTGTCTTTGTTTTACGGGTTTTTAAAAGTAATTTATTTTTATAATGGGGTTTAGCTGCTTTTCACGGCTGTGTTTATGCGGCTTTACACCCACTTGGCTCACTTCCAGAGAGATATCAATACATAGGTTTTACGATTCTTACTAGTCAGATATATTCTTGTGCGGTGAATAGGGGGTGTTGAGTCCAGTTCACTGAGCAAGGAGTAGGTCTTGTCTATTACATATTGGGTGTATGGAACAGTATCTGAGCGAATTTGAAACCCTTGTTTTATGCATCACCCCACCTCACCTTTCCCGTTAAGCAGCCATAGTGTGTTTTCTAAACGTGTGACTCTGTTCTGTTTTGTAATTCAGTTCAAGTGTAGCGGTTTTTACATTCCCTCTATAAGTGATAGCTTATGATAAGTGTCTTTTTCTGTGTGACTTATTTCACTTAGAATCGTCATACCTAAATCCACTCATCTTGCTTCTACTAGCCTTATGACATTGATTTCATGTCTGAGTGATATTCCATTGTACATAAGAACTACAACTTCTTTATCCATTTTTCTCTTTCCTGGGATATTTAAGGTGTCATGAAGTGGAGGTTCTTGTCAACAGAGCAGCCCTAAACTTTTGGGTGCCTGTGTCTTGCTGATTTTTAGTTTTCCCAATTTATACGCCCATGAGTGGAGGTGCCCTATGCTCCCTAAGCTGTGTTTTTTCAATGTTTCAGGACACACCGTACACTTCTCCAGAGTGGCTGTTGGCAATTTACATCCCGCCCATCAGCGTAGCAAGGCTGCCATTTCTCCATGGCCTGTCCTGCATTTCTGGTTTTGACACTTTTTGCAGCATGACCCTTTTGACCGATGGGTAGCGAAACTTCTTTGAAGCGCTGATTTGCCTTTCCAGGTTGCTTGGTTGGCCAAAAAGGGCGTATGCGTTTTTTCCTGAATATATTCAGGAAAAAACGCATACGCCTTTTTTGGCCAAGGGCATCATTGTCGACGTTTTGCCGCTTTTCATGTGCTTTAAAGGCGATTGGAATCTACCTCCTGAAATCTGTTTCCTGCAATTCTGCCTTGCTTTCAAATCCTCTTCGTTGCCTTCCCTCAATATATCTGTGGATGAGAGTTATCATTTATAACTCTGCGGGTTTGTGAATTGCAGTGTCCCTGAGCTCCATTTTTCAACTCGCTTTTTTGGTAGCTGGCCGCAAAAGCGCGGGATTGCCTCAGTCCCTATTCTGGTTCCTGGCGGCAGGCTGAGCCTGTGGTTAATTCTTCTTCCTGATGGGAAAATAGAGTGACCTGGGCCTGTCCCAACACCTAGATCTAGTCTCTCATTGGTTGCCCCTCTTCCCGTTCATCCTCAGGATAAATTGCAACCTGTAGGGAACAGCAGCTTAAAGGTGCTGATTCTCCAAGTAGGGAGATTTCTAGTAAAATAGCTGGAAAGGCGAACCCGAGCACAAGAAGATGAGAAATGGGGTGCGTTTTAGAAACCTTTCAAAATCACACGGTGTACCATCTTCTGGGTTTCTCATGCATGTTTTCGATGTAGGAAGATGCCCTTGAACCTGGAGATTTGGGACCCATGGGATGGGTACCACACAGTATTACTTTAAAGGGTCTGCGTTTGCTCACCCAACCTCACCCAACCTCTCAGCCCCAAGAGTGTCCACCCTTATGTCTCATCCAGCTGTGGGTCTAGATATGGTCAATCCAGGTTGCATCACAGCCCCTGAACGAATTTTGTAAGAATTTCTCTCTCTTTCACTGTCTTTGTTTTACGGGTTTTTAAAAGTAATTTATTTTTATAATGGGGTTTAGCTGCTTTTCACGGCTGTGTTTATGCGGCTTTACACCCACTTGGCTCACTTCCAGAGAGATATCAATACATAGGTTTTACGATTCTTACTAGTCAGATATATTCTTGTGCGGTGAATAGGGGGTGTTGAGTCCAGTTCACTGAGCAAGGAGTAGGTCTTGTCTATTACATATTGGGTGTATGGAACAGTATCTGAGCGAATTTGAAACCCTTGTTTTATGCATCACCCCACCTCACCTTTCCCGTTAAGCAGCCATAGTGTGTTTTCTAAACGTGTGACTCTGTTCTGTTTTGTAATTCAGTTCAAGTGTAGCGGTTTTTACATTCCCTCTATAAGTGATAGCTTATGATAAGTGTCTTTTTCTGTGTGACTTATTTCACTTAGAATCGTCATACCTAAATCCACTCATCTTGCTTCTACTAGCCTTATGACATTGATTTCATGTCTGAGTGATATTCCATTGTACATAAGAACTACAACTTCTTTATCCATTTTTCTCTTTCCTGGGATATTTAAGGTGTCATGAAGTGGAGGTTCTTGTCAACAGAGCAGCCCTAAACTTTTGGGTGCCTGTGTCTTGCTGATTTTTAGTTTTCCCAATTTATACGCCCATGAGTGGAGGTGCCCTATGCTCCCTAAGCTGTGTTTTTTCAATGTTTCAGGACACACCGTACACTTCTCCAGAGTGGCTGTTGGCAATTTACATCCCGCCCATCAGCGTAGCAAGGCTGCCATTTCTCCATGGCCTGTCCTGCATTTCTGGTTTTGACACTTTTTGCAGCATGACCCTTTTGACCGATGGGTAGCGAAACTTCTTTGAAGCGCTGATTTGCCTTTCCAGGTTGCTTGGTTGGCCAAAAAGGGCGTATGCGTTTTTTCCTGAATATATTCAGGAAAAAACGCATACGCCTTTTTTGGCCAAGGGCATCATTGTCGACGTTTTGCCGCTTTTCATGTGCTTTAAAGGCGATTCGAATCTACCTCCTGAAATCTGTTTCCTGCAATTCTGCCTTGCTTTCAAATCCTCTTCGTTGCCTTCCCTCAATATATCTGTGGATGAGAGTTATCATTTATAACTCTGCGGGTTTGTGAATTGCAGTGTCCCTGAGCTCCATTTTTCAACTCGCTTTTTTGGTAGCTGGCCGCAAAAGCGCGGGATTGCCTCAGGCCCTATTCTGGTTCCTGGCGGCATGCTGAGCCTGTGGTTAATTCTTCTTTCTGATGGGAAAATAGAGTGACCTGGGCCTGTCCCAACACCTAGATCTAGTCTCTCATTGGTTGCCCCTCTTCCCGTTCATCCTCAGGACAAATTGCAACCTGTAGGGAACAGGAGCTTAAAGGTGCTGATTCTCCAAGTAGGGAGATTGCTAGTAAAATAGCTGGAAAGGCGAACCCGAGCACAAGAAGATGAGAAATGGGGTGCGTTTTAGAAACCTTTCAAAATCACACGGTGTACCATCTTCTGGGTTTCTCATGCATGTTTTCGATGTAGGAAGATGCCCTTGAACCTGGAGATTTGGGACCCATGGGATGGGTACCACACAGTATTACTTTAAAGGGTCTGCGTTTGCTCACCCAACCTCACCCAACCTCTCAGCCCCAAGAGTGTCCACCCTTATGTCTCATCCAGCTGTGGGTCTAGATATGGTCAATCCAGGTTGCATCACAGCCCCTGAACGAATTTTGTAAGAATTTCTCTCTCTTTCACTGTCTTTGTTTTACGGGTTTTTAAAAGTAATTTATTTTTATAATGGGGTTTAGCTGCTTTTCACGGCTGTGTTTATGCGGCTTTACACCCACTTGGCTCACTTCCAGAGAGATATCAATACATAGGTTTTACGATTCTTACTAGTCAGATATATTCTTGTGCGGTGAATAGGGGGTGTTGAGTCCAGTTCACTGAGCAAGGAGTAGGTCTTGTCTATTACATATTGGGTGTATGGAACAGTATCTGAGCGAATTTGAAACCCTTGTTTTATGCATCACCCCACCTCACCTTTCCCGTTAAGCAGCCATAGTGTGTTTTCTAAACGTGTGACTCTGTTCTGTTTTGTAATTCAGTTCAAGTGTAGCAGTTTTTACATTCCCTCTATAAGTGATAGCTTATGATAAGTGTCTTTTTCTGTGTGACTTATTTCACTTAGAATCGTCGTACTTAAGTCCACTCATCTTCCTTCTACTAGCCTTATGACATTGATTTCATGTCTGAGTGATATTCCATTGTACATAAGGACCACAACTTCTTTATCCATTTTTCTCTTTCCTGGGATATTTAAGTTGTCATGAAGTGGAGGTTCTTGTCAACAGAGCAGCCCTAAACTTTGGGGTGCCTGTGTCTTGCTGATTTTTAGTTTTCCCAATTTATACGCCCATGAGTGGACGTGCCCTATGCTCCCTAAGCTGTGTTTTTTCGATGTTTCAGGACACACCGTACACTTCTCCAGAGTGGCTTTTGGCAATTTACATCCCGCCCATCAGCGTAGCAAGGCTGCCATTTCTCCATGGCCTGTCCTGCATTTCTGGTTTTGACACTTTTTGCAGCATCACCCTTTTGACTGATGGGAAGCGAAACTTCTTTGAAGCGCTGATTTGCCTTTCCAGGTTGCTTGGTTGGCCAAAAAGGGCGTATGCGTTTTTTCCTGAATATATTCAGGAAAAAACGCATACGCCCTTTTTGGCCAAGGGCATCATTGTCGACGTTTTGCCGCTTTTCATGTGCTTTAAAGGCGATTGGAATCTACCTCCTGAAATCTGTTTCCTGCAATTCTGCCTTGCTTTCAAATCCTCTTCGTTGCCTTCCCTCAATATATCTGTGGATGAGAGTTATCATTTATAACTCTGCGGGTTTGTGAATTGCAGTGTCCCTGAGCTCCATTTTTCAACTCGCTTTTTTGGTAGCTGGCCGCAAAAGCGCGGGATTGCCTCAGTCCCTATTCTGGTTCCTGGCGGCAGGCTGAGCCTGTGGTTAATTCTTCTTCCTGATGGGAAAATAGAGTGACCTGGGCCTGTCCCAACACCTAGATCTAGTCTCTCATTGGTTGCCCCTCTTCCCGTTCATCCTCAGGATAAATTGCAACCTGTAGGGAACAGGAGCTTAAAGGTGCTGATTCTCCAAGTAGGGAGATTTCTAGTAAAATAGCTGGAAGGCGAACCCGAGCACAAGAAGATGAGAAATGGGGTGCGTTTTAGAAACCTTTCAAAATCACACGGTGTACCATCTTCTGGGTTTCTCATGCATGTTTTCGATGTAGGAAGATGCCCTTGAACCTGGAGATTTGGGACCCATGGGATGGGTACCACACAGTATTACTTTAAAGGGTCTGCGTTTGCTCACCCAACCTCACCCAACCTCTCAGCCCCAAGAGTGTCCACCCTTATGTCTCATCCAGCTGTGGGTCTAGATATGGTCAATCCAGGTTGCATCACAGCCCCTGAACGAATTTTGTAAGAATTTCTCTCTCTTTCACTGTCTTTGTTTTACGGGTTTTTAAAAGTAATTTATTTTTATAATGGGGTTTAGCTGCTTTTCACGGCTGTGTTTATGCGGCTTTACACCCACTTGGCTCACTTCCAGAGAGATATCAATACATAGGTTTTACGATTCTTACTAGTCAGATATATTCTTGTGCGGTGAATAGGGGGTGTTGAGTCCAGTTCACTGAGCAAGGAGTAGGTCTTGTCTATTACATATTGGGTGTATGGAACAGTATCTGAGCGAATTTGAAACCCTTGTTTTATGCATCACCCCACCTCACCTTTCCCGTTAAGCAGCCATAGTGTGTTTTCTAAACGTGTGACTCTGTTCTGTTTTGTAATTCAGTTCAAGTGTAGCAGTTTTTACATTCCCTCTATAAGTGATAGCTTATGATAAGTGTCTTTTTCTGTGTGACTTATTTCACTTAGAATCGTCGTACTTAAGTCCACTCATCTTGCTTCTACTAGCCTTATGACATTGATTTCATGTCTGAGTGATATTCCATTGTACATAAGGACCACAACTTCTTTATCCATTTTTCTCTTTCCTGGGATATTTAAGTTGTCATGAAGTGGAGGTTCTTGTCAACAGAGCAGCCCTAAACTTTGGGGTGCCTGTGTCTTGCTGATTTTTAGTTTTCCCAATTTATACGCCCATGAGTGGACGTGCCCTATGCTCCCTAAGCTGTGTTTTTTCGATGTTTCAGGACACACCGTACACTTCTCCAGAGTGGCTTTTGGCAATTTACATCCCGCCCATCAGCGTAGCAAGGCTGCCATTTCTCCATGGCCTGTCCTGCATTTCTGGTTTTGACACTTTTTGCAGCATGACCCTTTTGACTGATGGGAAGCGAAACTTCTTTGAAGCGCTGATTTGCCTTTCCAGGTTGCTTGGTTGGCCAAAAAGGGCGTATGCGTTTTTTCCTGAATATATTCAGGAAAAAACGCATACGCCCTTTTTGGCCAAGGGCATCATTGTCGACGTTTTGCCGCTTTTCATGTGCTTTAAAGGCGATTGGAATCTACCTCCTGAAATCTGTTTCCTGCAATTCTGCCTTGCTTTCAAATCCTCTTCGTTGCCTTCCCTCAATATATCTGTGGATGAGAGTTATCATTTATAACTCTGCGGGTTTGTGAATTGCAGTGTCCCTGAGCTCCATTTTTCAACTCGCTTTTTTGGTAGCTGGCCGCAAAAGCGCGGGATTGCCTCAGTCCCTATTCTGGTTCCTGGCGGCAGGCTGAGCCTGTGGTTAATTCTTCTTCCTGATGGGAAAATAGAGTGACCTGGGCCTGTCCCAACACCTAGATCTAGTCTCTCATTGGTTGCCCCTCTTCCCGTTCATCCTCAGGATAAATTGCAACCTGTAGGGAACAGGAGCTTAAAGGTGCTGATTCTCCAAGTAGGGAGATTTCTAGTAAAATAGCTGGAAGGCGAACCCGAGCACAAGAAGATGAGAAATGGGGTGCGTTTTAGAAACCTTTCAAAATCACACGGTGTACCATCTTCTGGGTTTCTCATGCATGTTTTCGATGTAGGAAGATGCCCTTGAACCTGGAGATTTGGGACCCATGGGATGGGTACCACACAGTATTACTTTAAAGGGTCTGCGTTTGCTCACCCAACCTCACCCAACCTCTCAGCCCCAAGAGTGTCCACCCTTATGTCTCATCCAGCTGTGGGTCTAGATATGGTCAATCCAGGTTGCATCACAGCCCCTGAACGAATTTTGTAAGAATTTCTCTCTCTTTCACTGTCTTTGTTTTACGGGTTTTTAAAAGTAATTTATTTTTATAATGGGGTTTAGCTGCTTTTCACGGCTGTGTTTATGCGGCTTTACACCCACTTGGCTCACTTCCAGAGAGATATCAATACATAGGTTTTACGATTCTTACTAGTCAGATATATTCTTGTGCGGTGAATAGGGGGTGTTGAGTCCAGTTCACTGAGCAAGGAGTAGGTCTTGTCTATTACATATTGGGTGTATGGAACAGTATCTGAGCGAATTTGAAACCCTTGTTTTATGCATCACCCCACCTCACCTTTCCCGTTAAGCAGCCATAGTGTGTTTTCTAAACGTGTGACTCTGTTCTGTTTTGTAATTCAGTTCAAGTGTAGCGGTTTTTACATTCCCTCTATAAGTGATAGCTTATGATAAGTGTCTTTTTCTGTGTGACTTATTTCACTTAGAATCGTCATACCTAAATCCACTCATCTTGCTTCTACTAGCCTTATGACATTGATTTCATGTCTGAGTGATATTCCATTGTACATAAGAACTACAACTTCTTTATCCATTTTTCTCTTTCCTGGGATATTTAAGGTGTCATGAAGTGGAGGTTCTTGTCAACAGAGCAGCCCTAAACTTTTGGGTGCCTGTGTCTTGCTGATTTTTAGTTTTCCCAATTTATACGCCCATGAGTGGAGGTGCCCTATGCTCCCTAAGCTGTGTTTTTTCAATGTTTCAGGACACACCGTACACTTCTCCAGAGTGGCTGTTGGCAATTTACATCCCGCCCATCAGCGTAGCAAGGCTGCCATTTCTCCATGGCCTGTCCTGCATTTCTGGTTTTGACACTTTTTGCAGCATGACCCTTTTGACCGATGGGTAGCGAAACTTCTTTGAAGCGCTGATTTGCCTTTCCAGGTTGCTTGGTTGGCCAAAAAGGGCGTATGCGTTTTTTCCTGAATATATTCAGGAAAAAACGCATACGCCTTTTTTGGCCAAGGGCATCATTGTCGACGTTTTGCCGCTTTTCATGTGCTTTAAAGGCGATTCGAATCTACCTCCTGAAATCTGTTTCCTGCAATTCTGCCTTGCTTTCAAATCCTCTTCGTTGCCTTCCCTCAATATATCTGTGGATGAGAGTTATCATTTATAACTCTGCGGGTTTGTGAATTGCAGTGTCCCTGAGCTCCATTTTTCAACTCGCTTTTTTGGTAGCTGGCCGCAAAAGCGCGGGATTGCCTCAGGCCCTATTCTGGTTCCTGGCGGCATGCTGAGCCTGTGGTTAATTCTTCTTTCTGATGGGAAAATAGAGTGACCTGGGCCTGTCCCAACACCTAGATCTAGTCTCTCATTGGTTGCCCCTCTTCCCGTTCATCCTCAGGACAAATTGCAACCTGTAGGGAACAGGAGCTTAAAGGTGCTGATTCTCCAAGTAGGGAGATTGCTAGTAAAATAGCTGGAAAGGCGAACCCGAGCACAAGAAGATGAGAAATGGGGTGCGTTTTAGAAACCTTTCAAAATCACACGGTGTACCATCTTCTGGGTTTCTCATGCATGTTTTCGATGTAGGAAGATGCCCTTGAACCTGGAGATTTGGGACCCATGGGATGGGTACCACACAGTATTACTTTAAAGGGTCTGCGTTTGCTCACCCAACCTCACCCAACCTCTCAGCCCCAAGAGTGTCCACCCTTATGTCTCATCCAGCTGTGGGTCTAGATATGGTCAATCCAGGTTGCATCACAGCCCCTGAACGAATTTTGTAAGAATTTCTCTCTCTTTCACTGTCTTTGTTTTACGGGTTTTTAAAAGTAATTTATTTTTATAATGGGGTTTAGCTGCTTTTCACGGCTGTGTTTATGCGGCTTTACACCCACTTGGCTCACTTCCAGAGAGATATCAATACATAGGTTTTACGATTCTTACTAGTCAGATATATTCTTTTGCGGTGAATAGGGGGTGTTGAGTCCAGTTCACTGAGCAAGGAGTAGGTCTTGTCTATTACATATTGGGTGTATGGAACAGTATCTGAGCGAATTTGAAACCCTTGTTTTATGCATCACCCCACCTCACCTTTCCCGTTAAGCAGCCATAGTGTGTTTTCTAAACGTGTGACTCTGTTCTGTTTTGTAATTCAGTTCAAGTGTAGCGGTTTTTACATTCCCTCTATAAGTGATAGCTTATGATAAGTGTCTTTTTCTGTGTGACTTATTTCACTTAGAATCGTCATACCTAAATCCACTCATCTTGCTTCTACTAGCCTTATGACATTGATTTCATGTCTGAGTGATATTCCTTTGTACATAAGGACCACAACTTCTTTATCCATTTTTCTCTTTCCTGGGATATTTAAGGTGTCATGAAGTGGAGGTTCTTGTCAACATAGCAGCCCTAAACATTGGGGTGCCTGTGTCTTGCTGATTTTCAGTTTTCCCAATTTATACGCCAATGAGTGGACGTGCCCTATGCTCCCTAAGCTGTGTTTTTTCGATGTTTCAGGACACACCGTACACTCCTCCAGAGTGGCTGTTGGCAATTTACATCCCGCCCATCAGCGTAGCAAGGCTGCCATTTCTCCATGGCCTGTCCTGCATTTCTGGTTTTGACACTTTTTGCAGCATGGCCCTTTTGACCGATGGGAAGCGAGACTTCTTTGTAGCGCTGATTTGCATTTCCAGTTTGCTTGGTTGGCCAAAAAGGGCGTATGCGTTTTTTCCTGAATATATTCAGGAAAAAACGCATACGCCCTTTTTGGCCAAGGGCATCACTGTCGACGTTTTGCCACTTTTCATGTGCTTTAAAGGCGATTCGAATCTACATCCTGAAACCTGTTTCCTGCAATTCTGCCTTGCTTTCAAATCCTCTTCGTTGCCTTCCCTCAATATATCTGTGGACGAGAGTTATCATTTATAACTCAGCAGGTTTGTGAATTGCAGTGCCCCTGAGCTCCATTTTTCAACTGTCTTTTTTGGGAGCTGGCCGCAAAAGCGCGGGATTGCCTCAGGCCCTATTCTGGTTCCCGGCGGCAGGCTGAGCCTGTGTTTAATTCTTCTTCCTGATGGGAAAATAGAGTGACCTGTGCCTGTCCCAACACCTAGATCTAGTCTCTCATTATTTGCCCCTCTTCCCGTTCATTCTCAGGACAAATTGCAACCTGTAGGGAACAGGAGCTTAAAGGTGCTGATTCTCCAAGTAGGGAGATTGCTAGTAAAGTAGCTGGAAAGGCGAACCCGAGCACAAGGAGATGAGAAATTGGGTGCGTTTTAGAAACCTTTCAAAATCACACGGTGTACCATCTTCTGGGTTTCTCATGCATGTTTTCGATGTAGGAAGATGCCTTTGAACCTGGAGATTTGGGACCCATGGAATGGGTACCACGCAGTATTAATTTAAAGGGTCTGAGTTTGCTCACCCAACCTCTCAGCCCCAAGAGTGTCCACCCTTATGTCTCATCCCAGTGTGGGTCTAGATATGGTCAATCCAGGTTGCATCACAGCCCCTGAACGAATTGTGTAAGAATTTCTCTCTCTTTCACTCTTTGTTTTACGGGTTTTTAAAAGTAATTTATTTTTATAATGGGGTTTAGCTGCTTTTCACGGCTGTGTTTATGCGGCTTTACACCCACTTGACTCACTTCCAGACAGATATCAATACATAGGTTTTAAGATTCTTACTAGTCACATATATTCTTGTGCGGTGAATAGGGGGTGTTGAGTCCAGTTCACTGAGCAAGGAGTAGGTCTTGTCTATTACATATTGGGTGTATGGAACAGTATCTGAGCGAATTTGAAACCCTTGTTTTATGCATCACCCCACCTCACCTTTCCCGTTAAGCAGCCATAGTGTGTTTTCTAAACGTGTGACTCTGTTCTGTTTTGTAATTCAGTTCAAGTGTAGCGGTTTTTACATTCCCTCTATAAGTGATAGCTTATGATAAGTGTCTTTTTCTGTGTGACTTATTTCACTTAGAATCGTCGTACCTAAGTCCACTCATCTTGCTTCTACTAGCCTTATGACATTGATTTCATGTCTGAGTGATATTCCATTGTACATAAGGACCACAACATCTTTATCCATTTTTCTCTTTCCTGGGATATTTAAGTTGTCATGAAGTGGAGGTTCTTGTCAACAGAGCAGCCCTAAACTTTGGGGTGCCTGTGTCTTGCTGATTTTTAGTTTTCCCAATTTATACGCCCATGAGTGGACGTGCCCTATGCTCCCTAAGCTGTGTTTTTTCGATGTTTCAGGACACACCGTACACTTCTCCAGAGTGGCTGTTGGCAATTTACATCCCGCCCATCAGCGTAGCAAGGCTGCCATTTCTCCATGGCCTGTCCTGCATTTCTGGTTTTGACACTTTTTGCAGCATCACCCTTTTGACTGATGGGAAGCGAAACTTCTTTGAAGCGCTGATTTGCCTTTCCAGGTTGCTTGGTTGGCCAAAAAGGGCGTATGCGTTTTTTCCTGAATATATTCAGGAAAAAACGCATACGCCCTTTTTGGCCAAGGGCATCATTGTCGACGTTTTGCCGCTTTTCATGTGCTTTAAAGGCGATTCGAATCTACCTCCTGAAATCTGTTTCCTGCAATTCTGCCTTGCTTTCAAATCCTCTTCGTTGCCTTCCCTCAATATATCTGTGGATGAGAGTTATCATTTATAACTCTGCGGGTTTGTGAATTGCAGTGTCCCTGAGCTCCATTTTTCAACTCGCTTTTTTGGTAGCTGGCCGCAAAAGTGCGGGATTGCCTCAGGCCCTATTCTGGTTCCTGGCGGCAGGCTGAGCCTGTGGTTAATTCTTCTTCCTGATGGGAAAATAGAGTGACCTGGGCCTGTCCCAACACCTAGATCTAGTCTCTCATTGTTTGCCCCTCTTCCCGTTCATCCTCAGGACAAATTGCAACCTGTAGGGAACAGGAGCTTAAAGGTGCTGATTCTCCAAGTAGGGAGATTGCTAGTAAAATAGCTGGAAAGGCGAACCCGAGCACAAGAAGATGAGAAATGGGGTGCGTTTTAGAAACCTTTCAAAATCACACGGTGTACCATCTTCTGGGTTTCTCATGCATGTTTTCGATGTAGGAAGATGCCCTTGAACCTGGAGATTTGGGACCCATGGGATGGGTACCACACAGTATTACTTTAAAGGGTCTGCGTTTGCTCACCCAACCTCACCCAACCTCTCAGCCCCAAGAGTGTCCACCCTTATGTCTCATCCAGCTGTGCGTGTAGATATGGTCAATCCAGGTTGCATCACAGCCTCTGAACGAATTTTGTAAGAATTTCTCTCTCTTTCACTGTCTTTGTTTTACGGGTTTTTAAAAGTAATTTATTTTTATAATGGGGTTTAGCTGCTTTTCACGGCTGTGTTTATGCGGATTTACAACCACTTGACTCACTTCCAGACAGATATCAATACATAGGTTTTAAGATTGTTACTAGTCACATATATTCTTGTGCGGTGAATAGGGGGTGTTGAGTCCAGTTCACTGAGCAAGGAGTAGGTCTTGTCTATTACATATTGGGTGTATGGAACGGTATCTGAGCGAATTTGAACCCCTTGTTTTATGCATCACCCCACCTCACCTTTCCCGTTAAGCAGCCATAGTGTGTTATCTAAACGTGTGATTCTGTTCTGCTCTGTAATTCAGTTCAAGTGTAGCAGGTTTTTACATTCCCTCTATAAGTGATAGCTTATAATAAGTGTCTTTTTCTGTGTGACTTATTTCACTTAGAATCGTCGTACCTAAGTCCACTCATCTTGCTTCTACTAGCCTTATGACATTGATTTCATGTCTGAGTGATATTGCATTGTACATAAGGACCACAACTTCTTTATCCATTTTTTTCTTTCCTGGGATATTTAAGGTGTCATGAAGTGGAGGTTCTTGTCAACAGAGCAGCCCTAAACTTTGGGGTGCCTGTGTCTTGCTGATTTTTAGTTTTCCCAATTTATACGCCCTTGAGTGGACGTGCCCTATGCTCCCTAAGCTGTGTTTTTTCGATGTTTCAGGACACACCGTACACTTCTCCAGAGTGGCTGTTGGCAATTTACATCCCTCTCATCAGCGTAGCAAGGCTGCCATTTCTCCATGGCCTGTCCTGCATTTCTGGTTTTGACACTTTTTGCAGCATGGCCCTTTTGACCGATGGGAAGCGAGACTTCTTTGTAGCGCTGATTTGCCTTTTCAGGTTGCTTGGTTGGCCAAAAAGGGCGTATGCGTTTTTTCCTGAATATATTCAGGAAAAAACGCATACACCCTTTTTGGCCAAGGGCATCATTGTCGACGTTTTGCCGCTTTTCATGTGCTTTAAAGGCGATTCGAATCTACCTCCTGAAATCTGTTTTCTGCAATTCTGCCTTGCTTTCAAATCCTCTTCGTTGCCTTCCCTCAATATATCTGTGGATGAGAGTTATCATTTATAACTCTGCGGGTTTCTGAATTGCAGTGTCCCTGAGCTCCATTTTTCAACTCGCTTTTTTGGGAGCTGGCCGCAAAAGCGCGGGATTGCCTCAGGCCCTATTGTGCTTCTGGGCGGCAGGCTGAGCCTGTGATTAATTCTTCTTCCTGATGGGAAGTTAGAGTGACCTGTGCCTGTCCCAACACCTAGATCTAGTCTCTCATTGGTTGCCCCTCTTCCCGTTCATCCCCAGGACAAATTGCAACCTGTACAGAACAGGAGGTTAAAGGTGCTGATTCTCCAAGTAGGGAGATTGCTAGTAAAGTAGCTGGAATGGCGAACCCGAGCACAAGGAGATGAGAAATGAGGTGCGTTTTAGAAACCTTTCAAAATCACACGGTGTACCATCTTCTGAGTTTCTCATGCATGTTTTTGATGGAGGAAGATGCCCTTGAACCTGGAGACATGGGACCCATGGGATGGGTACCACGCAGTATTACTTTAAAGGGTCTGCGTTTGCTCACCCAACCTAACCCAACCTTTCAGCCCCAAGAGTGTCCACCCTTATGTCTCATCCAGCTGTGCGTGTAGATATGGTCAATCCAGGTTGCATCACAGCCTCTGAACGAATTTTGTAAGAATTTCTCTCTCTTTCACTGTCTTTGTTTTACGGGTTTTTAAAAGTAATTTATTTTTATAATGGGGTTTAGCTGCTTTTCACGGCTGTGTTTATGCGGCTTTACACCCACTTGACTCACTTCCAGACATATATCAATACATAGGTTTTAAGATTCTTACTAGTCACATATATTCTTGTGCGGTGAATAAGGGGTGTTGAGTCCAGTTCACTGAGCAAGGAGTAGGTCTTGTCTATTAAATATTGGGTGTATGGAACGGTATCTGAGCGAATTTGAACCCCTTGTTTTATGCATCACCCCACCTCACCTTTCCCGTTAAGCAGCCATAGTGTGTTTTCTAAACGTGTGACTCTGTTCTGTTATGTAATTCAGTTCAAGTGTAGCGGTTTTTACATTCCCTCTATAAGTGATAGCTTATGATAAGTGTCTTTTTCTGTGTGACTTATTTCACTGAGAATCGTCGTACCTAACGCCACTCATCTTGCTTCTACTAGCCTTATGACATTGATTTCATGTCTGAGTGATATTGCATTGTACATAAGGACCACAACTTCTTTATCCATTTTTATCTTTCCTGGGATATTTAAGGTGTCATGAAGTGGAGGTTCTTGTCAACAGAGCAGCCCTAAACTTTGGGGTGCCTGTGTCTTGCTGATTTTTAGTTTTCCCAATTTATACGCCCATGAGTGGACGTGCCCTATGCTCCCTAAGCTGTGTTTTTTCGATGTTTCAGGACACACTGTACACTTCTCCAGAGTGGCTGTTGGCAATTTACATCCCGCTCATCAGCGTAGCAAGGCTGCCATTTCTCCATGGCCTGTCCTGCATTTCTGGTTTTGACACTCTTTGCAGCATGGCCCTTTTGACCGATGGGAAGCGAGACTTCTTTGTAGCGCTGATTTGCCTTTCCAGGTTGCTTGGTTGGCCAAAAAGGGCGTATGCGTTTTTTCCTGAATATATTCAGGAAAAAACGCATACGCCCTTTTTGGCCAAGGGCATCATTCTCGACCTTTTGCCGCTTTTCATGTGCTTTAAAGGCGATTCGAATCTACCTCCTGAAATCTGTTTTCTGCAATTCTGCCTTGCTTTCAAATCCTCTTCGTTGCCTTCCCCCAATATATCTGTGGATGAGAGTTATCATTTATAACTCTGCGGGTTTGTGAATTGCAGTGTCCCTGAGCTCCATTTTTCAACTCGCTTTTTTGGGAGCTGGCCGCAAAAGCGCCGGATTGCCTCAGGCCCTATTGTGCTTCTGGGCGGCAGGCTGAGCCTGTGATTAATTCTTCTTCCTGATGGGAAATTAGAGTGACCTGTGCCTGTCCCAACACATAGATCTAGTCTCTCATTGGTTGCCCCTCTTCCCGTTCATCCTCAGGACAAATTGCAACCTGTACAGAACAGGAGGTTAAATGTGCTGATTCTCCAAGTAGGGAGATTGCTAGTAAAGTAGCTGGAATGGCGAACCCGAGCACAAGGAGATGAGAAATGAGGTGCGTTTTAGAAACCTTTCAAAATCACACGGTGTACCATCTTCTGAGTTTCTCATGCATGTTTTCGATGTAGGAAGATGCCCTTGAACCTGGAGACTTGGGACCCATGGGATGGGTACCACGCAGTATTACTTTAAAGGGTCTGCGTTTGCTCACCCAACCTAACCCAACCTTTCAGCCCCAAGACTGTCCACCCTTATGCCTCATCCAGCTGTGGGTCTAGATATGGTCAATCCAGGTTGCATCACAGCCTCTGAACGAATTTTGTAAGAATTTCTCTCTCTTTCACTGTCTTTGTTTTACGGGTTTTTAAAAGTAATTTATTTTTATAATGGGGTTTAGCTGCTTTTCACGGCTGTGTTTATGCGGCTTTACACCCACTTGACTCACTTCCAGACATATATCAATACATAGGTTTTAAGATTCTTACTAGTCACCTATATTCTTGTGCGGTGAATAGGGTGTGTTGAGTCCAGTTCACTGAGCAAGGAGTAGGTCTTGTCTATTACATATTGGGTGTATGGAACGGTATCTGAGCGAATTTGAAACCCTTGTTTTATGCATCACCCCACCTCACCTTTCCCGTTAAGCAGCCATAGTGTGTTTTCTAAACGTGTGACTCTGTTCTGTTTTGTAATTCAGTTCAAGTGTAGTGGTTTTTACATTCCCTCTATAAGTGATAGCTTATGATAAGTGTCTTTTTCTGTGTGACTTATTTCACTTAGAATCGTCGTACCTAACTCCACTCATCTTGCTTCGACTAGCCTTATGACATTGATTACATGTCTGAGTGATATTCCATTGTACATAAGGACCACGACTTCTTTATCCATTTTTCTCTTTCCTGGGATATTTAAGTTGTCATGAAGTGGAGGTTCTTGTCAACAGAGCAGCCCTAAACTTTTGGGTGCCTGTGTCTTCCTGATTTTTAGTTTTCCCAATTTATACACCCATGAGTGGAGGTGCCCTATGCTCCCTAAGCTGTGTTTTTTCGATGTTTCAGGACACACCGTACACTTCTCCAGAGTGGCTGTTGGCAATTTACATCCCGCCCATCAGCGTAGCAAGGCTGCCATTTCTCCATGGCCTGTCCTGCATTTCTGGTTTTGACACTTTTTGCAGCATGGCCCTTTTGACCGATGGGAAGCGAGACTTCTTTGTAGCGCTGATTTGCCTTTCCAGGTTGCTTGGTTGGCCAAAAAGGGCATATGCGTTTTTTGCTGAATATATTCAGGAAAAAACGCATACGCCATTTTTGGCCAAGGGCATCATTTTCCACGTTTTGCCGCTTTTCATGTGCTTGAAAGGTGATTCGAATCTACCTCCTGAAACCTGTTTCCTGCAACTCTGCCTTGCTTTCAAATCCTCTTCGTTGCCTTCCCTCAATATATTTGTGGACGAGAGTTATCATTTATAACTCTGCATGTTTGTGAATTGCAGTGCCCATGTGCTCCATTTTTCAACTGGCTTTTTTGGGAGCTGGCCGCAGAAGCGCGGGATTGCCTCAGGCACTAATCTGGTTCCCGGCGGCAGGCTGAGCCTGTGCTTAATTCTTCTTCCTGATGGGAAAATAGAGTGAACTGTGCCTGTCCCAACACCTACATCTAGTCTCTCATTGGTTGCCCCTCTTCCCGTTCATCCTCAGGACAAATTGCAACCTGTACAGAACCGGAGGTTAAAGGTGTTGATTCTCCAAGTAGGGAGATTGCTAGTAAAGTAGCTGGAATGGCGAACCCGAGCACAAGGAGATGAGAAATGAGGTGCGTTTTAGAAACCTTTCCCGATCACATGATGTACCATCTTCTGGGTTTCTCATGCATGTTTTCAATGCAGGAAGATGCCCTTAAAACTGGAGATTTGTGACCCATGGGATGGGTACCACGCAGTATTACCTTAAAGGGTCTGTGTTTGCTCACCCAACCTCACCAAACCTGTCAGCCCCAAGAGTGTCCACCCTTAGGTCTCATCCAACTGTGTGTCTAGATATTTTCAATCCAGGTTGCATCACAGCCCCTGAATGAATTTTGTAAGAATTTCTCTGTCTTTCACTGTCTTTGTTTCATGGGTTTTTAAAACTAATTTATTTTTATAATGGGGTTTAGCTGCTTTTCACAGCTGTGTTTATGCGGCTTTACACCCACTTGACTCACTTCCAGAGAGATATCAATACATAAGTTTTAAGATTCTCACTAGTCAGATATATTCTTGTGCGGTGAATAGTGGGTGTTGAGTCCAGTTCACTGAGCAAGGAGTAGGTCTTTTCTATTACATATTGGGTGTATGGAACGGTATCTGAGCTAATTTGAAACCCTTGTTTTATGCATCACCCCACGTCACCTTTCCCGTTAAGCAGCCATAGTGTGTTTTAAATGTGTGACTATGTTCTAATTTGTAATTCAATTCAAGTGTAGCGGTTTTTACATTCCCTCTATAAGTGATAGCTTTTGATAAGTGTCTTTTTCTGTGTGACTTATTTCACTTAGAATCGTCGTACCTAACTCCACTCATCTTGCTTCTACTAGCCTTATGACATTGATTTCATGTCTGAGTGATATTCCATTGTACATAAGGACCACGACTTCTTTATCCATTTTTCTCTTTCCTGGGATATTTAAGGTGTCATGAAGTGGAGGTTCTTGTCAACAGAGTAGCCCTAAACTTTGGGGTGCCTGTGTCTTGCTGATTTTTAGTTTTCCCAATTTATACGCCCATGAGTGGAAGTGTCCTATGCTACCTAAGCTGTGTTTTTTCGATGTTTCAGGACACACCGTACACTTCTCCAGAGTGGCTGTTGGCAATTTACATCCTGCCCATCAGAGTAGCAAGGCTGCCATTTCTCCATGGCCTGTCCTGCATTTGTGGTTTTGACACATTTTTCAGCATTGCCCTTTTGACCGATGGGAAGCGAGACTTCTTTGTAGTGCTGATTTGCCTTTCCAGGTTGCTTGGTTGGCCAAAAAGGGCGTATGCGTTTTTTCCTGAATATATTCAGGAAAAATCGCATACGCCTTTTTTGGCCAAGGGCATCACTGTCAACGTTTTGCCCCTTTTCTTGAGCTTTAAAGGCGATTCGAATCTACCTCCTGAAATCTGTTTCCTGCAATACTGCCTTGCTTTCAAATCCTCTTCGTTGCCTTCCCTCAATATATTTGTGGACGAGAGTTATCATTTATAACTCTGCAGGTTTGTGAATTGCAGTGCCCATGTGCTCCATTTTTCAACTGGCTTTTTTGGGAGCTGGCCGCAGAAGCGCGGGTTTGCCTCAGGCCCTATTCTGGTTCCGGGCGGCAGGCTGAGCCTGTGGTTAATTCTTCTTCCTGATGGGAAAATAGAGTGACCTGTGCCTGTCCCAACACCTAGATCTAGTCTCTCATTGGTTGCCCCTCTTCCCATTCATCCTTAGGACAAATTGCAACCTGTACGGAACAGGAGGTTAAAGGTGCTGATTCTCCAAGTAGGGAGATTGCTAGTAAAGTAGCTGGAATGGGGAACCCGAGCACACGGAGTTGAGAAATGAGGTGCGTTTTAGAAACTTTCCCAATCTCACGGTGTACCATCTTCTGGGTTTCTCATGCATGTTTTCGATGTAGGAAGATGCCTTTGAACCTGGAGATTTGGGACCCATGGGATGGGTACCACACAGTATTACTTTAAAGGGTCTGCATTTGCTCACCCAACCACACCAAACCTCTCAGCCCCAAGAGTGTCCACCCTTATGTCTCATCCAGCTGTGGGTCTAGATATGGTCAATCCAGGTTGCGTCACAGCCCCTGAATGAATTTTGTAAGAATTTCTCTCTCTTTCACTGTCTTTGTTTCATGGGTTTTTAAAACTAATTTATTTTTATAATGGGGTTTAGCTGCTTTTCACGGCTGTGTTTATGCGGCTTTACACCCACTTGACTCACTTCCAGAGAGATATCAATACATAAGTTTTACGATTCTCACTAGTCAGATATATACTTGTGTGGTGAATAGGGGATGTTGAGTCCAGTTCACTGAGCAAGGAGTAGGTCTTTTCTATTACATATTGGGTGTATGGAACGGTATCTGTGCTAATTTGAAACCCTTGTTTTATGCATCACCCCACCTCACCTTTCCCGTTAAGCAGCCATAGCGTGTTTTCTAAACGTGTGACTCTGTTCTCTTTTGTAATTCAGTTCAAGTGTAGCGGTTTTTACATTCCCTCTATAAGTGATAGCTTACGATAAGTGTCTTTTTCTGTGTGACTTATTTCACTTAGAGTCGTCGTACCTAAATCCACTCATCATGCTGCTACTAGCCTTATGACATTGATTTCATGTCTGAGTGATATTCCATTGTACATAAGGACCACAACTTCTTTATCCATTTTTCTCTTTCCTGGGATATTTAAGGTGTCATGAAGTGGAGGTTCTTGTCAACAGAGCAGCCCTAAACTTTGGGGTGCCTGTGTCTTGTGATTTTTAGTTTTCCCAATTTATACGCCCATGAGTGGAAGTGCCCTATGCTCCCTAAGCTGTGTTTTTTCGATGTTTCAGTACACACCGTACACTTCTCCAGAGTGGCTGTTGGCAATTTACATACCGCCCATCAGCGTGGCAAGGCTCCCATTTCTCCTTGGCCTGTCCTGCATTTGTGGTTTTGACACTTTTTTCAGCATGGCCCTTTTGACGGATCGAAAGCGAGACTTCTTTGTAGCGCTGATTTGCCTTTCCAGGTTGCTTGGTTGGCCAAAAAGGGCGTATGCGTTTTTTCCTGAATATATTCAGGAAAAAACGCATACGCCCTTTTTGGCCAAGGGCATCATTGTCGACGTTTTGCCGCTTTTCATGTGCTTTAAAGGCGATTCGAATCTACCTCCTGAAATGTGTTTCCTGCAGTTCTGCCTTGCTTTCAATTCCTCTTCGTTGCCTTCCCTCAATATATTTGTGGACGAGAGTTATCATTTATAACTCTGCAGGTTTGTGAATTGCAGTGCCCATGTGCTCCATTTTTCAACTGGCTTTTTTGGGAGCTGGCCGCAGAAGTTCGGGATTGCCTCAGGCCCTATTCTGGTTCCGGGCGGCAGGCTGAGCCTGTGGTTATTTCTTCTTCCTGATGGGAAAATAGAGTGACCTGTGCCTGTCCCAACACCTAGATCTAGTCTCTCATTGGTTGCCCCTCTTCCCGTTCATCCTCAGGACAAATTGCAACCTGTATGGAACAGGAGCTTAAAGGTGCTGTTTGTCCATGTAGGGAGATTACTAGTTAAGAAGCTGGAATGGCGAACCCGAGCACAAGGAGATGAGAAATGAGGTGCGTTTCAGAAACCTTTCCCGATCAGACAGTGTACCATGATCTGGGTTACTCATGCATGTTTTTGATGTAGGAAGATGCCCTTGAACCTGGAGATTTGGGACCCATGGGATGGGGACCACGCAGTATTACTTTAAAGGGTCTGCGTTTGCTCACCCAACCTCACCAAAACTCTCAGCCCCAAGAGTGTCCACCCTTATGTCTCATCCAGCTGTGGGTCTAGATATGGTCAATCCAGGTTGCATCACAACCCCTGAACGAATTTTGTAAGAATTACTCTCTCTTACACTGTCTTTGTTTTACGGGTTTTTAAAAGTAATTTATTTTTAAAATGGGTTTTAGCTGCTTTTCACGGCTGTGTTTATGCCGCTTTACACTCACTTGACTCTCTTCCAGAGAGAGATCAATACATAGGTTTTCAGATTCTTACTACTCAGATATATTCTTGTGCGCTGAATAGGGGGTGTTGAGTCTAGTTCACTGAGCAAGGAGTAGGTCTTGTCTACTACATATTGGGTTTATGGAACGGTATCTGAGCTAATTTGAAACCCTTGTTTTATGCATCACCCCACCTCACCTTTCCCGTTAAGCAGCCATAGTGTGTTTTTAAAATGGGTGACTGTGTTCTGTTTTGTAATTCAGTTTAAGGCTAACGGTTTTTACATTCCCTCTATAAGTGATATCTTATGATAAGTGTCTTTTTCTGTGTGACTTATTTCACTTAGAATCGTCGTACCTAAATCCACTCATCATGCTGCTACTAGCCTTATGATATTGATTTCATGGCTGAGTGATATTCCATTGTACATAAGTACCACAACTTCTTTACCATTTTTCTCATCCCTGGGATATTTAAGATGTACACAAGTGGAGGTTCTTGTAACCAGAGCAGCCCTAAACTTTGGGGTGCCTGTGTCTTGTTGATTTTAATTTTTCCAATTTATACGCCCATGAATGGATGTGCCCCTTTCTCTCTAGCTGTGTTTTTTAGATGTTTTAGGAAACACCGTACCGTTCTCCAGAGTCGCCATTGGCAATTTACATCCCGACCATCAGTGTAACAATGCTCCCTTTCCTCCCTGGCCTCTCCTGTATTTTTTTTACACTTTTTTAGGAAGGCCCTTTTGACCGATGGGAAGTGAGACTTCTTTGTAGTGCTGCATTGCATTTCCGGCTTGCTTGGTTGGCCAAAAAGGGCCTATGCGTTTTTTCCTGAATTTATTCAGAAAAAAAACACATATGCTCTTTTTGGCCATGTGCATCGTTGTCGACTTTTGGCCGCTTTTCATGTGCTTTAGGGGCTATTCGAATCTAACTCCTGAAATCTGTTTCCTGCAATTCTGCCTTGCTTTCCAATCCTGTTCGTTGCCTTCCCTCAATATAGTTTTGGACGATAGTTATAATTTATAACTTTGCAGGTTTGTGAATTGCAGTGCCCCTGAGCTCCATTTTTCAACTCGCTTTTTTGGGAGCTCTCCGCAGAACCGCTGCTTTGCTTCTGGCCCTACTCTGGTTCCCGGTGGCAGGCTAAGCCTTTGCTTAATTCTTCTTCCTGATTGGAAATTAGAGTGACATGTGCCTGTCCGAACATCTAGGGCTTGGCTCTCCTTGTTTCTCCTCCTTCCCCTTCTTCCTTTCGAAAAATTCCAAATTTTGTGCAACTGGATGTTGAAGGTGCTGACATCCTCAGGTGGGGAGATTTTAAGGAAAAAGGCTGGAGGTGTGACCCCAACAACCAGGAAATTAGGAGTTTTGGTGCCTTTTCCAAAATCTCCCTGATCCAACCGTGTTCCATCTTCTGGGTGTCACAGGCATGTTTTAGCTGTAGGAAAGGTCCCGTGTATGTAAGGAGAACACCAGGGATTTTTCCAAATCAGTGTCTCCCCGAACTCCAATCTGGGGAATTTTTAAGCTACTGGTACATGTGTGTTCATTAAGGGACTTGGGCCGTAGGCAGAGTCCGAACTTTAGATGATTGAAGTCTTCAGGTTCAGAAACGCTCACCATCGGCCTCCTTTAGTTTCCATTTTATCTGTAGTTGATAGATGATGTCGATATAGATATCTATTGTTTTTCAGATTATTTCCCCTTAGGGGTCATTACAAAATATTGAGTATAGTTCCCTGTGTTATACAGTAGTTCCTTGTTGATGATATATTTTATACATAGCAGTGTGTATATGTTAATCTGAAACTGTTAATTTATCCCTCCTCCCACCTTTCCCCTTTGGTAATAAAAAATATAAGATTTTATACTTCTCAGAAATCTAGGAGCTGAAAGAGAGGTATCATTTTCAATGGAAAATCAGTCAAAACAAGGTTGAAACTTCAACCAAGATTATTAGATGTACATCCTTGGAAAGAAATCACTGCATTTCTCTACTGTTGACCTGACAAATAAGACAAACCCCTCCACTGAACTTGCTTATAATAAAGTGATGGAAATATCAAATGGAAGTGTTAGAAACATCTTATTTTACACGAGCCTTATACACTGCTCTATGTTAATTACAGTTTGGCTCGCACATCTGTTCTTTGAAGTTACAATGTTCTCAAATTCTGTTACTGATCCTGCAGAGTGGGCCCCAACAAGGGTCTCCCTGCCTAGTGTCATTGGAGCCAACAGATCGAGACTGACTTTGGTTCAGAAGCAAAGGAAAACTTTATATTTTGATCAGAGAATGGAGAGGTGAGAGTGTGTGCTTCCCTGCGGGTTGTGGGCCGGGCTGCTGTGTAGAGATCCTGGCACCGTCAGCGGGAGGGAGGGGGCGGAGCTCTCGAGGGCCGGGTTGGCTGGAGCTCAGGCTCTATGTCGCAGAGTCTGCACGGGGCCCCACGAGCTGAGGTGTCGGCCCAGCCATTTTGCACTAGGAAATCGGGTCTGAAGTGTCGGGTGTGGGACCTCTGCATGTGGAAACCTAGGAGCAAGTGAAATTAGACAAAGCACAAAGGAAAAAATGGTTAGACTTTATTTTATTGCCCAGATTCTATTTTCATCTCCCAGGAATTTTTCATGGGCTTTGCCAGTGACAAAGCCCTCCTCTGCCTTTTGTCCCATTCCTCATTCTTGGGGTGCTGAGGGTGCAGACACCTCTTCTGTAAATGCTTCGTGCTGAGTTGGGTGTCCTCATACCCGGGGCGAGGGGGAGGACTTCTCCCAAGCAGCCTCCAGGTGAGGTTGATTGTCCCCAGGCCTCCTCCCTCACTGCTCGTCTGCCTGAGCACCAGCATTGGAAGTTTTATAGATTCTAATGACCTTTAAGGGTCCAGGAAAGAGATGTGCAGAGACGCTGGGGGTGGGGTGGGCCGTTTTACCATGCTCCACATTGGTTCGGCCCCCTTAGGCTGACAGTTCCTGCTAGCCTAGATGCTCTGACCAGTACTCTGCGCTTTCTTCAGTTAGGCCACTGAATTAACGTACAAACAACACCAGGTGTCAGAGCCCTGCTTGCTCAACTCCCAGACAGTCCAGGGCCGGTGGTGATCCAGGACCTTCACGGCCACTCAGTCAACGGCCTTTTGAAGTAGCCAGGAGTGCAGCCGGTCTCATTGGCCGCCGTCACCGCGGTGTCTGTAGGCTTTTCTATGGTGGCAGCGTTATTTACGGTTCCCCTGCCAAGTTTATTAGCTCCGCTCTGGGTGCAGTAAGTCCTGTAAGCAATAGTCTGCTCTTTTGGGACACACTCTTGTTGTTTTCTGAGAGAAGCTCCAGGTCAAGTGATGGTCAAACGAGTCGTCATGGGGGCCCATTGCTCCAGGTTTTCTCTCTGGAGGTTGGTGTTGGAGGGCCTCCTCACTCGAGGTCATTGTGCCCACGGAGCAATCCCTGCAACTTCAGGGCATGGTGGGTGGTTAGGATCACCAAGTGGCGTCCTTTTCCCTTAGGAGGGAGCTGGCCTTGCGGGCTGCTGATTTCCAGGTTTTTAGATACCCCCAGTATCCTGGTCGGATGGGGTGGCTGGCCAATGCCTGGAGGGCATTCTTGCATTGTTCCATTTCAAGTGGTCCCAGTTTTTGCACTAATACTCCAAGGGCGATTCGCCTTGGACCAGGAATGTAAAGGTCAAAGGGTTTAGCTAACTTAGGGAGGTCCAGGGCAAGGATCTGAACTGACTGCTCTTTCCATTCTTGAAAGGCCGCTTCTGGATTCTATTCAAAAGGATCATCATCTTTTCCTTTCAGTGTTTCATATAGAGGCCCAGCTATTAGACTGTAGTTAGGGATCCAGATGCAGCAAACCCCGGTCTCCCCAGGAACCCCTAAGCTGTCTTCTAGTTTCAGGAAGGGTGAGGCTGCAAATGGCTTCTTCCCTTTCCTGGGGTGGGCTTCTCCGACATTCTGAGCGAATGAAGCCCAGGAAGGTCACCTTAGTTTGTGATATTTGAGCCTTTTTCTTGGACACCTTCTATCTTTTATTGGCTAGGTAGTTCAGAGGCCTCCTTAGTCGGGCTGGTGATCAGAATGTCATCTGCATATTGAAGGAGGGTTCCCTTCTCCAGAGGTAGATTTTTTAGGTCTTTAGCTAACATTTCCCCAAAGATGGTGTGGGAATTTTTGAACCCCTGGGGCAGGACGGCCCAGCAGTATTGTTTTTGTTGTATGTTGAGTCCTGCCACTCACAGCCAAAATTTCTTGTGACTCTGGGACGAATGGAATACAGAAGAAGGCATCATTGAAGTCTAATACAGAATACCATGTCCTGGTGGATGGTAGAATGACCAGCAGGGTGTAGGAATTAGGAACTACTAGATGTATATCCTCTGTGGCTTCACTGACTGTCCTGGCGTCCTCTACCAGGTCCCCAGCAGCTCACGGGGCTCTTGTGGTCAGGTCCCTCCCAGGATATGGAGCTCACCTGGGCAGGTACCCAGCAGCCCACGGGGCTGTGGTGGTTAGGCCCCTCCCAGGATATGGAGCTCACCTGGGCAGGTACCCAGCAGCCCATGGGGCCATCATGGTCAGGCCCCTCCCAGGATATGGAGCTCACCTGGGCAGGTACGCAGCAGCCCACGGGGCTCTCGTGGGCATGCCCCTCCCTGGATATGGAGCTCCCGTGGACAGGTACCCCGACAGGGCTGGGCACACAGGAACTGTGCATATAGCCCTCATTGCAGAGCACCCCCAGCACACCTGTCACTCAGAGCTGACACAGAGCACCTCAGAGCAGAGCTTGAACTAATAAACAGCAGCTCCAACAGGTCTGTGACCCTAGGCTTCACTCTGTGCGGCCTCCCTCTGCCTGGTCTTCTAGGGGCTTCCACAGCAGCCGGGGCACCAGGCCTCTGTCTCCACCCACCACCCCTCCTCTCCCTGACTCCTGGGTTCCTCTCATTAGCAGAGGGTCTTCTTGAAGTTGTCTCCCACTCCTGGACCAGATAAAATGATTAGAAAACAAGCCAGGGCTGCCGCCCCTTATCTATCCTGACTCTCGGGACCCTACACCTGTTCCTTGGATCTGGCCGGTGCAGCAAGGCCCATTTTCTGCAAATCTGAGCCCCTGAGGGGCGAGGATTGGCTGACCTGGGCAGCCTGACCCGGCCGGCCAGCCCTTCCCAGGTGTGCCTGGGTTGAGGTCAATATAAACACCCCTCCAGGCAGCAAAAGCCTCTGCAGCTGTGCCTGACGCCATATTCTCTGCCCCGTCAGCAGTCTCGGGGTTGGGCTGGTGGGAGGCAGTAGGGCCCACGGCTCTATGAGTGGCCCGTTGTGACTGGGGCTCTACTGGACTTTCTGCAGGAGTTGCCGGGCTGCCACCTGCTAAAGAAGAGGATGTGTCACCCATACTTGCTGCTGGAATTTCTCCCCGGGCAGAGGTAAGGAAGGAAAAAAGCAGTGGGGGCCGGGACAGGAGGGGTACCTCAGGCAGGGAAATGGAAAGTTTCCAGACGAGCGCCCGGGGCCAGGACCATCCTGGCTGGCCTGCAGGCACCAAGTCGGCCTGCGTGCTGTCGCTGGTGTGACTCCAAGCCCCTTCCTCTAGTTTTTAGTCTTTGCACACATTCAGGTGTTTTACCTGGGAACGGTGGGAAAAGTTCAGCAGCAGCTGGCCTGGGGCTCAGCTCACGTTTAGTCAGAGACGCCTCCTCACGGTCCCCCAGCTTTGCAATGAGGACGCTCCTTGTGTGGGGGCTGCTGGCTGCATGGGAGATGATTCCCCACCTGTGACCAACTTAAGAATTGTTTACCACTGGAGCAAGTGCGCTGATAGGGTTTTCCTCTGTATGACCAGTGGGTTCAGTTTTTTTTTTTTTCTTTTTTGGTTCAAGGTAAGTTTTATTCCTCTTTTTGTATTTATGGATATAAGCATGGAAATCATTCATTCATATAAATACGTCTATGGGAAGGACAGAACTTTTTTTTCTGTTTTATTTTCTTAAGTATTATTTATTTTTTAATTTTTGAATTTATTTTATTCATTTTTTTATACAGCAGGCTCTTATTGGTTATCTATTTTATACATATAAGTGTATATGTGTCAATCCCAGGGTTGCAATTCATCCCACCACCACCACCCTGCCACTTTCCCCCCTTGGTGTCCATACATTTGTTCTCTACATCTGTGTCTCTATTTCTGCCTTGCAAACCAGTTCATCTTTACCATTTTTCTAGGTTCTACATGTATGCGTTAATATACGATATTTGTTTTTCTCTTTCTGACTTACTTCACTCTGTATGACAGTCTCTAGATCTATCCACGTCTCTACAAATGACCCAATTTCATTCCTTTTTATGGCTGAGTAATATTCCATTTTATATATGTAGCACATCTTTTCCGTTCGTCTGTCTATGGGCATTTAGGTTGCTTCCATGACCTGGCTATTGTAAATAGTGCTGCAATGAATATTGTGGTGAATATGTCTTTTTGAATTATGGTTTTCTCTGGGTATATGGCCAGTAGTGGGATTGCTGGGTCATATGGTAATTCTATTTTTAGTTTTTTAAGGAACCTCCATACTGTTCTCCATAGTGACTGTATCAATTTACATTCCCACAAATAGTGTAAGAGGGTTCCCTTTTCTCCACACCCTCTCCAGCATTTGTTGTTTGTAGATTTTCTGATGATGCCCATTCTAACTCGTGTGAGGTGATACCTCATTGTAGTTTTGGTTTATATTTCTCTAATAATTAGTGATGTTGAGTAGCTTTTCATGTGTTTCTTGGTCATCTGTATGTCTTCTTGGGACAAATGTCTATTTACCTCATCTGCCCATTTTTGGATTGGTTTGTTTGTTTTTTTACTGTTGAGCTGCATGAGCTGTTTATATACATTGGAGATTAATCCTTTGTCCATTGATTCGTTTGCAAATATTTTCTCCCATTCTGAGGGTTGTCTTTTCGTCTTGTTTGTAGTTTCCTTTGCTTTGCAAAAGCTTTTAGGTTTCATTTGCTTCCATTTGTTTTTTTTTTTTTTTTTTTTATTCCATTACTCTAGGAGGTGGATCAAAAAATATCTTGCTGTGATTTATGTCAAAGAGTATTCTTCCTATGTTTTCCTCTAAGAGTTTTATAGTGTCCGGTCTTACATTTCGGTCTCTAATCCATTTGGAGTTTATTTTTTGTGTATGGTGTTAGGGAGTGTTCTAATTTCATTCTTTTACATGTAGCTGTCCATTTTTCCCAGCACCACTTATTGAAGAGACTGTCTTTTCTCCATTGTATACCCTTGCCTCCTTTGTCATAGATTAGTGGGCCATAGGTGTGTAGGTTTATCTCTGGGCTTTCTTTCTTTTTTTTTTTTTTTCTTTACATCTTTATTGGAGTATAATTGCTTTACAATTGTGTGTTAGTTTCTGCTGTATAAAAAAGTGAATCAGCTATGCGTATACATATAACACCATATCCCCTCCCTCTTGCACCTCCCTCTCACTCCCTTATCCCACCCTTTTAGGTGGTCACAAAGCACAGAGCTGATCTCCCTGTGCTATGTGGCTGCTTCCCAGTAGCTATCAATTTTACATTTGGTAGTGTATATATGTCCATACCACTCTCTCACTTTGTCCCAGCTTACCCTTCCCTCTCCCCATGTCCTCAAGTCCTTTCTCTACGTCTGTGTCCTTAATCCTTTCCTGCCCCTAGGTTCTTCATAAACTTTTTTTTTTTAGATTCCATATATATGTGTTAGCATACGGTATTTGTTTTTCTCTTTCTGACTTACTTCACTCTGTAGGACAGACTCTAGATCCATCCACCTCACTAAAAATAACTCAATTTCGTTTCTTTTTATGGCTGAATAATGTTCCATTGTATATATGTGCCACATCTTCTTTATCCATTTATCTGTTGATGGACACTTAGGTTGCTTCCATGTCCTGGCTATTGTAAATAGAGCTACAGTGAACATTGTGGTACATGACTCTTTTTGAATTATGGTTTTCTCAGGGTAAATGTCCAGGAGTGGGTTTGCTGGGTTGTATGGTAGTTCTATTTTTAGTTTTTAAGGAAGCCCCATACCGTTCTCCCTAGTGGCTATATCAATTTACATTCCCACCTACAGTGCAAGAGGGTTCCCTTTTCTCCAATAAATGCCTCTCCAGCATTTACTGTTGGTAGATTTTTTGATGATGGCCATTCTGACTGGTGTGAGGTGATACCTCACTGTAGTTTTGATTTGCATTTCTCTAATGATTAGTGATGCTCAGCATCCTTTCATGTGTTTGTTGGCAACCTGTATATCTTCTTTGGAGAAATTTCTATTTAGGTCTTCTGCCCATTTTTGGATTGGGTTGTTTGGTTTTGTGATATTGAGCTACATGAGCTGCTTTTTGTAGATTAATCCTTTGCCATTTGCTTCATTTGAAAATATTTTCTCCCATTCTGATGGTTGTCTTTTCATCTTGCTTAAGTTTTCCTTTGCTGTGCAAAAGAATTTATGTTTCATTCGGTCCCATTTTTTAATTTTTGTTTTTATTTCCATTTCTCTAGGAGGTGGGTCAAAAAGGATCTTGCTGTGATTTATGTCATAGACTGTTCTGCTTATGTTTTCTTCTAAGAGTTTTATAGTGGCTGGTCTTATATTTAGGTCTCTAATCCATTTTGAGTTACTTTTGTGTATGGTGTTAGGGAGTGTACTAATTTCATTCTTTTACATGTAGCTGTCCAGTTTTCCCAGCACCACTTACTGAAGACACTGTCTTTTCTCCATTGTATACCCTTGCCTCCTTTGTCATAGATTAGTTAACCATAGGTACGTGGGTTTATCTCTGTGCTTTCTATCCTTTTCTATTGACCTATATTTCTGTGTTTGTGTCAGTACCATATTATCTTGATTACTGTAGCTTTGTAATATAGTCTGAAGTCTGGAAGTCTGATTCCTCCAGCTCTTTTTTTTCCCCCTCAAGACTGCTTTGGCTATCCAGGGTCTTTTGTGTCTCCCTACAAATTTTAAGATTTTTTTTCTTGTTCTGTAGAAAATGCCAAAGGTATTTTGATCGGGATTGCATTGAATCTGTAGATTGCTTTGGGTAGTATAGTCATTTTCACAATATTGATTCTTCTAATCCAAGGACATGGTATATGTCTCCATCTGTTTATATCATCTTTGATTTCTTTCATCAGTGTCTTATAGTTTTCTGAGTACAGGTCTTTTACTTCCTTAGGTAGGTTTATTCCTAGGTATTTTATTCTTTTTGTTGCAGTGGTAATGGGATTGTTTCCTTAATTTCTCTTTCTGATCTTTCATTGTTAGTGTATAGGAATGCAAGCAATTTCTGTGCATTAATTTTGTATCCTGCAACTTTACCAAATTCATTGATTAGCTCCAGTGGTTTTCTGGTGGCATCTTTAAGATTCTCTATCTATGATATCATGTCATCTGCAAACAGTGACAATTTTACTTCTTCTTTTCCGTTTTGTATTCCTTTTATTTCTTTTTCTTCTCTGATTGCCATGGCTAGGACTTCCAAAACTATGTTGAATAGCAGTGGTGAGAGTGGACATCCTCGTCTTGTTCCTGATCTTAGAGGAAACGCTTTCAGTTTTTCACCATTGAGAATGCTGTTTGCTGTGGGTTTGTCATATATGGCCTTTATTATGTTGAGGTAGTTTCCGTCTATGCCCACACTCTGCAGAGTTTTTATCGTAAATGAGTGTTGAATTTTCTCAAAATCTTTTCCTTCATCTATTGAGATGACCATATGGTTTTATTCTACAATTTGTTAATATGGTGTATCACATTGATTTGTGTATATTGAAGAATCCTTGCATCCCTGGGATAAACCCCACTTGATCATGGTGTATGATCCTTTTAATGTGTTGTTCGATTCTGTTTGCTAGTATTTTGTTGAGGATTTTTGCATCTATATTCATCAGGGATATTGGTCTATAATTTTCTTTCCTTGTAGTATCTCTGTCTGATTTTGGTATCAGGGTGATGGTGGTCTCATAGAATGAGTTTGGGAGTGTTCCTTCCCCTGCAATTGTTTTGAAGAATTTGAGAAGGTTGGGTGTTAGCTCTTCTCTAAATGTTTGATAGAATTCACCTGTAATGCCATCTGGTTCTGGACTTTTGTTTGTTGGAAGATTTTTAATCACAGTTTCAATTTCATTGCTTGTGATAGGTTTGTTCATATTTTCTATTTCTTCCTGGTTCAGTCTTAGAAGGTTATACCTTTCTAAGAATTTGTCCATTTCTTCCAGATTGTCCATTTTATTGGCACAGAGTTGCTTGTAGTAGTCTCTTAGGATGCTTTGTATTCCTGTGGTGTCTGTTGTAACTTCTCCTTTTTCACTTCTAATTTTGTTGATTTGCGTCCTCTCCCTCTTTTTCTTGAGTGTGGCTAAAGGTTGATCATTTTTGCTTATCTTCTCAAAGAACCAGCTTTTAGTTTTGATGATCTTTGCTTCCGTTTTCTTTGTTTCTATTTCATTTATTTCTGCTCTGATCTTTAGGATTTCTTTCCTTCTACTAACTTTGGGTTTTGTTCTTCTTTCTCTAGTTCCTCTAGGTGTAAGGTTAGATTGTTTATTTGAGATTTTTCTTGTTTCTTGAGGTAGGCTTGTATTGCTATAAACTTCCCTCTTAGAACTCCTTTTGCTGCATCCCATAGGTTTTGGATCATCGTGTTTTGGTTGTCATTTGTCTCTAGGTAGTTTTTGATTTCCCCTTTGATTTCTTCAGTGATCTCTTGGTTATTTAGTAACGTATTGTTTAGCCTCCATGTGTTTGTGTTTTTTACAGTTTTTTCCGTGTAATTGATTTCTAATCTCATAGCATTGTGGTCGGAACAGCTGCTTGATATGATTTCAGTTTTCTTAAATTTACTGAGGCTTTATCTGTGACCCAAGATGTGATCTATCCTGGAGAATGTTCCGTGTGCAGTTGAGAAGAACGTGTAATCTGCTGTTTTTGGATGGAATGTCCTATAAATATCAATGAACTCTATCTGGTCTATTGTGTCATTTAAAGCTTGTGTTTCCTTATTAATTTTCTGTCTGGCTGATCTCCACTGGTGTAAGTGAGCTGTTAAAGTCCCCCGCTATTATTGTGTTACTGTCGATTTCCTCTTTTATAGCTGTTAGCAGTTGCCTTATACATTGAGGTGCTCCTATGTTGGGTACATATATATTTATAATTGTTATATCTTCTTCTTGGATTGATCCCTTGACCATTATGTAGTGTCTTTCCTTGTCTCTTGTAACATTCTTTATTTTAAAGTCTATTTTATCTGATATGAGTATTGCTACTCCAGCTTTCTTTTGATTTTCATTAGCATAGAATATATTTTTCCATCGCCTCACTTTCAGTCTGTATGTGTCCCTAGGTCTGAAATGGGTCTCTTGTAGACAGCATATATATGGGTCTTGTTTTTGTATCCATTCAGCCAGTCTATGTCTTTTGGTTGGAACATTTAGTGCATTCACGTTTAAGGTAATTATCGATATGTATGTTCCTACTACTATTTTCTTAATTGTTATGGGTTTGTCTTGGTGGGTCCTTTTCTTCTCTTGTGTTTCCCACTTAGAGAAGTTCTTTTAGCATTTGGTGTAGAGCTGGTTGCATGGTGCTGAATTCTCTTAGCTTTTGCTTGTCTGTAAGGCTTTTGATTTCTCCATCAAATCTGAATGAGCTCTTTGCAGGGTGCAGTACCCTTGGTTGTAGGTTCTTCCCTTTCATCACTTTAAATTTATCATGCCACTTCCTTCTGGCTTGTAGATTTTCTGCTGAGAAATCAGCTGTTATCCTTATGGGATTTCCCTTGTATGTTATTTGTCATTTTTCCCTTGCTGCTTTCAATAATTTTTCTTTGTCGTTAATTTTTGTCAATTTGATTACTATGTGTCTTGTCATTTTTCTCCTTTGGTTTCTCCTGCCTGGGACACTCTGTGCTTCTGGACTTGGGTGGCTATTTCTTTTCCCATGCTAGGGAAGTTTTTGACCATAATCTCTTCAAATATATTCTCGGGTCCTTTCTCTCTCTCTTCTCCTTCTGGGACCCCTATAATGCGAATGTTGTTGCGTTTAATGTTGTCCCAGAGAACTCTTGGGGTGTCTTCATTTATTTTCATTCTTTTTCTTTATTCTGTTCCATGGCAGTGATTTCCACCTTTCTGTCTTCCAGGCCACTTATCCGTTCTTCTGCCACAGTTATTCTGCTACTGATTCCTTCTAGTGTATTTTTCATTTCAGTTATTACATTGTTCACCTCTGTTTGTTTGTTCTTTAACTCTTCTAGGTGTTTGTTCCTTAATTCTTCTAGGTCTTTGTTAAGCATTTCTTGTGTCTTCTCGATCTTTGCCTCCTTTCTTTTTCTAAGGTCTTGGCTCAACTTCACTATCATTATTCTGAATTCTTTTTCTGGAAGGTTCCCTATCTCCACCTCAGTCCGTTTTTTTTCTGGGGTTTTATCTTGTTCCTTGATCTGGTATAAAGTCCTCTGCCTTTTCATTTTGTCTATCTTTCTGTGAATGTGGTTTTCCTTCCACAGGCTGCAGAATTGTAGTTCTTCTTGCTTCTGCTGTCTGCTCTCTGGTGGATGAGTCTATCTTAGAGGCTTGTGCAAGCTTCCTGATGGGAGGGACTGGTGGTGGGTAGAGCTGGGTGTTGCTTTGGTGGGCAGAGCTTTAATCCGCTTGTCTACGGATTAAATAAAACTTTAATAAAAAGTTGAATCTGCTTGTCTGCTGATGCATGGGGCTGGGTTCCCTCCCTGTTGGTTGTTTGGCCTGAGGCGACCCAGCACTGGAGCCTACCTTGCTCTTGGTGGGGCTAATGGCGGACTCTGGGAGGGCTCACACCAAGGAGTATTTCCCAGAACTTCTGCTGCCAGTGTTGTTGTCCTCACGGTGAGCCACAGCCACAGCCACCAGCTGCCTCTGCAGGAGACCCTCTAAAAGTAGCAGGTAGTTCTGGTCATTCCCCTACGGGGTCACTGCTCCTTCCCCTGGGTCCTGATGTGCACACTACTTTGTGTGTGCCCTCCAAGAGTGGAGTATCTGAGTGGAGTTGAGACTCTGAGACTCTGTGTGGAGTCGCACAGACTCTGGGTCCTGTGAAGCTTCGATGTTTTGTGATTCTAGAAATCCTATAGGAGACGGTCCACAGCAGGTGAAGCTAATGTTGTCAGTAGAGGTGTTGAAGCCAAAGATCTGCAGTTCCGGCTATAGGTGCCGATGTACATACAGGACAAAATCATCTCGTGTGAATGTAGTTCAGGCATGTTTAAGATGAATGCAGTCATGTTAATGCCTACCATATTCTATCTTGAGCCTCTCCTCAGGGACCTCCTCCTCAGTTCCTGAGGCTCCTGTAAGTCATGTACAGGGGACTGGAGAGTGGGCTCTGTCCAGTCTGAGCCCTGAGTTACCCTGTGTGTATCTTAGGATACTTTGTATTTCTGTGGTGTCTGTTGTAACATCATCTCTTTCATTTCAGATTTATTTGGGCCCTCTCTTTTTTAACAAAACATACTACTGTTGTCTTTTATTCTTTACAGAAGTTTAATCAGTGTTTGATCTACTATCCTTACCCTATGTATACTTTTTGCAGTGAGATTTTTACTTTTCTTTGTTTCCTTGTTACTATCAATAATTAGTGAGACTTCTTTTAAGCTACCTTCAACATTGCTTATAAAGCTGCTTTATTAGTGATGACAGAGCCTTAATGGAAGTCATGTTCTGGTTGTAAATTAGAATGCAATGTGCCAGCACAAAGCCCCTTAAGTTTATGTCTCATTACTTCTTGTTCTTTTTTTAATTTAATTTTTATTTTTTGTCAGAGCAAATTTGATTAAAATGTTTTGTTTCTTCTAGGTGTGCAAGATGTGGTTCTTTTAAACATATACATATATCTATTCTTCTTTGGATCATTTTCCCATGTAGGTTATGACACCATGTTGAGTAGTCTTGTCTTGGTATTACGTAGGTCTTTGGTGATTACATATTTCACATGTGTTTCTATATCTATCTTAACCCCAATATCCTAATGTATCCAATCCTCACACCTTTCCATTTGGTGAACCCTAAGTTTGTTTAATGAATCTGTGATTGCATTTCTCTGTGGAAATATCTTCATTGGTATCAATTTTTAGCTAAGACCTATAAGTGATATTATAGGATATGTGTCTTTTGCTTTCTGACTTAGTACAATTTGCCTGATTAACTCAAGAATCATACACAGTGCTGCAAATGGCATTGTTTTGTTTTTTTCCCTGGCTAATATTCCACCTGTACGTGTACCAGTTATTCTTTGGCCACGCACCTCTTGATGGACTTTTTGGTTGCCTCCATGTCTTGGTTATTGTAATACTGCTGCAATGCACATTTGCTTGCCTGTGTCTTTCCAGTTCTATCTCCTTATGTTATAGGCCAAGGAGTGGGCTTGCTGTATCATATGGTAGCTCAGTGTGTACGTTTTAAAGGCACCACCATTCAGTTCTCATTAGTGGCTCTTTCCAGGTTATGTCCCACTTAAAATTGAGGGTATGCATTTCTCCAAAACACCTTCAATATTTATTGTTTGTAGTTTGCTTGCTGCTGGTTATTCTAACAGGTGCGAGCTGATACCTCTGTGTGGCTGAATTTGCATGTGTCCCATAATCTGTTGAAATTGATCTTTAAAGCATGCTCTTTTTATTTATCAAACTGTGATTACAGCTTAGTTCTTCAAATTGTTTTCTTAAAGTAAGTGTCACATTTTGAAAAGTTTTGGCCACTACCTCCCTCAAGACATTTTGAGGGCAGGTTTCATTTACAGCCCTGAAGTACTTGTTCATATGAAGTGACCATTAACACAGATTTTAAAGCTGCATTTGCAGGTAACGGCCAGAGGGCGGCAGCCTTTTTACGTTCCCCAATCTGGTAACTAGGGAAAGAGTCCTTCAGCTGCAAGAGTGTCCAGCTTTATTTCTCATCCAGCTGTGGGTCTAGATATGATCAAACAAGGTTGCATCACAGCCCAGGAACGAATTATGTAAAATTTCCTCTCTCTATCACTGTCTTATTTTTTTGGGTTTTTTAAAGTTATTTAATTTAAAATGGGGATTCGCTACTTTTCACTGCTGTGTTTATGCCGCTTTACACCCACTTGACTCACTTCCAGACAGATATCAATACATAGGTTTTAAGATTCTTACTAGTCACATATATTCTTGTGCGGTGAATAGGGGGTGTTGAGTCCAGTTCACTGAGCAAGGAGTAGGTCTTGTCTATTACATATTGGGTGTATGGAACGGTATCTGAGCGAATTTGAAACCCTTGTTTTATGCATCACCCCACCTCACCTTTCCCGTTAAGCAGCCATAGTGTGTTTTCTAAACGTGTGACTCTGTTCTGTTTTGTAATTCAGTTCAACTGTAGCGGTTTTTACATTCCCTCTATAAGTGATAGCTTATGATAAGTGTCTTTTTCTGTGTGACTTATTTCACTTAGAATTGTCATACCTAAATCCACTCATCTTGCTTCTACTAGCCTTATGACATTGATTTCATGTCTGAGTGATATTCCTTTGTACATAAGGAACACAACTTCTTTATCCATTTTTCTCTTTCCTGGGATATTTAAGGTGTCATGAAGTGGAGGTTCTTGTCAACAGAGCAGCCCTAAACATTGGGGTGCCTGTGTCTTGCTGATTTTTAGTTTTCCCAATTTATACGCCCATGAGTGGACGTGCCCTATGCTCCCTAAGCTGTGTTTTTTCGATGTTTCAGGACACACCGTACACTTCTTCAGAGTGGCTGTTGGCAATTTACATCCCGCCCATCAGCGTAGCAAGGCTGCCATTTCTCCATGGCCTGTCCTGCATTTCTGGTTTTGACACTTTATGCAGCATGGCCCTTTTGACCGATGGGAAGCGAGACTTCATTGTAGCGCTGATTTGCCTTTCCAGGTTGCTTGGTTGGCAAAAAAGGGTGTATGCGTTTTTTCCTGAATATATTCAGGAAAAAACACATACGCCCTTTTTGGCCAAGGGCATCATTGTCGAAGATTTGCCACTTTTCATGTGCTTTAAAGGCGATTCGAATCTACCTCCTGAAACCTGTTTCCTGCAATTCTGACTTGCTTTCAAATACTCTTCGTTGCCTTCCCTCAATACATTTGTGGATGAGAGTTATCATTTATAACTCTGCGGGTTTGTGAACTGCAGTGTGCCTGAGTTCCATTTTTCAACTCGCTTTTTTGGGAGCTGGCCGCAAAAGCGCGGGATTGCCTCAGGCCCTATTCTGGTTCCTGGCGGCAGGCTGAGCCTGTGGTTAATTCTTCTTCCTGATGGGAAAATAGAGTGACCTGGGCCTGTCCCAACACCTAGATCTAGTCTCTCATTGGTTGCCCCTCTTCCCGTTCATCCTCAGGAGAAATTGCAACCTGTAGGGAACAGGAGCTTAAAGGTGCTGATTCCCCAAGTAGAGAGATTGCTAGTAAAGTAGCTGGAAAGGCGAACCGGAGTACAAGGAGATGAGAAATTGGGTGCGTTTTAGAAACCTTTCAAAATCACACGGTGCACCATCTTCTGGGTTTCTCATGCATGTTTTCGATGTAGGAAGATGCCCTTGAACCTGGAGATTTGGGACCCATGGGATGGGTACCACACAGTATTACTTTAAAGGGTGTGCGTTTGCTCACCCAACCTCACCCAACCTCTAAGCCCCAAGAGTGTCCACCCTTATGTCTCATCCAGCTGTGGGTCTAGATATGGTCAATCCAGGTTGCATCACAGCCTCTGAACGAATTTTGTAAGAATTTCTCTCTCTTTCACTGTCTTTGTTTTACGGGTTTTTAAAAGTAATTTATTTTTATAATGGGGTTTAGCTGCTTTTCACGGCTGTGTTTATGCGGCTTTACACCCACTTGACTCACTTCCAGAGAGATATCAATACATAGGTTTTAAGATTCTTACTAGTCACATATATTCTTGTGCGGTGAATAGGGGGTGTTGAGTCCAGTTCACTGAGCAAGGAGTAGGTCTTGTCTATTACATATTGGGTGTATGGAACAGTATCTGAGCGAATTTGAAACCCTTGATTTATGCATCACCCCACCTCACCTTTCCCGTTAAGCAGCCATAGTGTGTTTTCTAAACGTGTGACTCTGTTCTGTTTTGTAATTCAGTTCAAGTGTAGCGGTTTTTACATTCCCTCTATAAGTGATAGCTTATGATAAGTGTCTTTTTCTGTGTGACTTATTTCACTTAGAATCGTCGTACTTAAGTCCACTCATCTTGCTTCTACTAGCCTTATGACATTGATTTCATGTCTGAGTGATATTCCATTGTACATAAGGACCACAACTTCTTTATCCATTTTTCTCTTTCCTGGGATATTTAAGTTGTCATGAAGTGGAGGTTCTTGTCAACAGAGCAGCCCTAAACTTTGGGGTGCCTGTGTCTTGCTGATTTTTAGTTTTCCCAATTTATACGCCCATGAGTGGACGTGCCCTTTGCTCCCTAAGCTGTGTTTTTTCGATGTTTCAGGACACACCGTACACTTCTCCAGAGTGGCTGTTGGCAATTTACATCCCGCCCATCAGCGTAGCAAGGCTGCCATTTCTCCATGGCCTGTCCTGCATTTCTGGTTATGACACTTTTTGCAGCATCACCCTTTTGACTGATGGGAAGCGAAACTTCTTTGAAGCGCTGATTTGCCTTTCCAGGTTGCTTGGTTGGCCAAAAAGGGCGTATGCGTTTTTTCCTGAATATATTCAGGAAAAAACGCATACGCCCTTTTTGGCCAAGGGCATCATTGTCGACGTTTTGCCGCTTTTCATGTGCTTTAAAGGCGATTGGAATCTACCTCCTGAAATCTGTTTCCTGCAATTCTGCCTTGCTTTCAAATCCTCTTCGTTGCCTTCCCTCAATATATCTGTGGATGAGAGTTATCATTTATAACTCTGCGGGTTTGTGAATTGCAGTGTCCCTGAGCTCCATTTTTCAACTCGCTTTTTTGGTAGCTGGCCGCAAAAGCACGTGATTGCCTCAGTCCCTATTCTGGTTCCTGGCGGCAGGCTGAGCCTGTGGTTAATTCTTCTTCCTGATGGGAAAATAGAGTGACCCGGGCTTGTCCCAACACCTAGATCTAGTCTCTCATTGGTTGCCCCTCTTCCCGTTCATCCTCAGGATAAATTGCAACCTGTAGGGAACAGGAGCTTAAAGGTGCTGATTCTCCAAGTAGGGAGATTTCTAGTAAAATAGCTGGAAAGGCGAACCCGAGCACAAGAAGATGAGAAATGGGGTGCGTTTTAGAAACCTTTCAAAATCACACGGTGTACCATCTTCTGGGTTTCTCATGCATGTTTTCGATGTAGGAAGATGCCCTTGAACCTGGAGATTTGGGACCCATGGGATGGGTACCACACAGTATTACTTTAAAGGGTCTGCGTTTGCTCACCCAACCTCACCCAACCTCTCAGCCCCAAGAGTGTCCACCCTTATGTCTCATCCAGCTGTGGGTCTAGATATGGTCAATCCAGGTTGCATCACAGCCCCTGAACGAATTTTGTAAGAATTTCTCTCTCTTTCACTGTCTTTGTTTTACGGGTTTTTAAAAGTAATTTATTTTTATAATGGGGTTTAGCTGCTTTTCACGGCTGTGTTTATGCGGCTTTACACCCACTTGGCTCACTTCCAGAGAGATATCAATACATAGGTTTTACGATTCTTACTAGTCAGATATATTCTTGTGCGGTGAATAGGGGGTGTTGAGTCCAGTTCACTGAGCAAGGAGTAGGTCTTGTCTATTACATATTGGGTGTATGGAACAGTATCTGAGCGAATTTGAAACCCTTGTTTTATGCATCACCCCACCTCACCTTTCCCGTTAAGCAGCCATAGTGTGTTTTCTAAACGTGTGACTCTGTTCTGTTTTGTAATTCAGTTCAAGTGTAGCGGTTTTTACATTCCCTCTATAAGTGATAGCTTATGATAAGTGTCTTTTTCTGTGTGACTTATTTCACTTAGAATCGTCATACCTAAATCCACTCATCTTGCTTCTACTAGCCTTATGACATTGATTTCATGTCTGAGTGATATTCCATTGTACATAAGAACTACAACTTCTTTATCCATTTTTCTCTTTCCTGGGATATTTAAGGTGTCATGAAGTGGAGGTTCTTGTCAACAGAGCAGCCCTAAACTTTTGGGTGCCTGTGTCTTGCTGATTTTTACTTTTCCCAATTTATACGCCCATGAGTGGAGGTGCCCTATGCTCCCTAAGCTGTGTTTTTTCAATGTTTCAGGACACACCGTACACTTCTCCAGAGTGGCTGTTGGCAATTTACATCCCGCCCATCAGCGTAGCAAGGCTGCCATTTCTCCATGGCCTGTCCTGCATTTCTGGTTTTGACACTTTTTGCAGCATGACCCTTTTGACCGATGGGTAGCGAGACTTCTTTGAAGCGCTGATTTGCCTTTCCAGGTTGCTTGGTTGGCCAAAAAGGGCGTATGCGTTTTTTCCTGAATATATTCAGGAAAAAACGCATACGCCTTTTTTGGCCAAGGGCATCATTGTCGACGTTTTGCCGCTTTTCATGTGCTTTAAAGGCGATTCGAATCTACCTCCTGAAATCTGTTTCCTGCAATTCTGCCTTGCTTTCAAATCCTCTTCGTTGCCTTCCCTCAATATATCTGTGGATGAGAGTTATCATTTATAACTCTGCGGGTTTGTGAATTGCAGTGTCCCTGAGCTCCATTTTTCAACTCGCTTTTTTGGTAGCTGGCCGCAAAAGCGCGGGATTGCCTCAGGCCCTATTCTGGTTCCTGGCGGCATGCTGAGCCTGTGGTTAATTCTTCTTTCTGATGGGAAAATAGAGTGACCTGGGCCTGTCCCAACACCTAGATCTAGTCTCTCATTGGTTGCCCCTCTTCCCGTTCATCCTCAGGACAAATTGCAACCTGTAGGGAACAGGAGCTTAAAGGTGCTGATTCTCCAAGTAGGGAGATTGCTAGTAAAATAGCTGGAAAGGCGAACCCGAGCACAAGAAGATGAGAAATGGGGTGCGTTTTAGAAACCTTTCAAAATCACACGGTGTACCATCTTCTGGGTTTCTCATGCATGTTTTCGATGTAGGAAGATGCCCTTGAACCTGGAGATTTGGGACCCATGGGATGGGTACCACACAGTATTACTTTAAAGGGTCTGCGTTTGCTCACCCAACCTCACCCAACCTCTCAGCCCCAAGAGTGTCCACCCTTATGTCTCATCCAGCTGTGGGTCTAGATATGGTCAATCCAGGTTGCATCACAGCCCCTGAACGAATTTTGTAAGAATTTCTCTCTCTTTCACTGCCTTTGTTTTACGGGTTTTTAAAAGAAATTTATTTTTATAATGGGGTTTAGCTGCTTTTCACGGCTGTGTTTATGCGGCTTTACACCCACTTGGCTCACTTCCAGAGAGATATCAATACATAGGTTTTACGATTCTTACTAGTCAGATATATTCTTGTGCGGTGAATAGGGGGTGTTGAGTCCAGTTCACTGAGCAAGGAGTAGGTCTTGTCTATTACATATTGGGTGTATGGAACAGTATCTGAGCGAATTTGAAACCCTTGTTTTATGCATCACCCCACCTCACCTTTCCCGTTAAGCAGCCATAGTGTGTTTTCTAAACGTGTGACTCTGTTCTGTTTTGTAATTCAGTTCAAGTGTAGCGGTTTTTACATTCCCTCTATAAGTGATAGCTTATGATAAGTGTCTTTTTCTGTGTGACTTATTTCACTTAGAATCGTCATACCTAAATCCACTCATCTTGCTTCTACTAGCCTTATGACATTGATTTCATGTCTGAGTGATATTCCTTTGTACATAAGGACCACAACTTCTTTATCCATTTTTCTCTTTCCTGGGATATTTAAGGTGTCATGAAGTGGAGGTTCTTGTCAACATAGCAGCCCTAAACATTGGGGTGCCTGTGTCTTGCTGATTTTCAGTTTTCCCAATTTATACGCCAATGAGTGGACGTGCCCTATGCTCCCTAAGCTGTGTTTTTTCGATGTTTCAGGACACACCGTACACTCCTCCAGAGTGGCTGTTGGCAATTTACATCCCGCCCATCAGCGTAGCAAGGCTGCCATTTCTCCATGGCCTGTCCTGCATTTCTGGTTTTGACACTTTTTGCAGCATGGCCCTTTTGACCGATGGGAAGCGAGACTTCTTTGTAGCGCTGATTTGCATTTCCAGTTTGCTTGGTTGGCCAAAAAGGGCGTATGCGTTTTTTCCTGAATATATTCAGGAAAAAACGCATACGCCCTTTTTGGCCAAGGGCATCACTGTCGACGTTTTGCCACTTTTCATGTGCTTTAAAGGCGATTCGAATCTACATCCTGAAACCTGTTTCCTGCAATTCTGCCTTGCTTTCAAATCCTCTTCGTTGCCTTCCCTCAATATATCTGTGGACGAGAGTTATCATTTATAACTCAGCAGGTTTGTGAATTGCAGTGCCCCTGAGCTCCATTTTTCAACTGTCTTTTTTGGGAGCTGGCCGCAAAAGCGCGGGTTTGCCTCAGGCCCTATTCTGGTTCCCGGCGGCAGGCTGAGCCTGTGTTTAATTCTTCTTCCTGATGGGAAAATAGAGTGACCTGTGCCTGTCCCAACACCTAGATCTAGTCTCTCATTATTTGCCCCTCTTCCCGTTCATTCTCAGGACAAATTGCAACCTGTAGGGAACAGGAGCTTAAAGGTGCTGATTCTCCAAGTAGGGAGATTGCTAGTAAAGTAGCTGGAAAGGCGAACCCGAGCACAAGGAGATGAGAAATTGGGTGCGTTTTAGAAACCTTTCAAAATCACACGGTGTACCATCTTCTGGGTTTCTCATGCATGTTTTCGATGTAGGAAGATGCCTTTGAACCTGGAGATGTGGGACCCATGGAATGGGTACCACGCAGTATTAATTTAAAGGGTCTGAGTTTGCTCACCCAACCTCTCAGCCCCAAGAGTGTCCACCCTTATGTCTCATCCCAGTGTGGGTCTAGATATGGTCAATCCAGGTTGCATCACAGCCCCTGAACGAATTGTGTAAGAATTTCTCTCTCTTTCACTCTTTGTTTTACGGGTTTTTAAAAGTAATTTATTTTTATAATGGGGTTTAGCTGCTTTTCACGGCTGTGTTTATGCGGCTTTACACCCACTTGACTCACTTCCAGACAGATATCAATACATAGGTTTTAAGATTCTTACTAGTCACATATATTCTTGTGCGGTGAATAGGGGGTGTTGAGTCCAGTTCACTGAGCAAGGAGTAGGTCTTGTCTATTACATATTGGGTGTATGGAACAGTATCTGAGCGAATTTGAAACCCTTGTTTTATGCATCACCCCACCTCACCTTTCCCGTTAAGCAGCCATAGTGTGTTTTCTAAACGTGTGACTCTGTTCTGTTTTGTAATTCAGTTCAAGTGTAGCGGTTTTTACATTCCCTCTATAAGTGATAGCTTATGATAAGTGTCTTTTTCTGTGTGACTTATTTCACTTAGAATCGTCGTACCTAAGTCCACTCATCTTGCTTCTACTAGCCTTATGACATTGATTTCATGTCTGAGTGATATTCCATTGTACATAAGGACCACAACATCTTTATCCATTTTTCTCTTTCCTGGGATATTTAAGTTGTCATGAAGTGGAGGTTCTTGTCAACAGAGCAGCCCTAAACTTTGGGGTGCCTGTGTCTTGCTGATTTTTAGTTTTCCCAATTTATACGCCCATGAGTGGACGTGCCCTATGCTCCCTAAGCTGTGTTTTTTCGATGTTTCAGGACACACCGTACACTTCTCCAGAGTGGCTGTTGGCAATTTACATCCCGCCCATCAGCGTAGCAAGGCTGCCATTTCTCCATGGCCTGTCCTGCATTTCTGGTTTTGACACTTTGTGCAGCATCACCCTTTTGACTGATGGGAAGCGAAACTTCTTTGAAGCGCTGATTTGCCTTTCCAGGTTGCTTGGTTGGCCAAAAAGGGCGTATGCGTTTTTTCCTGAATATATTCAGGAAAAAACGCATACGCCCTTTTTGGCCAAGGGCATCATTGTCGACGTTTTGCCGCTTTTCATGTGCTTTAAAGGCGATTCGAATCTACCTCCTGAAATCTGTTTCCTGCAATTCTGCCTTGCTTTCAAATCCTCTTCGTTGCCTTCCCTCAATATATCTGTGGATGAGAGTTATCATTTATAACTCTGCGGGTTTGTGAATTGCAGTGTCCCTGAGCTCCATTTTTCAACTCGCTTTTTTGGTAGCTGGCCGCAAAAGCGCGGGATTGCCTCAGGCCCTATTCTGGTTCCTGGCGGCAGGCTGAGCCTGTGGTTAATTCTTCTTCCTGATGGGAAAATAGAGTGACCTGGGCCTGTCCCAACACCTAGATCTAGTCTCTCATTGGTTGCCCCTCTTCCCGTTCATCCTCAGGACAAATTGCAACCTGTAGGGAACAGGAGCTTAAAGGTGCTGATTCTCCAAGTAGGGAGATTGCTAGTAAAATAGCTGGAAAGGCGAACCCGAGCACAAGAAGATGAGAAATGGGGTGCGTTTTAGAAACCTTTCAAAATCACACGGTGTACCATCTTCTGGGTTTCTCATGCATGTTTTCGATGTAGGAAGATGCCCTTGAACCTGGAGATTTGGGACCCATGGGATGGGTACCACACACTATTACTTTAAAGGGTCTGCGTTTGCTCACCCAACCTCACCCAACCTCTCAGCCCCAAGAGTGTCCACCCTTATGTCTCATCCAGCTGTGGGTCTAGATATGGTCAATCCAGGTGTCATCACAGCCCCTGAACGAATTTTGTAAGAATTTCTCTCTCTTTCACTGTCTTTGTTTTACGGGTTTTTAAAGTAATTTATTTTTATAATGGGGTTTAGCTGCTTTTCACGGCTGTGTTTATGCGGCTTTACACCCACTTGGCTCACTTCCAGAGAGATATCAATACATAGGTTTTACGATTCTTACTAGTCAGATATATTCTTGTGCGGTGAATAGGGGGTGTTGAGTCCAGTTCACTGAGCAAGGAGTAGGTCTTGTCTATTACATATTGGGTGTATGGAACATTATCTGAGCGAATTTGAAACCCTTGTTTTATGCATCACCCCACCTCACCTTTCCCGTTAAGCAGCCATAGTGTGTTTTCTAAACGTGTGACTCTGTTCTGTTTTGTAATTCAGTTCAAGTGTAGCGGTTTTTACATTCCCTCTATAAGTGATAGCTTATGATAAGTGTCTTTTTCTGTGTGACTTATTTCACTTAGAATCGTCATACCTAAATCCACTCATCTTGCTTCTACTAGCCTTATGACATTGATTTCATGTCTGAGTGATATTCCTTTGTACATAAGGACCACAACTTCTTTATCCATTTTTCTCTTTCCTGGGATATTTAAGGTGTCATGAAGTGGAGGTTCTTGTCAACATAGCAGCCCTAAACATTGGGGTGCCTGTGTCTTGCTGATTTTTAGTTTTCCCAATTTATACGCCAATGAGTGGACGTGCCCTATGCTCCCTAAGCTGTGTTTTTTCGATGTTTCAGGACACACTGTACACTTCTCCAGAGTGGCTGTTGGCAATTTACATCCCGCCCATCAGCGTAGCAAGGCTGCCATTTCTCCATGGCCTGTCCTGCATTTCTGGTTTTGACACTTTTTGCAGCATGGCCCTTTTGACCGATGGGAAGCGAGACTTCTTTGTAGCGCTGATTTGCATTTCCAGTTTGCTTGGTTGGCCAAAAAGGGCGTATGCGTTTTTTCCTGAATATATTCAGGAAAAAACGCATACGCCCTTTTTGGCCAAGGGCATCACTGTCGACGTTTTGCCACTTTTCATGTGCTTTAAAGGCGATTCGAATCTACATCCTGAAACCTGTTTCCTGCAATTCTGCCTTGCTTTCAAATCCTCTTCGTTGCCTTCCCTCAATATATTTGTGGACGAGAGTTATCATTTATAACTCAGCAGGTTTGTGAATTGCAGTGCCCCTGAGCTCCATTTTTCAACTGTCTTTTTTGGGAGCTGGCCGCAAAAGCACGGGATTGCCTCAGGCCCTATTCTGGTTCCAGGCGGCAGGCTGAGCCTGTGTTTAATTCTTCTTCCTGATGGGAAAATAGAGTGACCTGTGCCTGTCCCAACACCTAGATCTAGTCTCTCATTATTTGCCCCTCTTCCCGTTCATTCTCAGGACAAATTGCAACCTGTAGGGAACAGGAGCTTAAAGGTGCTGATTCTCCAAGTAGGGAGATTGCTAGTAAAGTAGCTGGAAAGGTGAACCCGAGCACAAGGAGATGAGAAATTGGGTGCGTTTTAGAAACCTTTCAAAATCACACGGTGTACCATCTTCTGGGTTTCTCATGCATGTTTTCTATGTAGGAAGATGCCTTTGAACCTGGAGATTTGGGACCCATGGGATGGGTACCACGCAGTATTACTTTAAAGGGTCTGAGTTTGCTCACCCAACCTCTCAGCCCCAAGAGTGTCCACCCTTATGTCTCATCCCAGTGTGGGTCTAGATATGGTCAATCCAGGTTGCATCACAGCCCCTGAACGAATTTTGTAAGAATTTCTCTCTCTTTCACTGTCTTTGTTTTACGCGTTTTTAAAAGTAATTTATTTTTATAATGGGGTTTAGATGCTTTTCACGGCTGTGTTTATGCGGCTTTACACCCACTTGGCTCACTTCCAGAGAGATATCAATACATAGGTTTTACGATTCTTACTAGTCAGATATATTCTTGTGCGGTGAATAGGGGGTGTTGAGTCCAGTTCAGTGAGCAAGGAGTACGTCTTGTCTATTACATATTGGGTGTATGGAACAGTATCTGAGCGAATTTGAAACCCTTGTTTTATGCATCACCCCACCTCACCTTTCCCGTTAAGCAGCCATAGTGTGTTTTCTAAACGTGTGACTCTGTTCTGTTTTGTAATTCAGTTCAAGTGTAGCGGTTTTTACATTCCCTCTATAAGTGATAGCTTATGATAAGTGTCTTTTTCTGTGTGACTTTTTTCACTTAGAATCGTCGTACCTAAGTCCACTCATCTTGCTTCTACTAGCCTTATGACATTGATTTCATGTCTGAGTGATATTCCATTGTACATAAGGACCACAACTTCTTTATCCATTTTTCTCTTTCCTGGGATATTTAAGGTGTCATGAAGTGGAGGTTCTTGTCAACAGAGCAGCCCTAAACTTTTGGGTGCCTGTGTCTTGCTGATTTTTAGTTTTCCCAATTTATATGCCCATGAGTGGAGGTGCCCTATGCTCCCTAAGCTGTGTTTTTTCGATGTTTCAGGACACACCGTACACTTCTCCAGAGTGGCTGTTGGCAATTTACATCCCGCCCATCAGCGTAGCAAGGCTGCCATTTCTCCATGGCCTGTCCTGCATTTCTGGTTTTGACACTTTTTGCAGCATGACCCTTTTGACCGATGGGAAGCGAAACTTCTTTGAAACGCTGATTTGCCTTTCCAGGTTGCTTGGTGGGCCAAAAAGGGCGTATGCGTTTTTTCCTGAATATATTCAGGAAAAAACGCATACGCCTTTTTTGGCCAAGGGCATCATTGTCGACGTTTTGCCGCTTTTCATGTGCTTTAAAGGCGATTCGAATCTACCTCCTGAAATCTGTTTCCTGCAATTCTGCCTTGCTTTCAAATCCTCTTCGTTGCCTTCCCTCAATATATCTGTGGATGAGAGTTATCATTTATAACTCTGCGGGTTTGTGAATTGCAGTGTCCCTGAGCTCCATTTTTCAACTCGCTTTTTTGGGAGCTGGCCGCAAAAGCGTGGGATTGCCTCAGGCCCTATTCTGGTTCCTGGCGGCAGGCTGAGCCTGTGGTTAATTCTTCTTCCTGATGGGAAAATAGAGTGACCTGGGCCTGTCCCAACACCTAGATCTAGTCTCTCATTGGTTGCCCCTCTTCCCGTTCATCCTCAGGACAAATTGCAACCTGTAGGGAACAGGAGCTTAAAGGTGCTGATTCTCCAAGTAGGGAGATTGCTAGTAAAGTAGCTGGAAAGGCGAACCCGAGCACAAGGAGATGAGAAATTGGGTGCGTTTTAGAAACCTTTCAAAATCACACGGTGTACCATCTTCTGGGTTTCTCATGCATGTTTTCTATGTAGGAAGATGCCTTTGAACCTGGAGATTTGGGACCCATGGGATGGGTACCACGCAGTATTACTTTAAAGGGTCTGAGTTTGCTCACCCAACCTCACCCAACCTCTCAGCCCCAAGAGTGTCCACCCTTATGTCTCATCCCGGTGTGGGTCTAGATATGGTCAATCCAGGTTGCATCACAGCCCCTGAACGAATTTTGTAAGAATTTCTCTCTCTTTCACTGTCTTTGTTTTACGGGTTTTTAAAAGTAATTTATTTTTATAATGGTGTTTAGCTGCTTTTCACGGCTGTGTTTATGCGGCTTTACACCCACTTGGCTCACTTCCAGAGAGATATCAATACATAGGTTTTAAGATTCTTACTAGTCAGATATATTCTTGTGCGGTGAATAGGGGGTGTTGAGTCCAGTTCACTGAGCAAGGAGTAGGTCTTGTCTATTACATATTGGGTGTATGGAACGGTATCTGAGCGAATTTGAAATCCTTGTTTTATGCATCACCCCACCTCACCTTTCCCGTTAAGCAGCCATAGTGTGTTTTCTAAACGTGTGACTCTGTTATGTTTTGTAATTCATTTCAGGTGTAGCGGTTTTTACATTCCCTCTATAAGTGATAGCTTATGATAAGTGTCTTTTTCTGTGTCACTTATTTCACTTAGAATCGTCGTACCTAAATCCACTCATCTTGCTTCTACTAGCCTTATGACATTGATTTCATGTCTGAGGGATATTCCTTTGTACATAAGGACCACAACTTCTTTATCCATTTTTCTCTTTCCTGGGATATTTAAGGTGTCATGAAGTGGAGGTTCTTGTCAACAGAGCAGCACTAAACATTGGGGTGCCTGTGCCTTGCTGATTTTTAGTTTTCCCAATTTATACGCCCATGAGTGGACGTGCCCTATGCTCCCTAAGCTGTGTTTTTTCGATGTTTCAGGACACACCGTACATTTCTCCAGAGTGGCTTTTGGCAATTTACATCCCACCCATCAGCGTAGCAAGGCTGCCATTTCTCCATGACCTGTCCTGCATTTCTGGTTTTGACACTTTTTGCAGCATGACCCTTTTGACCGATGGGAAGCGAGACTTCTTTGTAGCGCTGATTTGCCTGTCCAGGTTGCTTGGTTGGCCAAAAAGGGCGTATGCGTTTTTTCCTGAATATATTCAGGAAAAAACGCATACGCCCTTTTTGGCCAAGGGCATCATTGTCGACGTTTTGCCGCTTTTCATGTGCTTTAAAGGCGATTCGAATCTACCTCCTGAAATCTGTTTCCTGCAATTCTGCCTTGCTTTCAAATCCTCTTCGTTGCCTTCCCTCAATATATCTGTGGATGAGAGTTATCATTTATAACTCTGCAGGTTTGTGAATTGCAGTGTCCCTGAGCTCCATTTTTCAACTCGCTTTTTTGGTAGCTGGCCGCAAAAGCGCGGGATGGCCTCAGGGCCTATTCTGGTTCCTGGCGGCAGGCTGAGCCTGTGGTTAATTCTTCTTCCTGATGGGAAAATAGAGTGACCTGGGCCTGTCCCAACACCTAGATCTAGTCTCTCATTGGTTGCCCCTCTTCCCGTTCATCCTCAGGACAAATTGCAACCTGTAGGGAACAGGAGCTTAAAGGTGTTGATTCTCCAAGTAGGGAGATTGCTAGTAAAATAGCTGGAAAGGCGAACCCGAGCACAAGAAGATGAGAAATGGGGTGCGTTTTAGAAACCTTTCAAAATCACACGGTGTACCATCTTCTGGGTTTCTCATGCATGTTTTCGATGTAGGAAGATGCCCTTGAACCTGGAGATTTGGGACCCATGGGATGGGTACCACACAGTATTACTTTAAAGGGTCTGCGTTTGCTCACCCAACCTCACCCAACCTCTCAGCCCCAAGAGTGTCCACCCTTATGTCTCATCCAGCTGTGGGTCTAGATATGGTCAATCCAGGTTGCATCACAGCCCCTGAACGAATTTTGTAAGAATTTCTCTCTCTTTCACTGTCTTTGTTTTACGGGTTTTTAAAAGTAATTTATTTTTATAATGGGGTTTAGCTGCTTTTCACGGCTGTGTTTATGCGGCTTTACACCCACTTGGCTCACTTCCAGAGAGATATCAATACATAAGTTTTACGATTCTTACTAGTCAGATATATTCTTGTGCGGTGAATAGGGGGTGTTGAGTCCAGTTCACTGAGCAAGGAGTAGGTCTTGTCTATTACATATTGGGTGTATGGAACGGTATCTGAGCGAATTTGAAAACCTTGTTTTATGCATCACCCCACCTCACCTTTCCCGTTGAGCAGCCATAGTGTGTTTTCTAAACGTGTGACTCTGTTCTGTTTTGTAATTCAGTTCAAGTGTAGCGGTTTTTACATTCCCTCTATAAGTGATAGCTTATGATAAGTGTCTTTTTCTGTGTGACTTATTTCACTTAGAATCGTCATACCTAAATCCACTCATCTTGCTTCTACTAGCCTTATGACATTGATTTCATGTCTGAGTGATATTCCTTTGTACATAAGGACCACAACTTCTTTATCCATTTTTCTCTTTCCTGGGATATTTAAGGTGTCATGAAGTGGAGGTTCTTGTCAACATAGCAGCCCTAAACATTGGGGTGCCTGTGTCTTGCTGATTTTTAGTTTTCCCAATTTATACGCCCATGAGTGGAGGTGCCCTATGCTCCCTAAGCTGTGTTTTTTCGATGTTTCAGGACACACCATACACTTCTCCAGAGTGGCTGTTGGCAATTTACATCCCGCCCATCAGCGTAGCAAGGCTGCCATTTCTCCATGGCCTGTCCTGCATTTCTGGTTTTGACACTTTTTGCAGCATGACCCTTTTGACCGATGGGAAGCGAAACTTCTTTGAAGCGCTGATTTGCCTTTCCAGGTTGCTTGGTTGGCCAAAAAGGGCGTATGCGTTTTTTCCTGAATATATTCAGGAAAAAACGCATACGCCTTTTTTGGCCAAGGGCATCATTGTCGACGTTTTGCCGCTTTTCATGTGCTTTAAAGGCGATTCGAATCTACCTCCTGAAATCTGTTTCCTGCAATTCTGCCTTGCTTTCAAATCCTCTTCGTTGCCTTCCCTCAATATATCTGTGGATGAGAGTTATCATTTATAACTCTGCGGGTTTGTGAATTGCAGTGTCCCTGAGCTCCATTTTTCAACTCGCTTTTTTGGGAGCTGGCCGCAAAAGCGCGGGATTGCCTCAGGCCCTATTCTGGTTCCTGGCGGCAGGCTGAGCCTGTGGTTAATTCTTCTTCCTGATGGGAAAATAGAGTGACCTGGGCCTGTCCCAACACCTAGATCTAGTCTCTCATTGGTTGCCCCTCTTCCCGTTCATCCTCAGGACAAATTGCAACCTGTAGGGAACAGGAGCTTAAAGGTGCTGATTCTCCAAGTAGGGAGATTGCTAGTAAAGTAGCTGGAAAGGCGAACCCGAACACAGGGAGATGAGAAATTGGGTGCGTTTTAGAAACCTTTCAAAATCACATGGTGTACCATCTTCTGGGTTTCTCATGCATGTTTTCGATGTAGGAAGATGCCTTTGAACCTGGAGATTTGGGACCCATGGGATGGGTACCACGCAGTATTACTTTAAAGGGTCTGAGTTTGCTCACCCAACCTCTCAGCCCCAAGAGTGTCCACCCTTATGTCTCATCCCAGTGTGGGTCTAGATATGGTCAATCCAGGTTGCATCACAGCCCCTGAACGAATTTTGTAAGAATTTCTCTCTCTTTCACTGTCTTTGTTTTACAGGTTTTTAAAAGTAATTTATTTTTATAATGGGGTTTAGCTGCTTTTCACGGCTGTGTTTATGCGGCTTTACACCCACTTGGCTCACTTCCAGAGAGATATCAATACATAGGTTTTACGATTCTTACTAGTCAGATATATTCTTGTGCCGTGAATAGGGGGTGTTGAGTCCAGTTCACTGAGCAAGGAGTAGGTCTTGTCTATTACATATTGGGTGTATGGAACAGTATCTGAGCGAATTTGAAACCCTTGTTTTATGCATCACCCCACCTCACCTTTCCCGTTAAGCAGCCATAGTGTGTTTTCTAAACGTGTGACTCTGTTCTGTTTTGTAATTCAGTTCAAGTGTAGCGGTTTTTACATTCCCTCTATAAGTGATAGCTTATGATAAGTGTCTTTTTCTGTGTGACTTATTTCACTTAGAATCGTCATACCTAAATCCACTCATCTTGCTTCTACTAGCCTTATAACATTGATTTCATGTCTGAGTGATATTCCATTGTACATAAGAACTACAACTTCTTTATCCATTTTTCTCTTTCCTGGGATATTTAAGGTGTCATGAAGTGGAGGTTCTTGTCAACAGAGCAGCCCTAAACTTTTGGGTGCCTGTGTCTTGCTGATTTTTAGTTTTCCCAATTTATACGCCCATGAGTGGAGGTGCCCTATGCTCCCTAAGCTGTGTTTTTTCGATGTTTCAGGACACACCGTACACTTCTCCAGAGTGGCTGTTGGCAATTTACATCCCGCCCATCAGCGTAGCAAGGCTGCCATTTCTCCATGGCCTGTCCTGCATTTCTGGTTTTGACACTTTTTGCAGCATGACCCTTTTGACCGATGGGAAGCGAAACTTCTTTGAAGCGCTGATTTGCCTTTCCAGGTTGCTTGGTTGGCCAAAAAGGGCGTATGCGTTTTTTCCTGAATATATTCAGGAAAAAACGCATACGCCTTTTTTGGCCAAGGGCATCATTGTCGACGTTTTGCCGCTTTTCATGTGCTTTAAAGGCGATTCGAATCTACCTCCTGAAATCTGTTTCCTGCAATTCTGCCTTGCTTTCAAATCCTCTTCGTTGCCTTCCCTCAATATATCTGTGGATGAGAGTTATCATTTATAACTCTGCGGGTTTGTGAATTGCAGTGTCCCTGAGCTCCATTTTTCAACTCACTTTTTTGGGAGCTGGCCGCAAAAGCGCGGGATTGCCTCAGGCCCTATTCTGGTTCCTGGTGGCAGGCTGAGCCTGTGGTTAATTCTTCTTCCTGATGGGAAAATAGAGTGACCTGGGCCTGTCCCAACACCTAGATCTAGTCTCTCATTGGTTGCCCCTCTTCCCGTTCATCCTCAGGACAAATTGCAACCTGTAGGGAACAGGAGCTTAAAGGTGCTGATTCTCCAAGTAGGGAGATTGCTAGTAAAGTAGCTGGAAAGGCGAACCCGAGCACAAGGAGATGAGACATTGGGTGCGTTTTAGAAACCTTTCAAAATCACACGGTGTACCATCTTCTGGGTTTCTCATGCATGTTTTCGATGTAAGAAGATGCCCTTGAACCTGGAGATTTGGGACCCATGGGATGGGTATCACACAGTATTACTTTAAAGGGTCTGCGTTTGCTCACCCAACCTCACCCAACCTCTCAGCCCCAAGAGTGTCCACCCTTATGTCTCATCCAGGTGTGTGTCTAGATATGGTCAATCCAGGTTGCATCACAGCCCCTGAACGAATTTTGTGAGAATTTCTCTCTCTTTCACTGTCTTTGTTTTACGGGTTTTTAAAAGTAATTTATTTTTATAATGGGGTTTAGCTGCTTTTCACGGCTGTGTTTATGCGGCTTTACACCCACTTGGCTCACTTCCAGAGAGATATCAATACATAGGTTTTACGATTCTTACTAGTCAGATATATTCTTGTGCGGTGAATAGGGGGTGTTGAGTCCAGTTCACTGAGCAAGGAGTAGGTCTTGTCTATTACATATTGGGTGTATGGAACAGTATCTGAGCGAATTTGAAACCCTTGTTTTATGCATCACCCCACCTCACCTTTCCCGTTAAGCAGCCATAGTGTGTTTTCTAAACGTGTGACTCTGTTCTGTTTTGTAATTCAGTTCAAGTGTAGCGCTTCTTACATTCCCTCTATAAGTGATAGCTTATGATAAGTGTCTTTTTCTGTGTGACTTATTTCACTTAGAATCGTCATACCTAAATCCACTCATCTTGCTTCTACTAGCCTTATAACATTGATTTCATGTCTGAGTGATATTCCATTGTACATAAGGACCACAACTTCTTTATCCATTTTTCTCTTTCCTGGGATATTTAAGGTGTCATGAAGTGGAGGTTCTTGTCAACATAGCAGCCCTAAACATTGGGGTGCCTGTGTCTTGCTGATTTTTAGTTTTCCGAATTTATACGCCCATGATTGGTCGTGCCCTATGCTCCCTAAGCTGTGTTTTTTCGATGTTTCAGGACACACCGTACACTTCTCCAGAGTGGCTGTTGGCAATTTACATCCCGCCCATCAGCGTAGCAAGGCTGCCATTTCTCCATGGCCTGTCCTGCATTTCTGGTTTTGACACTTTTTGCAGCATGGCCCTTTTGCCCGATGGGAAGCGAGACTTCTTTGTAGCGCTGATTTGCCTTTCCAGGTTGCTTGGTTGGCCAAAATGGGCGTATGCGTTTTTTCCTGAATATATTCAGGAAAAAACGCTTACGCCCTTTTTGGCCAAGGGCATCACTGTCGATGTTTTGCCACTTTTCATGTGCTTTAAAGGCGATTCGAATCTACCTCCTGAAACCTGTTTCCTGCAATTCTGCCTTGCTTTCAACTCCTCTTCGTTGCCTTCCCTCAATATATTTGTGGACGAGAGTTATCATTTATAACTCAGCAGGTTTGTGAATTGCAGTGCCCCTGAGCTCCATTTTTCAACTGTCTTTTTTGGGAGCTGGCCGCAAAAGCTCGGGATTGCCTCAGGCCCTATTCTGGTTCCCGGCGGCAGGCTGAGCCTGTGTTTAATTCTTCTTCCTGATGGGAAAATAGAGTGACCTGTGCCTGTCCCAACACCTAGATCTAGTCTCTCATTTGTTTCCCCTCTTCCCGTTCATCCTCAGGACAAATTGCAACCTGTAGGGAACAGGAGGTTAAAGGTGCTGATTCTCCAAGTAGGGAGATTGCTAGTAAAGTAGCTGGAAAGGTGAACCCGAGCACAAGGAGATGAGAAATTGGGTGCGTTTTAGAAACCTTTCAAAATCACACGGTGTACCATCTTCTGGGTTTCTCATGCATGTTTTCTATGTAGGAAGATGCCTTTGAACCTGGAGATTTGGGACCCATGGGATGGGTACCATGCAGTATTACTTTAAAGGGTCTGAGTTTGCTCACCCAACCTCACCCAACCTCTCAGCCCCAAGAGTGTCCACCCTTATGTCTCATCCCGGTGTGGGTCTAGATATGGTCAATCCAGGTTGCATCACAGCCCCTGAACGAATTTTGTAAGAATTTCTCTCTCTTTCACTGTCTTTGTTTTACGGGTTTTTAAAAGTAATTTATTTTTATAATGGTGTTTAGCTGCTTTTCACGGCTGTGTTTATGCGGCTTTACACCCACTTGGCTCACTTCCAGAGAGATATCAATACATAGGTTTTAAGATTCTTACTAGTCAGATATATTCTTGTGCGGTGAATAGGGGGTGTTGAGTCCAGTTCACTGAGCAAGGAGTAGGTCTTGTCTATTACATATTGGGTGTATGGAACGGTATCTGAGCGAATTTGAAACCGTTGTTTTATGCATCACCCCACCTCACCTTTCCCGTTAAGCAGCCATAGTGTGTTTTCTAAACGTGTGACTCTGTTATGTTTTGTAATTCATTTCAGGTGTAGCGGTTTTTACATTCCCTCTATAAGTGATAGCTTATGATAAGTGTCTTTTTCTGTGTCACTTATTTCACTTAGAATCGTCGTACCTAAATCCACTCATCTTGCTTCTACTAGCCTTATGACATTGATTTCATGTCTGAGGGATATTCTTTTGTATATAAGGACCACAACTTCTTTATCCATTTTTCTCTTTCCTGGGATATTTAAGGTGTCATGAAGTGGAGGTTCTTGTCAACATAGCAGCCCTAAACATTGGGGTGCCTGTGTCTTGCTGATTTTTAGTTTTCCCAATTTATACGCCCATGAGTGGAGGTGCCCTATGCTCCCTAAGCTGTGTTTTTTCGATGTTTCAGGACACACCGTACATTTCTCCAGAGTGGCTTTTGGCAATTTACATCCCGCCCATCAGCGTAGCAAGGCTGCCATTTCTCCATGGCCTGTCCTGCATTTCTGGTTTTGACACTTTTTGCAGCATCACCCTTTTGACTGATGGGAAGCGAAACTTCTTTGAAGCGCTGATTTGCCTTTCCAGGTTGCTTGGTTGGCCAAAAAGGGCGTATGCGTTTTTTCCTGAATATATTCAGGAAAAAACGCATACGCCCTTTTTGGCCAAGGGCATCATTGTCGACGTTTTGCCGCTTTTCATGTGCTTTAAAGGCGATTCGAATCTACCTCCTGAAATCTGTTTCCTGCAATTCTGCCTTGCTTTCAAATCCTCTTCGTTGCCTTCCCTCAATATATCTGTGGATGAGAGTTATCATTTATAACTCTGCGGGTTTGTGAATTGCAGTGTCCCTGAGCTCCATTTTTCAACTCGCTTTTTTGGTAGCTGGCCGCAAAAGCGCGGGATTGCCTCAGGCCCTATTCTGGTTCCTGGCGGCAGGCTGAGCCTGTGGTTAATTCTTCTTCCTGATGGGAAAATAGAGTGACCTGGGCCTGTCCCAACATCTAGATCTAGTCTCTCATTGGTTGCCCCTCTTCCCGTTCATCCTCAGGACAAATTGCAACCTGTAGGGAACAGGAGCTTAAAGGTGCTGATTCTCCAAGTAGGGAGATTGCTAGTAAAATAGCTGGAAAGGCGAACCCGAGCACAAGAAGATGAGAAATGGGGTGCGTTTTAGAAACCTTTCAAAATCACACGGTGTACCATCTTCTGGGTTTCTCATGCATGTTTTCGATGTAGGAAGATGCCCTTGAACCTGGAGATTTGGGACCCATGGGATGGGTACCACACAGTATTACTTTAAAGGGTCTGCGTTTGCTCACCCAACCTCACCCAACCTCTCAGCCCCAAGAGTGTCCACCCTTATGTCTCATCCAGCTGTGGGTCTAGATATGGTCAATCCAGGTTGCATCACAGCCCCTGAACGAATTTTGTAAGAATTTCTCTCTCTTTCACTGTCTTTGTTTTACGGGTTTTTAAAAGTAATTTATTTTTATAATGGGGTTTAGCTGCTTTTCACGGCTGTGTTTATGCGGCTTTACACCCACTTGGCTCACTTGCAGAGAGATATCAATACATAGGTTTTACGATTCTTACTAGTCAGATATATTCTTGTGCGGTGAATAGGGGGTGTTGAGTCCAGTTCACTGAGCAAGGAGTAGGTCTTGTCTATTACATATTGGGTGTATGGAACAGTATCTGAGCGAATTTGAAACCCTTGTTTTATGCATCACCCCACCTCACCTTTCCCGTTAAGCAGCCATAGTGTGTTTTCTAAACGTGTGACTCTGTTCTGTTTTGTAATTCAGTTCAAGTGTAGCGGTTTTTACATTCCCTCTATAAGTGATAGCTTATGATAAGTGTCTTTTTCTGTGTGACTTATTTCACTTAGAATCGTCATACCTAAATCCACTCATCTTGCTTCTACTAGCCTTATGACATTGATTTCATGTCTGAGTGATATTCCTTTGTACATAAGGACCACAACTTCTTTATCCATTTTTCTCTTTCCTGGGATATTTAAGGTGTCATAAAGTGGAGGTTCTTGTCAACATAGCAGCCCTAAACATTGGGGTGCCTGTGTCTTGCTGATTTTTAGTTTTCCCAATTTATACGCCCATGAGTGGAGGTGCCCTATGCTCCCTAAGCTGTGTTTTTTCGATGTTTCAGGACACACCATACACTTCTCCAGAGTGGCTGTTGGCAATTTACATCCCGCCCATCAGCGTAGCAAGGCTGCCATTTCTCCATGGCCTGTCCTGCATTTCTGGTTTTGACACTTTTTGCAGCATGACCCTTTTGACCGATGGGAAGCGAAACTTCTTTGAAGCGCTGATTTGCCTTTCCAGGTTGCTTGGTTGGCCAAAAAGGGCGTATGCGTTTTTTCCTGAATATATTCAGGAAAAAACGCATACGCCTTTTTTGGCCAAGGGCATCATTGTCGACGTTTTGCCGCTTTTCATGTGCTTTAAAGGCGATTCGAATCTACCTCCTGAAATCTGTTTCCTGCAATTCTGCCTTGCTTTCAAATCCTCTTCGTTGCCTTCCCTCAATATATCTGTGGATGAGAGTTATCATTTATAACTCTGCGGGTTTGTGAATTGCAGTGTCCCTGAGCTCCATTTTTCAACTCGCTTTTTTGGGAGCTGGCCGCAAAAGCGTGGGATTGCCTCAGGCCCTATTCTGGTTCCTGGCGGCAGGCTGAGCCTGTGGTTAATTCTTCTTCCTGATGGGAAAATAGAGTGACCTGGGCCTGTCCCAACACCTAGATCTAGTCTCTCATTGGTTGCCCCTCTTCCCGTTCATCCTCAGGACAAATTGCAACCTGTAGGGAACAGGAGCTTAAAGGTGCTGATTCTCCAAGTAGGGAGATTGCTAGTAAAGTAGCTGGAAAGGCGAACCCGAGCACAAGGAGATGAGACATTGTGTGCGTTTTAGAAACCTTTCAAAATCACACGGTGTACCATCATCTGGGTTTCTCATGCATGTTTTCGATGTAAGAAGATGCCCTTGAACCTGGAGATTTGGGACACATGGGATGGGTACCACACAGTATTACTTTAAAGGGTCTGCGTTTGCTCACCCAACCTCACCCAACCTCTCAGCCCCAAGAGTGTCCACCCTTATGTCTCATCCAGGTGTGTGTCTAGATATGGTCAATCCAGGTTGCATCACAGCCCCTGAACGAATTTTGTGAGAATTTCTCTCTCTTTCACTGTCTTTGTTTTACGGGTTTTTAAAAGTAATTTATTTTTATAATGGGGTTTAGCTGCTTTTCACGGCTGTGTTTATGCGGCTTTACACCCACTTGGCTCACTTCCAGAGAGATATCAATACATAGGTTTTACGATTCTTACTAGTCAGATATATTCTTGTGCGGTGAATAGGGGGTGTTGAGTCCAGTTCACTGAGCAAGGAGTACGTCTTGTCTATTACATATTGGGTGTATGGAACGGTATCTGAGCGAATTTGAAACCCTTGTTTTATGCATCACCCCACCTCATCTTTCCCGTTAAACAGCCATAGTGTGTTTTCTAAACGTGTGACTCTGTTCTGTTTTGTAATTCAGTTCAAGTGTAGCGGTTTTTACATTCCCTCTATAAGTGATAGCTTATGATAAGTGTCTTTTTCTGTGTGACTTATTTCACTTAGAATCGTTATACCTAAATCCACTCATCTTGCTTCTACTAGCCTTATGACATTGATTTCATGTCTGAGTGATATTCCTTTGTTCATAAGGACCACAACTTCTTTATCCATTTTTCTCTTTCCTGGGATATTTAAGGTGTCATGAAGTGGAGGTTCTTGTCAACATAGCAGCCCTAAACATTGGGGTGCCTGTGTCTTGCTGATTTTTAGTTTTCCCAATTTATACGCCCATGAGTGGAGGTGCCCTATGCTCCCTAAGCTGTGTTTTTTCGATATTTCAGGACACACCATACACTTCTCCAGAGTGGCTGTTGGCAATTTACATCCCGGCCATCAGCGTAGCAAGGCTGCCATTTCTCCATGGCCTGTCCTGCATTTCTGGTTTTGACACTTTTTGCAGCATCACCCTTTTGACTGATGGGAAGCGAAACTTCTTTGAAGCGCTGATTTGCCTTTCCAGGTTGCTTGGTTGGCCAAAAAGGGCGTATGCGTTTTTTCCTGAATATATTCAGGAAAAAACGCATACGCCCTTTTTGGCCAAGGGCATCATTGTCGACGTTTTGCCGCTTTTCATGTGCTTTAAAGGCGATTCGAATCTACCTCCTGAAATCTGTTTCCTGCAATTCTGCCTTGCTTTCAAATCCTCTTCGTTGCCTTCCCTCAATATATCTGTGGATGAGAGTTATCATTTATAACTCTGCGGGTTTGTGAATTGCAGTGTCCCTGAGCTCCATTTTTCAACTCGCTTTTTTGGTAGCTGGCCGCAAAAGCACGGGATTGCCTCAGGCCCTATTCTGGTTCCTGGCGGCAGGCTGAGCCTGTGGTTAATTCTTCTTCCTGATGGGAAAATAGAGTGACCTGGGCCTGTCCCAACATCTAGATCTAGTCTCTCATTGGTTGCCCCTCTTCCCGTTCATCCTCAGGACAAATTGCAACCTGTAGGGAACAGGAGCTTAAAGGTGCTGATTCTCCAAGTAGGGAGATTGCTAGTAAAATAGCTGGAAAGGCGAACCCGAGCACAAGAAGATGAGAAATGGGGTGCGTTTTAGAAACCTTTCAAAATCACACGGTGTACCATCTTCTGGGTTTCTCATGCATGTTTTCGATGTAGGAAGATGCCCTTGAACCTGGAGATTTGGGACCCATGGGATGGGTACCACACAGTATTACTTTAAAGGGTCTGCGTTTTCTCACCCAACCTCACCCAACCTCTCAGCCCCAAGAGTGTCCACCCTTATGTCTCATCCAGCTGTGGGTCTAGATATGGTCAATCCGGGTTGCATCACAGCCTCTGAACGAATTTTGTAAGAATTTCTCTCTCTTTCACTGTCTTTGTTTTACGGGTTTTTAAAAGTAATTTATTTTTATAATGGTGTTTAGCTGCTTTTCACGGCTGTGTTTATGCGGCTTTACACCCACTTGGCTCACTTCCAGAGAGATATCAATACATAGGTTTTAAGATTCTTACTAGTCAGATATATTCTTGTGCGGTGAATAGGGGGTGTTGAGTCCAGTTCACTGAGCAAGGAGTAGGTCTTGTCTATTACATATTGGGTGTATGGAACGGTATCTGAGCGAATTTGAAACCGTTGTTTTATGCATCACCCCACCTCACCTTTCCCGTTAAGCAGCCATAGTGTGTTTTCTAAACGTGTGACTCTGTTATGTTTTGTAATTCATTTCAGGTGTAGCGGTTTTTACATTCCCTCTATAAGTGATAGCTTATGATAAGTGTCTTTTTCTGTGTCACTTATTTCACTTAGAATCGTCGTACCTAAATCCACTCATCTTGCTTCTACTAGCCTTATGACATTGATTTCATGTCTGAGGGATATTCCTTTGTATATAAGGACCACAACTTCTTTATCCATTTTTCTCTTTCCTGGGATATTTAAGGTGTCATGAAGTGGAGGTTCTTGTCAACATAGCAGCCCTAAACATTGGGGTGCCTGTGTCTTGCTGATTTTTAGTTTTCCCAATTTATACGCCCATGAGTGGACGTGCCCTATGCTCCCTAAGCTGTGTTTTTTCGATGTTTCAGGACACACCGTACATTTCTCCAGAGTGGCTTTTGGCAATTTACATCCCGCCCATCAGCGTAGCAAGGCTGCCATTTCTCCATGGCCTGTCCTGCATTTCTGGTTTTGACACTTTTTGCAGCATGACCCTTTTGACCGATGGGAAGCGAAACTTCTTTGAAGCGCTGATTTGCCTTTCCAGGTTGCTTGGTTGGCCAAAAAGGGCGTATGCGTTTTTTCCTGAATATATTCAGGAAAAAACGCATACGCCCTTTTTGGCCAAGGGCATCATTGTCGACGTTTTGCCGCTTTTCATGTGCTTTAAAGGCGATTCGAATCTACCTCCTGAAATCTGTTTCCTGCAATTCTGCCTTGCTTTCAAATCCTCTTCGTTGCCTTCCCTCAATATATCTGTGGATGAGAGTTATCATTTATAACTCTGCGGGTTTGTGAATTGCAGTGTCCCTGAGCTCCATTTTTCAACTCGCTATTTTGGTAGCTGGCCGCAAAAGCGCGGGATTGCCTCAGGCCCTATTCTGGTTCCTGGCGGCAGGCTGAGCCTGTGGTTAATTCTTCTTCCTGATGGGAAAATACAGTGACCTGGGCCTGTCCCAACACCTAGATCTAGTCTCTCATTGGTAGCCCCTCTTCCCGTTCATCCTCAGGACAAATTGCAACCTGTAGGGAACAGGAGCTTAAAGGTGCTGATTCTCCAAGTAGGGAGATTGCTAGTAAAATAGCTGGAAAGGCGAACCCGAGCACAAGAAGATGAGAAATGGGGTGCGTTTTAGAAACCTTTCAAAATCACACGGTGTACCATCTTCTGGGTTTCTCATGCATGTTTTCGATGTAGGAAGATGCCCTTGAACCTGGAGATTTGGGACCCATGGGATGGGTACCACACAGTATTACTTTAAAGGGTCTGCGTTTGCTCACCCAACCTCACCCAACCTCTCAGCCCCAAGAGTGTCCACCCTTATGTCTAATCCAGCTGTGGGTCTAGATATGGTCAATCCAGGTTGCATCACAGCCCCTGAACGAATTTTGTAAGAATTTCTCTCTCTTTCACTGTCTTTGTTTTACGGGTTTTTAAAAGTAATTTATTTTTATAATGGGGTTTAGCTGCTTTTCACGGCTGTGTTTATGCGGCTTTACACCCACTTGGCTCACTTCCAGAGAGATATCAATACATAGGTTTTAAGATTCTTACTAGTCAGATATATTCTTGTGCGGTGAATAGGGGGTGTTGAGTCCAGTTCACTGAGCAAGGAGTAGGTATTGTCTATTACATATTGGGTGTATGGAACTGTATCTGAGCGAATTTCAAACCGTTGTTTTATGCATCACCCCACCTCACCTTTCCCGTTAAGCAGCCATAGTGTGTTTTCTAAACGTGTGACTCTGTTCTGTTTTGTAATTCAGTTCAAGTGTAGCGGTTTTTACATTCCCTCTATAAGTGATAGCTTATGATAAGTGTCTTTTTCTGTGTGACTTATTTCACTTAGAATCGTCGTACCTAAATCCACTCATCTTGCTTCTACTAGCCTTATGACATTGATTTCATGTCTGAGTGATATTCCTTTGTACATAAGGACCACAACTTCTTTATCCATTTTTCTCTTTCCTGGGATATTTAAGGTGTCATGAAGTGGAGGTTCTTGTCAACATAGCAGCCCTAAACATTGGGGTGCCTGTGTCTTGCTGATTTTTAGTTTTCCCAATTTATACGCCAATGAGTGGACGTGCCCTATGCTCCCTAAGCTGTGTTTTTTCAATGTTTCAGGACACACCGTACACTTCTCCAGAGTGGCTGTTGGCAATTTACATCCCGCCCATCAGCGTAGCAAGGCTGCCATTTCTCCATGGCCTGTCCTGCATTTCTGGTTTTGACACTTTTTGCAGCATCACCCTTTTGACTGATGGGAAGCGAAACTTCTTTGAAGCGCTGATTTGCCTTTCCAGGTTGCTTGGTTGGCCAAAAAGGGCGTATGCGTTTTTTCCTGAATATATTCAGGAAAAAACGCATACGCCCTTTTTGGCCAAGGGCATCATTGTCGACGTTTTGCCGCTTTTCATGTGCTTTAAAGGCGATTCGAATCTACCTCCTGAAATCTGTTTCCTGCAATTCTGCCTTGCTTTCAAATCCACTTCGTTGCCTTCCCTCAATATATCTGTGGATGAGAGTTATCATTTATAACTCTGCGGGTTTGTGAATTGCAGTGTCCCTGAGCTCCATTTTTCAACTCGCTTTTTTGGGAGCTGGCCGCAAAAGCGTGGGATTGCCTCAGGCCCTATTCTGGTTCCTGGCGGCAGGCTGAGCCTGTGGTTAATTCTTCTTCCTGATGGGAAAATAGAGTGACCTGGGCCTGTCCCAACACCTAGATCTAGTCTCTCATTGGTTGCCCCTCTTCCCGTTCATCCTCAGGACAAATTGCAACCTGTAGGGAACAGGAGCTTAAAGGTGCTGATTCTCCAAGTAGGGAGATTGCTAGTAAAGTAGCTGGAAAGGCGAACCCGAGCACAAGGAGATGAGAAATTGGGTGCGTTTTAGAAACCTTTCAAAATCACACGGTGTACCATCTTCTGGGTTTCTCATTCATGTTTTCGATGTAGGAAGATGCCCTTGAACCTGGAGATTTGGGACCCATGGGATGGGTACCACACAGTATTACTTTAAAGGGTCTGCGTTTGCTCACCCAACCTCACCCAACCTCTCAGCCCCAAGAGTGTCCACCCTTATGTCTCATCCAGGTGTGGGTCTAGATATGGTCAATCCAGGTTGCATCACAGCCCCTGAACGAATTTTGTAAGAATTTCTCTCTCTTTCACTGTCTTTGTTTTACGGGTTTTTAAAAGTAATTTATTTTTATAATGGGGTTTAGCTGCTTTTCACGGCTGTGTTTATGCGTCTTTACACCCACTTGACTCACTTCCAGACAGATATCAATACATAGGTTTTAAGATTCTTACTAGACACATATATTCTTGTGCGGTGAATAGGGGGTGTTGAGTCCAGTTCACTGAGCAAGGAGTAGGTCTTGTCTATTACATATTGGGTGTATGGAACAGTATCTGAGCGAATTTGAAACCCTTGTTTTATGCATCACCCCACCTCACCTTTCCCGTTAAGCAGCCATAGTGTGTTTTCTAAACGTGTGACTCTGTTCTGTTTTGTAATTCAGTTCAAGTGTAGCGGTTTTTACATTCCCTCTATAAGTGATAGCTTATGATAAGTGTCTTTTTCTGTGTGACTTATTTCACTTAGAATCGTCGTACCTAAGTCCACTCATCTTGCTTCTACTAGCCTTATGACATTGATTTCATGTCTGAGTGATATTCCATTGTACATAAGGACCACAACTTCTTTATCCATTTTTCTCTTTCCTGGGATATTTAAGTTGTCATGAAGTGGAGGTTCTTGTCAACAGAGCAGCCCTAAACTTTGGGGTGCCTGTGTCTTGCTGATTTTTAGTTTTCCCAATTTATACGCCCATGAGTGGACGTGCCCTATGCTCCCTAAGCTGTGTTTTTTCGATGTTTAAGGACACACCGTACACTTCTCCAGAGTGGCTGTTGGCAATTTACATCCCGCCCATCAGCGTAGCAAGGCTGCCATTTCTCCATGGCCTGTCCTGCATTTCTGGTTTTGACACTTTTTGCAGCATCACCCTTTTGACTGATGGGAAGCGAAACTTCTTTGAAGCGCTGATTTGCCTTTCCAGGTTGCTTGGTTGGCCAAAAAGGGCGTATGCGTTTTTTCCTGAATATATTCAGGAAAAAACGCATACGCCCTTTTTGGCCAAGGGCATCATTGTCGACGTTTTGCCGCTTTTCATGTGCTTTAAAGGCGATTCGAATCTACCTCCTGAAATCTGTTTCCTGCAATTCTGCCTTGCTTCCAAATCCTCTTCGTTGCCTTCCCTCAATATATCTGTGGATGAGAGTTATCATTTATAACTCTGCGGGTTTGTGAATTGCAGTGTCCCTGAGCTCCATTTTTCAACTCGCTTTTTTGGTAGCTGGCCGCAAAAGCGCGGGATTGCCTCAGGCCCTATTCTGGTTCCTGGCGGCAGGCTGAGCCTGTGGTTAATTCTTCTTCCTGATGGGAAAATAGAGTGACCTGGGCCTGTCCCAACACCTAGATCTAGTCTCTCATTGGTAGCCCCTCTTCCTGTTCATCCTCAGGACAAATTGCAACCTGTAGGGAACAGGAGCTTAAAGGTGCTGATTCTCCAAGTAGGGAGATTGCTAGTAAAATAGCTGGAAAGGCGAACCCGAGCACAAGAAGATGAGAAATGGGGTGCGTTTTAGAAACCTTTCAAAATCACACGGTGTACCATCTTCTGGGTTTCTCATGCATGTTTTCGATGTAGGAAGATGCCCTTGAACCTGGAGATTTGGGACCCATGGGATGGGTACCACACAGTATTACTTTAAAGGGTCTGTGTTTGCTCACCCAACCTCACCCAACCTCTCAGCCCCAAGAGTGTCCACCCTTATGTCTCATCCAGCTGTGGGTCTAGATATGGTCAATCCAGGTTGCATCACAGCCCCTGAACGAATTTTGTAAGAATTTCTCTCTCTTTCACTGTCTTTGTTTTACGGGTTTTTAAAAGTAATTTATTTTTATAATGGGGTTTAGCTGCTTTTCACGGCTGTGTTTATGCGGCTTTACACCCACTTGGCTCACTTCCAGAGAGATATCAATACATAGGTTTTACGATTCTTACTAGTCAGATATATTCTTGTGCGGTGAATAGGGGGTGTTGAGTCCAGTTCACTGAGCAAGGAGTAGGTCTTGTCTATTACATATTGGGTGTATGGAACTGTATCTGAGCGAATTTGAAACCGTTGTTTTATACATCACCCCACCTCACCTTTCCCGTTAAGCAGCCATAGTGTGTTTTCTAAACGTGTGACTCTGTTCTGTTTTGTAATTCAGTTCAAGTGTAGTGGTTTTTACATTCCCTCTATAAGTGATAGCTTATGATAAGTGTCTTTTTCTGTGTGACTTATTTCACTTAGAATCGTCGTACCTAAATCCACTCATCTTGCTTCTACTAGCCTTATGACATTGATTTCATGTCTGAGTGATATTCCTTTGTACATAAGGACCACAACTTCTTTATCCATTTTTCTCTTTCCTGGGATATTTAAGGTGTCATGAAGTGGAGGTTCTTGTCAACATAGCAGCCCTAAACATTGGGGTGCCTGTGTCTTGCTGATTTTTAGTTTTCCCAATTTATACGCCAATGAGTGGACGTGCCCTATGCTCCCTAAGCTGTGTTTTTTCGATGTTTCAGGACACACCGTACACTTCTCCAGAGTGGCTGTTGGCAATTTACATCCCGCCCATCAGCGTAGCAAGGCTGCCATTTCTCCATGGCCTGTCCTGCATTTCTGGTTTTGACACTTTTTGCAGCATGGCCCTTTTGACCGATGGGAAGCGAGACTTCTTTGTAGCGCTGATTTGCCTTTCCAGTTTGCTTGGTTGGCCAAAAAGGGCGTATGCGTTTTTTCCTGAATATATTCAGGAAAAAACGCTTACGCCCTTTTTGGCCAAGGGCATCACTGTCGACGTTTTGCCACTTTTCATGTGCTTTAAAGGCGATTCGAATCTACCTCCTGAAACCTGTTTCCTGCAATTCTGCCTTGCTTTCAAATCCTCTTCGTTGCCTTCCCTCAATATATTTGTGGACGAGAGTTATCATTTATAACTCAGCAGGTTTGTGAATTGCAGTGCCCCTGAGCTCCATTTTTCAACTGTCTTTTTTGGGAGCTGGCCGCAAAAGCACGGGATTGCCTCAGGCCCTATTCTGGTTCCCAGCGGCAGGCTGAGCCTGTGTTTAATTCTTCTTCCTGATGGGAAAATAGAGTGACCTGTGCCTGTCCCAACACCTAGATCTAGTCTCTCATTATTTGCCCCTCTTCCCGTTCATCCTCAGGACAAATTGCAACCTGTAGGGAACAGGAGCTTAAAGGTGCTGATTCTCCAAGTAGGGAGATTGCTAGTAAAGTAGCTGGAAAGGCGAACCCGAGCACAAGGAGATGAGAAATTGGGTGCGTTTTAGAAAACTTTCAAAATCACACGGTGTACCATCTTCTGGGTTTCTCATGCATGTTTTCGATGTAGGAAGATGCCTTTGAACCTGGAGATTTGGGACCCATGGGATGGGTACCACGCAGTATTACTTTAAAGGGTCTGAGTTTGCTCACCCAACCTCTCAGCCCCAAGAGTGTCCACCCTTATGTCTCATCCAGGTGTGTGTCTAGATATGTTCAATCCAGGTTGCATCACAGCCCCTGAACGAATTTTGTGAGAATTTCTCTCTCTTTCACTGTCTTTGTTTTACGGGTTTTTAAAAGTAATTTATTTTTATAATGGGGTTTAGCTGCTTTTCACGGCTGTGTTTATGCGGCTTTACACCCACTTGGCTCACTTCCAGAGAGATATCAATACATAGGTTTTACGATTCTTACTAGTCAGATATATTCTTGTGCGGTGAATAGGGGGTGTTGAGTCCAGTTCACTGAGCAAGGAGTACGTCTTGTCTATTACATATTGGGTGTATGGAACAGTATCTGAGCGAATTTGAAACCCTTGTTTTATGCATCACCCCACCTCATCTTTCCCGTTAAGCAGCCATAGTGTGTTTTCTAAACGTGTGACTCTGTTCTGTTTTGTAATTCAGTTCAAGTGTAGCGGTTTTTACATTCCCTCTATAAGTGATAGCTTATGATAAGTGTCTTTTTCTGTGTGACTTATTTCACTTAGAATCGTTATACCTAAATCCACTCATCTTGCTTCTACTAGCCTTATGACATTGATTTCATGTCTGAGTGATATTCCTTTGTACATAAGGACCACAACTTCTTTATCCATTTTTCTCTTTCCTGGGATATTTAAGGTGTCATGAAGTGGAGGTTCTTGTCAACATAGCAGCCCTAAACATTGGGGTGCCTGTGTCTTGCTGATTTTTAGTTTTCCCAATTTATACGCCCATGAGTGGTCGTGCCCTATGCTCCCTAAGCTGTGTTTTTTCGATGTTTCAGGACACACCGTACACTTCTCCAGAGTGGCTGTTGGCAATTTACATCCCGCCCATCAGCGTAGCAAGGCTGCCATTTCTCCATGGCCTGTCCTGCATTTCTGGTTTTGACACTTTTTGCAGCATGGCCCTTTTGCCCGATGGGAAGCGAGACTTCTTTGTAGCGCTGATTTGCCTTTCCAGGTTGCTTGGTTGGCCAAAATGGGCGTATGCGTTTTTTCCTGAATATATTCAGGAAAAAACGCTTACGCCCTTTTTGGCCAAGGGCATCACTGTCGATGTTTTGCCACTTTTCATGTGCTTTAAAGGCGATTCGAATCTACCTCCTGAAACCTGTTTCCTGCAATTCTGCCTTGCTTTCAACTCCTCTTCGTTGCCTTCCCTCAATATATTTGTGGACGAGAGTTATCATTTATAACTCAGCAGGTTTGTGAATTGCAGTGCCCCTGAGCTCCATTTTTCAACTGTCTTTTTTGGGAGCTGGCCGCAAAAGCTCGGGATTGCCTCAGGCCCTATTCTGGTTCCGGGCGGCAGGCTGAGCCTGTGTTTAATTCTTCTTCCTGATGGGAAATAGAGTGACCTGTGCCTGTCCCAACACCTAGATCTAGTCTCTCGTTTGTTTCCCCTCTTCCCGTTCATCCTCAGGACAAATTGCAACCTGTAGGGAACAGGAGGTTAAAGGTGCTGATTCTCCAAGTAGGGAGATTGCTAGTAAAGTAGCTGGAAAGGTGAACCCGAGCACAAGGAGATGAGAAATTGGGTGCGTTTTAGAAACCTTTCAAAATCAAACGGTGTACCATCTTCTGGGTTTCTCATGCATGTTTTCTATGTAGGAAGATGCCTTTGAACCTGGAGATTTGGGACCCATGGGATTGGTACCACGCAGTATTACTTTAAAGGGTCTGAGTTTGCTCACCCAACCTCACCCAACCTCTCAGCCCCAAGAGTGTCCACCCTTATGTCTCATCCCGGTGTGGGTCTAGATATGGTCAATCCAGGTTGCATCACAGCCCCTGAACGAATTTTGTAAGAATTTCTCTCTCTTTCACTGTCTTTGTTTTACGGGTTTTTAAAAGTAATTTATTTTTATAATGGTGTTTAGCTGCTTTTCACGGCTGTGTTTATGCGGCTTTACACCCACTTGGCTCACTTCCAGAGAGATATCAATACATAGGTTTTAAGATTCTTACTAGTCAGATATATTCTTGTGCGGTGAATAGGGGGTGTTGAGTCCAGTTCACTGAGCAAGGAGTACGTCTTGTCTATTACATATTGGGTGTATGGAACGGTATCTGAGCGAATTTGAAATCCTTGTTTTATGCATCACCCCACCTCACCTTTCCCGTTAAGCAGCCATAGTGTGTTTTCTAAACGTGTGACTCTGTTATGTTTTGTAATTCATTTCAGGTGTAGCGGTTTTTACATTCCCTCTATAAGTGATAGCTTATGATAAGTGTCTTTTTCTGTGTCACTTATTTCACTTAGAATCGTCGTACCTAAATCCACTCATCTTGCTTCTACTAGCCTTATGACATTGATTTCATGTCTGAGGGATATTCCTTTGTATATAAGGACCACAACTTCTTTATCCATTTTTCTCTTTCCTGGGATATTTAAGGTGTCATGAAGTGGAGGTTCTTGTCAACATAGCAGCCCTAAACATTGGGGTGCCTGTGTCTTGCTGATTTTTAGTTTTCCCAATTTATACGCCCATGAGTGGACGTGCCCTATGCTCCCTAAGCTGTGTTTTTTCGATGTTTCAGGACACACCGTACATTTCTCCAGAGTGGCTTTTGGCAATTTACATCCCGCCCATCAGCGTAGCAAGGCTGCCATTTCTCCATGGCCTGTCCTGCATTTCTGGTTTTGACAGTTTTTGCAGCATGGCCCTTTTCACCGATGGGAAGCGAGACCTCTTTGTAGCGCTGATTTGCCTTTCCAGGTTGCTTGGTTGGCCAAAAAGGGCGTATGCGTTTTTTCCTGAATATATTCAGGAAAAAACGCATACGCCCTTTTTGGCCAAGGGCATCATTGTCGACGTTTTGCCGCTTTTCATGTGCTTTAAAGGCGATTCGAATCTACCTCCTGAAATCTGTTTCCTGCAATTCTGCCTTGCTTTCAAATCCTCTTCGTTGCCTTCCCTCAATATATCTGTGGATGAGAGTTATCATTTATAACTCTGCGGGTTTGTGAATTGCAGTGTCCCTGAGCTCCATTTTTCAACTCGCTTTTTTGGTAGCTGGCCGCAAAAGCGCGGGATTGCCTCAGGCCCTATTCTGGTTCCTGGCGGCAGGCTGAGCCTGTGGTTAATTCTTCTTCCTGATGGGAAAATAGAGTGACCTGGGCCTGTCCCAACATCTAGATCTAGTCTCTCATTGGTTGCCCCTCTTCCCGTTCATCCTCAGGACAAATTGCAACCTGTAGGGAACAGGAGCTTAAAGGTGCTGATTCTCCAAGTAGGGAGATTGCTAGTAAAATAGCTGGAAAGGCGAACCCGAGCACAAGAAGATGAGAAATGGGGTGCGTTTTAGAAACCTTTCAAAATCACACGGTGTACCATCTTCTGGGTTTCTCATGCATGTTTTAGATGTAGGAAGATGCCCTTGAACCTGGAGATTTGGGACCCATGGGATGGGTACCACACAGTATTACTTTAAAGGGTCTGCGTTTGCTCACCCAACCTCACCCAACCTCTCAGCCCCAAGAGTGTCCACCCTTATGTCTCATCCAGCTGTGGGTCTAGATATGGTCAATCCAGGTTGCATCACAGCCCCTGAACGAATTTTGTAAGAATTTCTCTCTCTTTCACTGTCTTTGTTTTACGGGTTTTTAAAAGTAATTTATTTTTATAATGGGGTTTAGCTGCTTTTCACGGCTGTGTTTATGCGGCTTTACACCCACTTGGCTCACTTCCAGAGAGATATCAATACATAGGTTTTACGATTCTTACTAGTCAGATATATTCTTGTGCGGTGAATAGGGGGTGTTGAGTCCAGTTCACTGAGCAAGGAGTAGGTCTTGTCTATTACATATTGGGTGTATGGAACAGTATCTGAGCGAATTTGAAACCCTTGTTTTATGCATCACCCCACCTCACCTTTCCCGTTAAGCAGCCATAGTGTGTTTTCTAAACGTGTGACTCTGTTCTGTTTTGTAATTCAGTTCAAGTGTAGCGGTTTTTACATTCCCTCTATAAGTGATAGCTTATGATAAGTGTCTTTTTCTGTGTGACTTATTTCACTTAGAATCGTCGTACCTAAATCCACTCATCTTGCTTCTACTAGCCTTATGACATTGATTTCATGTCTGAGTGATATTCCATTGTACATAAGGACCACAACTTCTTTATCCATTTTTCTCTTTCCTGGGATATTTAAGGTGTCATGAAGTGGAGGTTCTTGTCAACAGAGCAGCCCTAAACTTTGGGGTGCCTGTGTCTTGCTGATTTTTAGTTTTCCCAATTTATACGCCCATGAGAGGACGTGCCCTATGCTCCTAGAGCTGTGTTTTTTCGATGTTTCAGGACACACCTTACACTTCTCCAGAGTGGCTGTTGGCAATTTACATCCCGCCCATCAGCGTAGCAAGGCTGCCATTTCTCCAGGGCCTGTCCTGCATTTCTGGTTTTGACACTTTTTGCAGCATGGCCCTTTTGACCGATGGGAAGCGAGACTTCTTTGTAGCGCTGATTAGCCTTTCCAGGTTGCTTGGTTGGCCAAACAGGGCGTATGCGTTTTTTCCTGAATATATTCAGGAAAAAACGCATACGCCCTGTTTGGCCAAGGGCATCATTGTCGACGTTTTACCACTTTTCATGTGCTTTAAAGGCGATTCGAATCTACCTCCTGAAACCTGTTTCCTGCAATCCTGCCTTGCTTTCAAATCCTCTTCGTTGCCTTCCCTCAATATATCTGTGGATGAGAGTTATCATTTATAGCTCTGCGGGTTTGTGAATTGCAGTGTCCCTGAGCTCCATTTTTCAACTGGCTTTTTTGGGAGCTGGCCGCAAAAGCGCGGGATTGCCTCAGGCCCTATTCAGCTTCTGGCCGGCAGGCTGAGCCTGTGGTTAATTCTTCTTCCCGATGGGAAAATAGAGTGACCTGTGCCTGTCCCAACACCAAGATCTAGTCTCTCATTGGTTTCCCCTCTTCCCGTTCATCCTCAGGACAAATTGCAACCTGTAGGGAACAGGAGCTTAAAGGTGCTGATTCTCCAAGTAGGGAGATTGCTAGTAAAGTAGCTGGAAAGGCGAACCCGAGCACAAGGAGATGAGAAATGAGGTGCGTATTAGAAACCTTTCAAAATCACACGGTGTACCATCTTCTGGGTTTCTCATGCATGTTTTCGATGTAGGAAGATGCCCTTGAACCTGGAGATTTGGGACCCATGGGATGGATACCAGGCAGTATTACTTTAAAGGGTCTGCGTTTGCTCACCCAACCTCACCCAACCGTTCAGCCCCAAGAGTGTCCACCCTTATGTCTCATCCAGCTGTGGGTCTAGATATGGTCAATCCAGGTTGCATCAGAGCCTCTGAACGAATTTTGTAATAATTTCTCTCGCTTTCACTGTCTTTGTTTTACGGGTTTTTAAAAGTAATTTATTTTTATAATGGGGTTTAGCTGCTTTTCACGGCTGTGTTTATGCAGCTTTACACCCACTTGACTCACTTCCAGACAGATATCAATACATAGGTTTTAAGATTCTTACTAGTCACATATATTCTTGTGCGGTGAATAGGGGGTGTTGAGTCCAGTTCACTGAGCAAGGAGTAGGTCTTGTCTATTACATATTGGGTGTATGGAACGGTATCTGAGCGAATTTGAAACCCTTGTTTTATGCCTCACCCCACCTCACCTTTCCCGTTAAGCAGGCATAGTGTGTTTTCTAAACGTGTGACTCTGTTCTGTTTTGTAATTCAGTTCAAGTGTAGCGGTTTTTACATTCCCTCTCTAAGTGATAGCTTATGATAAGTGTCTTTTTCTGTGTGACTTATTTCACTTAGAATCATCGTACCTAAATCCACTCATCTTGCTTCTACTAGCGTTATGACATTGATTTCATGTCTGAGTGATATTCCATTGTACATAAGGACCACAACTTCTTCATCCATTTTTCTCTTTCCTGGGATATTTAAGGTGTCATGAAGTGGAGGTTCTTGTCAACAGAGCAGCCCTAAACTTTGGGGTACCTGTGTCTTGCTGATTTTTAGTTTTCCCAATTTATACGCCCATGAGAGGACGTGCCCTATGCTCCCTAAGCTGTGTTTTTTCGATGTTTCAGGACACACCGTACACTTCTCCAGAGTGGCTGTTGGCAATTTACATCCCGCCCATCAGCGTAGCAAGGCTGCCATTTCTCCATGGCCTGTCCTGCATTTCTGGTTTTGACACTTTTTGCAGCATGGCCCTTTTGACCGATGGAAACGAGACTTCTTTGTAGCGCTGATTAGCCTTTCCAGGTTGCTTGGTTGGCCAAAAAGGGCGTATGCGTTTTTTCCTGAATATATTCAGGAAAAAACGCATACGCCCTGTTTGGCCAAGGGCATTATTGTCGACGTTTTACCACTTTTCATGTGCTTTTAAGGCGATTTGAATCTACCTCCTGAAACCTGTTTCCTGCAATTCTGCCTTGCTTTCAAATCCTCTTCGTTGCCTTCCCTCAATATATCTGTGGATGAGAGTTATCATTTATAGCTCTGCGGGTTTGTGAATTGCAGTGTCCCTGAGCTCCATTTTTCAACTGGCTTTTTTGGGAGCTGGCCGCAAAAGCGCGGAATTGCCTCAGGCCCTATTCTGCTTCTGGGCAGCAGGCTGAGCCTGTGGTTAATTCTTCTTACCGATGGGAAAATAGAGTGAGCTGTGCCTGTCCCAACACCTATATCTAGTCTCTCATTGGTTGCCCCTCTTCCCGTTCATCCTCAGGACAAATTGCAACCTGTAGGGAACAGGAGCTTAAAGGTGCTGATTCTCCAAGTAGGGGGATTTCTAGTAAAATAGCTGGAAAGGCGAACCCGAGCACAAGGAGATGAGAAATGAGGTGCGTATTAGAAACCTTTGAAAATCACACGGTGTACCATCTTCTGGGTTTCTCATGCATGTTTTCGATGTAGGAAGATGCCCTTGAACCTGGAGATTTGGGACCCATGGGATGGGTACCAGGCAGTATTACTTTAAAGGGTCTGCGTTTGCTCACCCAACCTCACCCAACCGTTCAGCCCCAAGAGTGTCCACCCTTATGTCTCATCCAGCTGTGGGTCTAGATATGGTCAATCCAGGTTGCATCACAGCCTCTGAACGAATTTTGTAAGAATTTCTCTCTCTTTCACTGTCTTTGTTTTACGGGTTTTTAAAAGTAATTTATTTTTATAATGGGGTTTAGCTGCTTTTCACGGCTGTGTTTATGCAGCTTTACACCCACTTGACCCACTTCCTGACAGATATCAATACATAGGTTTTAAGATTCTTACTAGTCACATATATTCTTGTGCGGTGAATAGGGGGTGTTGAGTCCTGTTCACTGAGCAAGGCGTAGGTCTTGTCTATTACATATTGGGTGTATGGAACGGTATCTGAGCGAATTTGAAACCCTTGTTTTATGCCTCACCCCACCTCACCTTTCCCGTTAAGCAGCCATAGTGTGTTTTCTAAACGTGTGACTCTGTTCTGTTTTGTAATTCAGTTCAAGTGTAGCGGTTTTACATTCCCTCTATAAGTGATAGCTTATGATAAGTGTCTTTTTCTGTGTGACTTATTTCACTTAGAATCGTCATACCTAAATCCACTCATCTTGCTTCTACTAGCCTTATGACATTGATTTCATGTCTGAGTGATATTCCTTTGTACATAAGGACCACAACTTCTTTATCCATTTTTCTCTTTCCTGGGATATTTAAGGTGTCATGAAGTGGAGGTTCTTGTCAACATAGCAGCCCTAAACATTGGGGTGCCTGTGTCTTGCTGATTTTTAGTTTTCCCAATTTATACGCCCATGAGTGGAGGTGCCCTATGCTCCCTAAGCTGTGTTTTTTCGATGTTTCATGACACACCATACACTTCTCCAGAGTGGCTGTTGGCAATTTACATCCCGCCCATCAGCGTAGCAAGGCTGCCATTTCTCCATGGCCTGTCCTGCATTTCTGGTTTTGACACTTTTTGCAGCATGACCCTTTTGACCGATGGGAAGCGAAACTTCTTTGAAGCGCTGATTTGCCTTTCCAGGTTGCTTGGTTGGCCAAAAAGGGCGTATGCGTTTTTTCCTGAATAAATTCAGGAAAAAACGCATACGCCCTTTTTGGCCAAGGGCATCATTGTCGACGTTTTGCCGCTTTTCATGTGCTTTAAAGGCGATTCGAATCTACCTCCTGAAATCTGTTTCCTGCAATTCTGCCTTGCTTTCAAATCCTCTTCGTTGCCTTCCCTCAATATATCTGTGGATGAGAGTTATCATTTATAACTCTGCGGGTTTGTGAATTGCAGTGTCCCTGAGCTCCATTTTTCAACTCGCTTTTTTGGGAGCTGGCCGCAAAAGCGCGGGATTGCCTCAGGCCCTATTCTGGTTCCTGGCGGCAGGCTGAGCCTGTGGTTAATTCTTCTTCCTGATGGGAAAATAGAGTGACCTGGGCCTGTCCCAACACCTAGATCTAGTCTCTCATTGGTTGCCCCTCTTCCCGTTCATCCTCAGGACAAATTGCAACCTGTAGGGAACAGGAGCTTAAAGGTGCTGATTCTCCAAGTAGGGAGATTGCTAGTAAAGTAGCTGGAAAGGCGAACCCGAGCACAAGGAGATGAGAAATTGGGTGCGTTTTAGAAACCTTTCAAAATCACAGGGTGTACCATCTTCTGGGTTTCTCATGCATGTTTTCGATGTAGGAAGATGCCCTTGAACCTGGAGATTTGGGATCCATGGGATGGGTACCACACAGTATTACTTTAAAGGGTCTGCGTTTGCTCACCCAACCTCACCCAACCTCTCAGCCCCAAGAGTGTCCACCCTTATGTCTCATCCAGGTGTGGGTCTAGATATGGTCAATCCAGGTTGCATCACAGCCCCTGAACGAATTTTGTAAGAATTTCTCTCTCTTTCACTGTCTTTGTTTTACGGGTTTTTAAAAGTAATTTATTTTTATAATGGGGTTTAGCTGCTTTTCACGGCTGTGTTTATGCGGCTTTACACCCACTTGACTCACTTCCAGACAGATATCAATACATAGGTTTTAAGATTCTTACTACTCAGACATATTCTTGTGCGGTGAATAGGGGGTGTTGAGTCCTGTTCACTGAGCAAGGAGTAGGTCTTGTCTATTACATATTGGGTGTATGGAACGGTATCTGAGCGAATTTGAAACCCTTGTTTTATGCCTCACCCCACCTCACCTTTCCCGTTAAGCAGCCATAGTGTGTTTTCTAAACGTGTGACTCTGTTCTGTTTTGTAATTCAGTTCAAGTGTAGCGGTTTTTACATTCCCTCTATAAGTGATAGCTTATGATAAGTGTCTTTTTCTGTGTGACTTATTTCACTTAGAATCGTCGTACCTAAATCCACTCATCTTGCTTCTACTAGCCTTATGACATTGATTTCATGTCTGAGTGATATTCCATTGTACATAAGGACCACAACTTCTTTATCCATTTTTCTCTTTCCTGGGATATTTAAGGTGTCATGAAGTGGAGGTTCTTGTCAACAGAGCAGCCCTAAACTTTGGGGTGCCTGTGTCTTGCTGATTTTTAGTTTTCCCAATTTATACGCCCATGAGAGGACGTGCCCTATGCTCCTAGAGCTGTGTTTTTTCGATGTTTCAGGACACACCTTACACTTCTCCAGAGTGGCTGTTGGCAATTTACATCCCGCCCATCAGCGTAGCAAGGCTGCCATTTCTCCAGGGCCTGTCCTGCATTTCTGGTTTTGACACTTTTTGCAGCATGGCCCTTTTGACCGATGGGAAGCGAGACTTCTTTGTAGCGCTGATTAGCCTTTCCAGGTTGCTTGGTTGGCCAAACAGGGCGTATGCGTTTTTTCCTGAATATATTCAGGAAAAAACGCATACGCCCTGTTTGGCCAAGGGCATCATTGTCGAAGTTTTACCACTTTTCATGTGCTTTAAAGGCGATTCGAATCTACCTCCTGAAACCTGTTTCCTGCAATCCTGCCTTGCTTTCAAATCCTCTTCGTTGCCTTCCCTCAATATATCTGTGGATGAGAGTTATCATTTATAGCTCTGCGGGTTTGTGAATTGCAGTGTCCCTGAGCTCCATTTTTCAACTGGCTTTTTTGGGAGCTGGCCGCAAAAGCGCGGGATTGCCTCAGGCCCTATTCAGCTTCTGGCCGGCAGGCTGAGCCTGTGGTTAATTCTTCTTCCCGATGGGAAAATAGAGTGACCTGTGCCTGTCCCAACACCAAGATCTAGTCTCTCATTGGTTTCCCCTCTTCCCGTTCATCCTCAGGACAAATTGCAACCTGTAGGGAACAGGAGCTTAAAGGTGCTGATTCTCCAAGTAGGGAGATTGCTAGTAAAGTAGCTGGAAAGGCGAACCCGAGCACAAGGAGATGAGAAATGAGGTGCGTATTAGAAACCTTTCAAAATCACACGGTGTACCATCTTCTGGGTTTCTCATGCATGTTTTCGATGTAGGAAGATGCCCTTGAACCTGGAGATTTGGGACCCATGGGATGGATACCAGGCAGTATTACTTTAAAGGGTCTGCGTTTGCTCACCCAACCTCACCCAACCGTTCAGCCCCAAGAGTGTCCACCCTTATGTCTCATCCAGCTGTTGGTCTAGATATGGTCAATCCAGGTTGCATCAGAGCCTCTGAACGAATTTTGTAATAATTTCTCTCGCTTTCACTGTCTTTGTTTTACGGGTTTTTAAAAGTAATTTATTTTTATAATGGGGTTTAGCTGCTTTTCACGGCTGTGTTTATGCAGCTTTACACCCACTTGACTCACTTCCAGACAGATATCAATACATAGGTTTTAAGATTCTTACTAGTCACATATATTCTTGTGCGGTGAATAGGGGGTGTTGAGTCCAGTTCACTGAGCAAGGAGTAGGTCTTGTCTATTACATATTGGGTGTATGGAACGGTATCTGAGCGAATTTGAAACCCTTGTTTTATGCCTCACCCCACCTCACCTTTCCCGTTAAGCAGGCATAGTGTGTTTTCTAAACGTGTGACTCTGTTCTGTTTTGTAATTCAGTTCAAGTGTAGCGGTTTTTACATTCCCTCTCTAAGTGATAGCTTATGATAAGTGTCTTTTTCTGTGTGACTTATTTCACTTAGAATCATCGTACCTAAATCCACTCATCTTGCTTCTACTAGCGTTATGACATTGATTTCATGTCTGAGTGATATTCCATTGTACATAAGGACCACAACTTCTTTATCCATTTTTCTCTTTCCTGGGATATTTAAGGTGTCATGAAGTGGAGGTTCTTGTCAACAGAGCAGCCCTAAACTTTGGGGTACCTGTGTCTTGCTGATTTTTAGTTTTCCCAATTTATACGCCCATGAGAGGACGTGCCCTATGCTCCCTAAGCTGTGTTTTTTCGATGTTTCAGGACACACCGTACACTTCTCCAGAGTGGCTGTTGGCAATTTACATCCCGCCCATCAGCGTAGCAAGGCTGCCATTTCTCCATGGCCAGTCCTGCATTTCTGGTTTTGACACTTTTTGCAGCATGGCCCTTTTGACCGATGGAAACGAGACTTCTTTGTAGCGCTGATTAGCCTTTCCAGGTTGCTTGGTTGGCCAAAAAGGGCGTATGCGTTTTTTCCTGAATATATTCAGGAAAAAACGCATACGCCCTGTTTGGCCAAGGGCATTATTGTCGACGTTTTACCACTTTTCATGTGCTTTTAAGGCGATTTGAATCTACCTCCTGAAACCTGTTTCCTGCAATTCTGCCTTGCTTTCAAATCCTCTTCGTTGCCTTCCCTCAATATATCTGTGGATGAGAGTTATCATTTATAGCTCTGCGGGTTTGTGAATTGCAGTGTCCCTGAGCTCCATTTTTCAACTGGCTTTTTTGGGAGCTGGCCGCAAAAGCGCGGAATTGCCTCAGGCCCTATTCTGCTTCTGGGCAGCAGGCTGAGCCTGTGGTTAATTCTTCTTACCGATGGGAAAATAGAGTGAGCTGTGCCTGTCCCAACACCTATATCTAGTCTCTCATTGGTTGCCCCTCTTCCCGTTCATCCTCAGGACAAATTGCAACCTGTAGGGAACAGGAGCTTAAAGGTGCTGATTCTCCAAGTAGGGGGATTTCTAGTAAAATAGCTGGAAAGGCGAACCCGAGCACAAGGAGATGAGAAATGAGGTGCGTATTAGAAACCTTTGAAAATCACACGGTGTACCATCTTCTGGGTTTCTCATGCATGTTTTCGATGTAGGAAGATGCCCTTGAACCTGGAGATTTGGGACCCATGGGATGGGTACCAGGCAGTATTACTTTAAAGGGTCTGCGTTTGCTCACCCAACCTCACCCAAACTTTCAGCCCCAAGAGTGTCCACCCTTATGTCTCATCCAGCTGTGGGTCTAGATATGGTCAATCCAGGTTGCATCACAGCCTCTGAACGAATTTTGTAAGAATTTCTCTCTCTTTCACTGTCTTTGTTTTACGGGTTTTTAAAAGTAATTTATTTTTATAATGGGGTTTAGCTGCTTTTCACGGCTGTGTTTATGCAGCTTTACACCCACTTGACCCACTTCCTGACAGATATCAATACATAGGTTTTAAGATTCTTACTAGTCACATATATTCTTGTGCGGTGAATAGGGGGTGTTGAGTCCTGTTCACTGAGCAAGGCGTAGGTCTTGTCTATTACATATTGGGTGTATGGAACGGTATCTGAGCGAATTTGAAACCCTTGTTTTATGCCTCACCCCACCTCACCTTTCCCGTTAAGCAGCCATAGTGTGTTTTCTAAACGTGTGACTCTGTTCTGTTTTGTAATTCAGTTCAAGTGTAGCGGTTTTTACATTCCCTCTATAAGTGATAGCTTATGATAAGTGTCTTTTTCTGTGTGACTTATTTCACTTAGAATCGTCGTACCTAAATCCACTCATCTTGCTTCTACTAGCCTTATGACATTGATTTCATGTCTGAGTGATATTCCATTGTACATAAGGACCACAACTTCTTTATCCATTTTTCTCTTTCCTGGGATATTTAAGGTGTCATGAAGTGGAGGTTCTTGTCAACAGAGCAGCCCTAAACTTTGGGGTGCCTGTGTCTTGCTGATTTTTAGTTATCCCAATCTATACGCCCATGAGAGGACGTGCCCTATGCTCCCTAAGCTGTGTTTTTTCGATGTTTCAGGACACACCTTACACTTCTCCAGAGTGGCTGTTGGCAATTTACATCCCGCCCATCAGCGTAGCAAGGCTGCCATTTCTCCATGGCCTGTCCTGCATTTCTGGTTTTGACACTTTTTGCAGCATGGCCCTTTTGACCGATGGGAAGCGAGACTTCTTTGTAGCGCTGATTAGCCTTTCCAGGTTGCTTGGTTGGCCAAACAGGGCGTATGCGTTTTTTCCTGAATATATTCAGGAAAAAACGCATACGCCCTGTTTGGCCAAGGGCATTATTGTCGACGTTTTACCACTTTTCATGTGCTTTTAAGGCGATTTGAATCTACCTCCTGAAACCTGTTTCCTGCAATTCTGCCTTGCTTTCAAATCCTCTTCGTTGCCTTCCCTCAATATATCTGTGGATGAGAGTTATCATTTATAGCTCTGCGGGTTTGTGAATTGCAGTGTCCCTGAGCTCCATTTTTCAACTGGCTTTTTTGGGAGCTGGCCGCAAAAGCGCGGAATTGCCTCAGGCCCTATTCTGCTTCTGGGCGGCAGGCTGAGCCTGTGGTTAATTCTTCTTACCGATGGGAAAATAGAGTGAGCTGTGCCTGTCCCAACACCTACATCTAGTCTCTCATTGGTTGCCCCTCTTCCCGTTCATCCTCAGGACAAATTGCAACCTGTAGGGAACAGGAGCTTAAAGGTGCTGATTCTCCAAGTAGGGAGATTGCTAGTAAAGTAGCTGGAAAGGTGAACCCGAGCACAAGGAGATGAGAAATGAGGTGCGTATTAGAAACCTTTCAAAATCACACGGTGTACCATCTTCTGGGTTTCTCATGCATGTTTTCGATGTAGGAAGATGCCCTTGAACCTGGAGATTTGGGACCCATGGGATGGGTACCAGGCAGTATTACTTTAAAGGGTCTGCGTTTGCTCACCCAACCTCACCCAACCTTTCAGCCCCAAGAGTGTCCACCCTTATGTCTCATCCAGCTGTGGGTCTAGATATGGTCAATCCAGGTTGCATCACAGCCTCTGAATGAATTTTGTAAGAATTTCTCTCTCTTTCACTGTCTTTGTTTTACGGGTTTTTAAAAGTAATTTATTTTTATAATGGGGTTTAGCTGCTTTTCACGGCTGTGTTTATGCGGCTTTACACCCACTTGACTCACTTCCAGACAGATATCAATACATAGGTTTTAAGATTCTTACTAGTCAGATATATTCTTGTGCGGTGAATAGGGGGTGTTGAGTCCTGTTCACTGAGCAAGGAGTAGGTCTTGTCTATTACATATTGGGTGTATGGAACGGTATCTGAGCGAATTTGAAACCCTTGTTTTATGCCTCACCCCACCTCACCTTTCCCGTTAAGCAGCCATAGTGTGTTTTCTAAACGTGTGACTCTGTTCTGTTTTGTAATTCAGTTCAAGTGTAGCGGTTTTTACATTCCCTCTATAAGTGATAGCTTATGATAAGTGTCTTTTTCTGTGTGACTTATTTCACTTAGAATCGTCGTACCTAAATCCACTCATCTTGCTTCTACTAGCCTTATGACATTGATTTCATGTCTGAGTGATATTCCATTGTACATAAGGACCACAACTTCTTTATCCATTTTTCTCTTTCCTGGGATATTTAAGGTGTCATGAAGTGGAGGTTCTTGTCAACAGAGCAGCCCTAAACTTTGGGGTGCCTGTGTCTTGCTGATTTTTAGTTTTCCCAATTTATACGCCCATGAGAGGACGTGCCCTATGCTCCTAGAGCTGTGTTTTTTCGATGTTTCAGGACACACCTTACACTTCTCCAGAGTGGCTGTTGGCAATTTACATCCCGCCCATCAGCGTAGCAAGGCTGCCATTTCTCCAGGGCCTGTCCTGCATTTCTGGTTTTGACACTTTTTGCAGCATGGCCCTTTTGACCGATGGGAAGCGAGACTTCTTTGTAGCGCTGATTAGCCTTTCCAGGTTGCTTGGTTGGCCAAACAGGGCGTATGCGTTTTTTCCTGAATATATTCAGGAAAAAACGCATACGCCCTGTTTGGCCAAGGGCATCATTGTCGACGTTTTACCACTTTTCATGTGCTTTAAAGGCGATTCGAATCTACCTCCTGAAACCTGTTTCCTGCAATCCTGCCTTGCTTTCAAATCCTCTTCGTTGCCTTCCCTCAATATATCTGTGGATGAGAGTTATCATTTATAGCTCTGCGGGTTTGTGAATTGCAGTGTCCCTGAGCTCCATTTTTCAACTGGCTTTTTTGGGAGCTGGCCGCAAAAGCGCGGGATTGCCTCAGGCCCTATTCAGCTTCTGGCCGGCAGGCTGAGCCTGTGGTTAATTCTTCTTCCCGATGGGAAAATAGAGTGACCTGTGCCTGTCCCAACACCAAGATCTAGTCTCTCATTGGTTTCCCCTCTTCCCGTTCATCCTCAGGACAAATTGCAACCTGTAGGGAACAGGAGCTTAAAGGTGCTGATTCTCCAAGTAGGGAGATTGCTAGTAAAGTAGCTGGAAAGGCGAACCCGAGCACAAGGAGATGAGAAATGAGGTGCGTATTAGAAACCTTTCAAAATCACACGGTGTACCATCTTCTGGGTTTCTCATGCATGTTTTCGATGTAGGAAGATGCCCTTGAACCTGGAGATTTGGGACCCATGGGATGGATACCAGGCAGTATTACTTTAAAGGGTCTGCGTTTGCTCACCCAACCTCACCCAACCGTTCAGCCCCAAGAGTGTCCACCCTTATGTCTCATCCAGCTGTGGGTCTAGATATGGTCAATCCAGGTTGCATCAGAGCCTCTGAACGAATTTTGTAATAATTTCTCTCGCTTTCACTGTCTTTGTTTTACGGGTTTTTAAAAGTAATTTATTTTTATAATGGGGTTTAGCTGCTTTTCACGGCTGTGTTTATGCAGCTTTACACCCACTTGACTCACTTCCAGACAGATATCAATACATAGGTTTTAAGATTCTTACTAGTCACATATATTCTTGTGCGGTGAATAGGGGGTGTTGAGTCCAGTTCACTGAGCAAGGAGTAGGTCTTGTCTATTACATATTGGGTGTATGGAACGGTATCTGAGCGAATTTGAAACCCTTGTTTTATGCCTCACCCCACCTCACCTTTCCCGTTAAGCAGCCATAGTGTGTTTTCTAAACGTGTGACTCTGTTCTGTTTTGTAATTCAGTTCAAGTGTAGCGGTTTTTACATTCCCTCTCTAAGTGATAGCTTATGATAAGTGTCTTTTTCTGTGTGACTTATTTCACTTAGAATCATCGTACCTAAATCCACTCATCTTGCTTCTACTAGCGTTATGACATTGATTTCATGTCTGAGTGATATTCCATTGTACATAAGGACCACAACTTCTTTATCCATTTTTCTCTTTCCTGGGATATTTAAGGTGTCATGAAGTGGAGGTTCTTGTCAACAGAGCAGCCCTAAACTTTGGGGTACCTGTGTCTTGCTGATTTTTAGTTTTCCCAATTTATACGCCCATGAGAGGACGTGCCCTATGCTCCCTAAGCTGTGTTTTTTCGATGTTTCAGGACACACCGTACACTTCTCCAGAGTGGCTGTTGGCAATTTACATCCCACCCATCAGCGTAGCAAGGCTGCCATTTCTCCATGGCCTGTCCTGCATTTCTGGTTTTGACACTTTTTGCAGCATCGCCCTTTTGACCGATGGAAACGAGACTTCTTTGTAGCGCTGATTAGCCTTTCCAGGTTGCTTGGTTGGCCAAAAAGGGCGTATGCGTTTTTTCCTGAATATATTCAGGAAAAAACGCATACGCCCTGTTTGGCCAAGGGCATTATTGTCGACGTTTTACCACTTTTCATGTGCTTTTAAGGCGATTTGAATCTACCTCCTGAAACCTGTTTCCTGCAATTCTGCCTTGCTTTCAAATCCTCTTCGTTGCCTTCCCTCAATATATCTGTGGATGAGAGTTATCATTTATAGCTCTGCGGGTTTGTGAATTGCAGTGTCCCTGAGCTCCATTTTTCAACTGGCTTTTTTGGGAGCTGGCCGCAAAAGCGCGGAATTGCCTCAGGCCCTATTCTGCTTCTGGGCAGCAGGCTGAGCCTGTGGTTAATTCTTCTTACCGATGGGAAAATAGAGTGAGCTGTGCCTGTCCCAACACCTATATCTAGTCTCTCATTGGTTGCCCCTCTTCCCGTTCATCCTCAGGACAAATTGCAACCTGTAGGGAACAGGAGCTTAAAGGTGCTGATTCTCCAAGTAGGGAGATTTCTAGTAAAATAGCTGGAAAGGCGAACCCGAGCACAAGGAGATGAGAAATGAGGTGCGTATTAGAAACCTTTGAAAATCACACGGTGTACCATCTTCTGGGTTTCTCATGCATGTTTTCGATGTAGGAAGATGCCCTTGAACCTGGAGATTTGGGACCCATGGGATGGGTACCAGGCAGTATTACTTTAAAGGGTCTGCGTTTGCTCACCCAACCTCACCCAACCTTTCAGCCCCAAGAGTGTCCACCCTTATGTCTCATCCAGCTGTGGGTCTAGATATGGTCAATCCAGGTTGCATCACAGCCTCTGAACGAATTTTGTAAGAATTTCTCTCTCTTTCACTGTCTTTGTTTTACGGGTTTTTAAAAGTAATTTATTTTTATAATGGGGTTTAGCTGCTTTTCACGGCTGTGTTTATGCGGCTTTACACCCACTTGACCCACTTCCTGACAGATATCAATACATAGGTTTTAAGATTCTTACTAGTCACATATATTCTTGTGCGGTGAATAGGGGGTGTTGAGTCCTGTTCACTGAGCAAGGCGTAGGTCTTGTCTATTACATATTGGGTGTATGGAACGGTATCTGAGCGAATTTGAAACCCTTGTTTTATGCCTCACCCCACCTCACCTTTCCCGTTAAGCAGCCATAGTGTGTTTTCTAAACGTGTGACTCTGTTCTGTTTTGTAATTCAGTTCAAGTGTAGCGGTTTTTACATTCCCTCTATAAGTGATAGCTTATGATAAGTGTCTTTTTCTGTGTGACTTATTTCACTTAGAATTGTCGTACCTAAATCCACTCATCTTGCTTCTACTAGCCTTATGACATTGATTTCATGTCTGAGTGATATTCCATTGTACATAAGGACCACAACTTCTTTATCCATTTTTCTCTTTCCTGGGATATTTAAGGTGTCATGAAGTGGAGGTTCTTGTCAACAGAGCAGCCCTAAACTTTGGGGTGCCTGTGTCTTGCTGATTTTTAGTTATCCCAATCTATACGCCCATGAGAGGACGTGCCCTATGCTCCCTAAGCTGTGTTTTTTCGATGTTTCAGGACACACCTTACACTTCTCCAGAGTGGCTGTTGGCAATTTACATCCCGCCCATCAGCGTAGCAAGGCTGCCATTTCTCCATGGCCTGTCCTGCATTTCTGGTTTTTACACTTTTTGCAGCATGGCCCTTTTGACCGATGGGAAGCGAGACTTCTTTGTAGCGCTGATTAGCCTTTCCAGGTTGCTTGGTTGGCCAAAAAGGGCGTATGCGTTTTTTCCTGAATATATTCAGGAAAAAACGCATACGCCCTGTTTGGCCAAGGGCATTATTGTCGACGTTTTACCACTTTTCATGTGCTTTTAAGGCGATTTGAATCTACCTCCTGAAACCAGTTTCCTGCAATTCTGCCTTGCTTTCAAATCCTCTTCGTTGCCTTCCCTCAATATATCTGTGGATGAGAGTTATCATTTATAGCTCTGCGGGTTTGTGAATTGCAGTGTCCCTGAGCTCCATTTTTCAACTGGCTTTTTTGGGAGCTGGCCGCAAAAGCGCGGAATTGCCTCAGGCCCTATTCTGCTTCTGGGCGGCAGGCTGAGCCTGTGGTTAATTCTTCTTACCGATGGGAAAATAGAGTGAGCTGTGCCTGTCCCAACACCTACATCTAGTCTCTCATTGGTTGCCCCTCTTCCCGTTCATCCTCAGGACAAATTGCAACCTGTAGGGAACAGGAGCTTAAAGGTGCTGATTCTCCAAGTAGGGAGATTGCTAGTAAAGTAGCTGGAAAGGTGAACCCGAGCACAAGGAGATGAGAAATGAGGTGCGTATTAGAAACCTTTCAAAATCACACGGTGTACCATCTTCTGGGTTTCTCATGCATGTTTTCGATGTAGGAAGATGCCCTTGAACCTGGAGATTTGGGACCCATGGGATGGGTACCAGGCAGTATTACTTTAAAGGGTCTGCGTTTGCTCACCCAACCTCACCCAACCTTTCAGCCCCAAGAGTGTCCACCCTTATGTCTCATCCAGCTGTGGGTCTAGATATGGTCAATCCAGGTTGCATCACAGCCTCTGAACGAATTTTGTAAGAATTTCTCTCTCTTTCACTGTCTTTGTTTTACGGGTTTTTAAAAGTAATTTATTTTTATAATGGGGTTTAGCTGCTTTTCACGGCTGTGTTTATGCGGCTTTACACCCACTTGACTCACTTCCAGACAGATATCAATACATAGGTTTTAAGATTCTTACTAGTCACATATATTCTTGTGCGGTGAATAGGGGGTGTTGAGTCCTGTTCACTGAGCAAGGAGTAGGTCTTGTCTATTACATATTGGGTGTAAGGAACGGTATCTGAGCGAATTTGAAACCCTTGTTTTATGCCTCACCCCACCTCACCTTTCCCGTTAAGCAGCCATAGTGTGTTTTCTAAACGTGTGACTCTGTTCTGTTTTGTAATTCAGTTCAAGTGTAGCGGTTTTTACATTCCCTCTATAAGTGATAGCTTATGATAAGTGTCTTTTTCTGTGTGACTTATTTCACTTAGAATCGTCGTACCTAAATCCACTCATCTTGCTTCTACTAGCCTTATGACATTGATTTCATGTCTGAGTGATATTCCATTGTACATAAGGACCACAACTTCTTTATCCATTTTTCTCTTTCCTGGGATATTTAAGGTGTCATGAAGTGGAGGTTCTTGTCAACAGAGCAGCCCTAAACTTTGGGGTGCCTGTGTCTTGCTGATTTTTAGTTTTCCCAATTTATACGCCCATGAGAGGACGTGCCCTATGCTCCTAGAGCTGTGTTTTTTCGATGTTTCAGGACACACCTTACACTTCTCCAGAGTGGCTGTTGGCAATTTACATCCCGCCCATCAGCGTAGCAAGGCTGCCATTTCTCCAGGGCCTGTCCTGCATTTCTGGTTTTGACACTTTTTGCAGCATGGCCCTTTTGACCTATGGGAAGCGAGACTTCTTTGTAGCGCTGATTAGCCTTTCCAGGTTGCTTGGTTGGCCAAACAGGGCGTATGCGTTTTTTCCTGAATATATTCAGGAAAAAATGCATACGCCCTGTTTGGCCAAGGGCATCATTGTCGACGTTTTACCACTTTTCATGTGCTTTAAAGGCGATTCGAATCTACCTCCTGAAACCTGTTTCCTGCAATCCTGCCTTGCTTTCAAATCCTCTTCGTTGCCTTCCCTCAATATATCTGTGGATGAGAGTTATCATTTATAGCTCTGCGGGTTTGTGAATTGCAGTGTCCCTGAGCTCCATTTTTCAACTGGCTTTTTTGGGAGCTGGCCGCAAAAGCGCGGGATTGCCTCAGGCCCTATTCAGCTTCTGGCCGGCAGGCTGAGCCTGTGGTTAATTCTTCTTCCCGATGGGAAAATAGAGTGACCTGTGCCTGTCCCAACACCAAGATCTAGTCTCTCATTGGTTGCCCCTCTTCCCGTTCATCCTCAGGACAAATTGCAACCTGTAGGGAACAGGAGCTTAAAGGTGCTGATTCTCCAAGTAGGGAGATTGCTAGTAAAGTAGCTGGAAAGGCGAACCCGAGCACAAGGAGATGAGAAATGAGGTGCGTATTAGAAACCTTTCAAAATCACACGGTGTACCATCTTCTGGGTTTCTCATGCATGTTTTCGATGTAGGAAGATGCCCTTGAACCTGGAGATTTGGGACCCATGGGATGGATACCAGGCAGTATTACTTTAAAGGGTCTGCGTTTGCTCACCCAACCTCACCCAACCGTTCAGCCCCAAGAGTGTCCACCCTTATGTCTCATCCAGCTGTGGGTCTAGATATGGTCAATCCAGGTTGCATCAGAGCCTCTGAACGAATTTTGTAATAATTTCTCTCGCTTTCACTGTCTTTGTTTTACGGGTTTTTAAAAGTAATTTATTTTTATAATGGGGTTTAGCTGCTTTTCACGGCTGTGTTTATGCAGCTTTACACCCACTTGACTCACTTCCAGACAGATATCAATACATAGGTTTTAAGATTCTTACTAGTCACATATATTCTTGTGCGGTGAATAGGGGGTGTTGAGTCCAGTTCACTGAGCAAGGAGTAGGTCTTGTCTATTACATATTGGGTGTATGGAACGGTATCTGAGCGAATTTGAAACCCTTGTTTTATGCCTCACCCCACCTCACCTTTCCCGTTAAGCAGCCATAGTGTGTTTTCTAAACGTGTGACTCTGTTCTCTTTTGTAATTCAGTTCAAGTGTAGCGGTTTTTACATTCCCTCTCTAAGTGATAGCTTATGATAAGTGTCTTTTTCTGTGTGACTTATTTCACTTAGAATCATCGTACCTAAATCCACTCATCTTGCTTCTACTAGCGTTATGACATTGATTTCATGTCTGAGTGATATTCCATTGTACATAAGGACCACAACTTCTTTATCCATTTTTCTCTTTCCTGGGATATTTAAGGTGTCATGAAGTGGAGGTTCTTGTCAACAGAGCAGCCCTAAACTTTGGGGTACCTGTGTCTTGCTGATTTTTAGTTTTCCCAATTTATACGCCCATGAGAGGACGTGCCCTATGCTCCCTAAGCTGTGTTTTTTCGATGTTTCAGGACACACCGTACACTTCTCCAGAGTGGCTGTTGGCAATTTACATCCCGCCCATCAGCGTAGCAAGGCTGCCATTTCTCCATGGCCTGTCCTGCATTTCTGGTTTTGACACTTTTTGCAGCATGGCCCTTTTGACCGATGGAAACGAGACTTCTTTGTAGCGCTGATTAGCCTTTCCAGGTTGCTTGGTTGGCCAAAAAGGGCGTATGCGTTTTTTCCTGAATATATTCAGGAAAAAACGCATACGCCCTGTTTGGCCAAGGGCATTATTGTCGACGTTTTACCACTTTTCATGTGCTTTTAAGGCGATTTGAATCTACCTCCTGAAACCTGTTTCCTGCAATTCTGCCTTGCTTTCAAATCCTCTTCGTTGCCTTCCCTCAATATATCTGTGGATGAGAGTTATCATTTATAGCTCTGCGGGTTTGTGAATTGCAGTGTCCCTGAGCTCCATTTTTCAACTGGCTTTTTTGGGAGCTGGCCGCAAAAGCGCGGAATTGCCTCAGGCCCTATTCTGCTTCTGGGCAGCAGGCTGAGCCTGTGGTTAATTCTTCTTACCGATGGGAAAATAGAGTGAGCTGTGCCTGTCCCAACACCTATATCTAGTCTCTCATTGGTTGCCCCTCTTCCCGTTCATCCTCAGGACAAATTGCAACCTGTAGGGAACAGGAGCTTAAAGGTGCTGATTCTCCAAGTAGGGAGATTTCTAGTAAAATAGCTGGAAAGGCGAACCCGAGCACAAGGAGATGAGAAATGAGGTGCGTATTAGAAACCTTTGAAAATCACACGGTGTACCATCTTCTGGGTTTCTCATGCATGTTTTCGATGTAGGAAGATGCCCTTGAACCTGGAGATTTGGGACCCATGGGATGGGTACCAGGCAGTATTACTTTAAAGGGTCTGCGTTTGCTCACCCAACCTCACCCAACCTTTCAGCCCCAAGAGTGTCCACCCTTATGTCTCATCCAGCTGTGGGTCTAGATATGGTCAATCCAGGTTGCATCACAGCCTCTGAACGAATTTTGTAAGAATTTCTCTCTCTTTCACTGTCTTTGTTTTACGGGTTTTTAAAAGTAATTTATTTTTATAATGGGGTTTAGCTGCTTTTCACGGCTGTGTTTATGCAGCTTTACACCCACTTGACCCACTTCCTGACAGATATCAATACATAGGTTTTAAGATTCTTACTAGTCACATATATTCTTGTGCGGTGAATAGGGGGTGTTGAGTCCTGTTCACTGAGCAAGGCGTAGGTCTTGTCTATTACATATTGGGTGTATGGAACGGTATCTGAGCGAATTTGAAACCCTTGTTTTATGCCTCACCCCACCTCACCTTTCCCGTTAAGCAGCCATAGTGTGTTTTCTAAACGTGTGACTCTGTTCTGTTTTGTAATTCAGTTCAAGTGTAGCGGTTTTTACATTCCCTCTATAAGTGATAGCTTATGATAAGTGTCTTTTTCTGTGTGACTTATTTCACTTAGAATCGTCGTACCTAAATCCACTCATCTTGCTTCTACTAGCCTTATGACATTGATTTCATGTCTGAGTGATATTCCATTGTACATAAGGACCACAACTTCTTTATCCATTTTTCTCTTTCCTGGGATATTTAAGGTGTCATGAAGTGGAGGTTCTTGTCAACAGAGCAGCCCTAAACTTTGGGGTACCTGTGTCTTGCTGATTTTTAGTTTTCCCAATTTATACGTCCATGAGAGGACGTGCCCTATGCTCCCTAAGCTGTGTTTTTTCGATGTTTCAGGACACACCGTACACTTCTCCAGAGTGGCTGTTGGCAATTTACATCCCGCCCATCAGCGTAGCAAGGCTGCCATTTCTCCATGGCCTGTCCTGCATTTCTGGTTTTGACACTTTTTGCAGCATGGCCCTTTTGACCGATGGAAACGAGACTTCTTTGTAGCGCTGATTAGCCTTTCCAGGTTGCTTGGTTGGCCAAAAAGGGCGTATGCGTTTTTTCCTGAATATATTCAGGAAAAAACGCATACGCCCTGTTTGGCCAAGGGCATTATTGTCGACGTTTTACCACTTTTCATGTGCTTTTAAGGCGATTTGAATCTACCTCCTGAAACCTGTTTCCTGCAATTCTGCCTTGCTTTCAAATCCTCTTCGTTGCCTTCCCTCAATATATCTGTGGATGAGAGTTATCATTTATAGCTCTGCGGGTTTGTGAATTGCAGTGTCCCTGAGCTCCATTTTTCAACTGGCTTTTTTGGGAGCTGGCCGCAAAAGCGCGGAATTGCCTCAGGCCCTATTCTGCTTCTGGGCAGCAGGCTGAGCCTGTGGTTAATTCTTCTTACCGATGGGAAAATAGAGTGAGCTGTGCCTGTCCCAACACCTATATCTAGTCTCTCATTGGTTGCCCCTCTTCCCGTTCATCCTCAGGACAAATTGCAACCTGTAGGGAACAGGAGCTTAAAGGTGCTGATTCTCCAAGTAGGGAGATTTCTAGTAAAATAGCTGGAAAGGCGAACCCGAGCACAAGGAGATGAGAAATGAGGTGCGTATTAGAAACCTTTGAAAATCACACGGTGTACCATCTTCTGGGTTTCTCATGCATGTTTTCGATGTAGGAAGATGCCCTTGAACCTGGAGATTTGGGACCCATGGGATGGGTACCAGGCAGTATTACTTTAAAGGGTCTGCGTTTGCTCACCCAACCTCACCCAACCTTTCAGCCCCAAGAGTGTCCACCCTTATGTCTCATCCAGCTGTGGGTCTAGATATGGTCAATCCAGGTTGCATCACAGCCTCTGAACGAATTTTGTAAGAATTTCTCTCTCTTTCACTGTCTTTGTTTTACGGGTTTTTAAAAGTAATTTATTTTTATAATGGGGTTTAGCTGCTTTTCACGGCTGTGTTTATGCAGCTTTACACCCACTTGACCCACTTCCTGACAGATATCAATACATAGGTTTTAAGATTCTTACTAGTCACATATATTCTTGTGCGGTGAATAGGGGGTGTTGAGTCCTGTTCACTGAGCAAGGCGTAGGTCTTGTCTATTACATATTGGGTGTATGGAACGGTATCTGAGCGAATTTGAAACCCTTGTTTTATGCCTCACCCCACCTCACCTTTCCCGTTAAGCAGCCATAGTGTGTTTTCTAAACGTGTGACTCTGTTCTGTTTTGTAATTCAGTTCAAGTGTAGCGGTTTTTACATTCCCTCTATAAGTGATAGCTTATGATAAGTGTCTTTTTCTGTGTGACTTATTTCACTTAGAATCGTCGTACCTAAATCCACTCATCTTGCTTCTACTAGCCTTATGACATTGATTTCATGTCTGAGTGATATTCCATTGTACATAAGGACCACAACTTCTTTATCCATTTTTCTCTTTCCTGGGATATTTAAGGTGTCATGAAGTGGAGGTTCTTGTCAACAGAGCAGCCCTAAACTTTGGGGTGCCTGTGTCTTGCTGATTTTTAGTTATCCCAATCTATACGCCCATGAGAGGACGTGCCCTATGCTCCCTAAGCTGTGTTTTTTCGATGTTTCAGGACACACCTTACACTTCTCCAGAGTGGCTGTTGGCAATTTACATCCCGCCCATCAGCGTAGCAAGGCTGCCATTTCTCCATGGCCTGTCCTGCATTTCTGGTTTTGACACTTTTTGCAGCATGGCCCTTTTGACCGATGGGAAGCGAGACTTCTTTGTAGCGCTGATTAGCCTTTCCAGGTTGCTTGGTTGGCCAAAAAGGGCGTATGCGTTTTTTCCTGAATATATTCAGGAAAAAACGCATACGCCCTGTTTGGCCAAGGGCATTATTGTCGACGTTTTACCACTTTTCATGTGCTTTTAAGGCGATTTGAATCTACCTCCTGAAACCTGTTTCCTGCAATTCTGCCTTGCTTTCAAATCCTCTTCGTTGCCTTCCCTCAATATATCTGTGGATGAGAGTTATCATTTATAGCTCTGCGGGTTTGTGAATTGCAGTGTCCCTGAGCTCCATTTTTCAACTGGCTTTTTTGGGAGCTGGCCGCAAAAGCGCGGAATTGCCTCAGGCCCTATTCTGCTTCTGGGCGGCAGGCTGAGCCTGTGGTTAATTCTTCTTACCGATGGGAAAATAGAGTGAGCTGTGCCTGTCCCAACACCTACATCTAGTCTCTCATTGGTTGCCCCTCTTCCCGTTCATCCTCAGGACAAATTGCAACCTGTAGGGAACAGGAGCTTAAAGGTGCTGATTCTCCAAGTAGGGAGATTGCTAGTAAAGTAGCTGGAAAGGTGAACCCGAGCACAAGGAGATGAGAAATGAGGTGCGTATTAGAAACCTTTCAAAATCACACGGTGTACCATCTTCTGGGTTTCTCATGCATGTTTTCGATGTAGGAAGATGCCCTTGAACCTGGAGATTTGGGACCCATGGGATGGGTACCAGGCAGTATTACTTTAAAGGGTCTGCGTTTGCTCACCCAACCTCACCCAACCTTTCAGCCCCAAGAGTGTCCACCCTTATGTCTCATCCAGCTGTGGGTCTAGATATGGTCAATCCAGGTTGCATCACAGCCTCTGAACGAATTTTGTAAGAATTTATCTCTCTTTCACTGTCTTTGTTTTACGGGTTTTTAAAAGTAATTTATTTTTATAATGGGGTTTAGCTGCTTTTCACGGCTGTGTTTATGCGGCTTTACACCCACTTGACTCACTTCCAGACAGATATCAATACATAGGTTTTAAGATTCTTACTAGTCACATATATTCTTGTGCGGTGAATAGGGGGTGTTGAGTCCTGTTCACTGAGCAAGGAGTAGGTCTTGTCTATTACATATTGGGTGTATGGAACGGTATCTGAGCGAATTTGAAACCCTTGTTTTATGCCTCACCCCACCTCACCTTTCCCGTTAAGCAGCCATAGTGTGTTTTCTAAACGTGTGACTCTGTTCTGTTTTGTAATTCAGTTCAAGTGTAGCGGTTTTTACATTCCCTCTATAAGTGATAGCTTATGATAAGTGTCTTTTTCTGTGTGACTTATTTCACTTAGAATCGTCGTACCTAAATCCACTCATCTTGCTTCTACTAGCCTTATGACATTGATTTCATGTCTGAGTGATATTCCATTGTACATAAGGACCACAACTTCTTTATCCATTTTTCTCTTTCCTGGGATATTTAAGGTGTCATGAAGTGGAGGTTCTTGTCAACAGAGCAGCCCTAAACTTTGGGGTGCCTGTGTCTTGCTGATTTTTAGTTTTCCCAATTTATACGCCCATGAGAGGACGTGCCCTATGCTCCTAGAGCTGTGTTTTTTCGATGTTTCAGGACACACCTTACACTTCTCCAGAGTGGCTGTTGGCAATTTACATCCCGCCCATCAGCGTAGCAAGGCTGCCATTTCTCCAGGGCCTGTCCTGCATTTCTGGTTTTGACACTTTTTGCAGCATGGCCCTTTTGACCGATGGGAAGCGAGACTTCTTTGTAGCGCTGATTAGCCTTTCCAGGTTGCTTGGTTGGCCAAACAGGGCGTATGCGTTTTTTCCTGAATATATTCAGGAAAAAACGCATACGCCCTGTTTGGCCAAGGGCATCATTGTCGACGTTTTACCACTTTTCATGTGCTTTAAAGGCGATTCGAATCTACCTCCTGAAACCTGTTTCCTGCAATCCTGCCTTGCTTTCAAATCCTCTTCGTTGCCTTCCCTCAATATATCTGTGGATGAGAGTTATCATTTATAGCTCTGCGGGTTTGTGAATTGCAGTGTCCCTGAGCTCCATTTTTCAACTGGCTTTTTTGGGAGCTGGCCGCAAAAGCGCGGGATTGCCTCAGGCCCTATTCAGCTTCTGGCCGGCAGGCTGAGCCTGTGGTTAATTCTTCTTCCCGATGGGAAAATAGAGTGACCTGTGCCTGTCCCAACACCAAGATCTAGTCTCTCATTGGTTTCCCCTCTTCCCGTTCATCCTCAGGACAAATTGCAACCTGTAGGGAACAGGAGCTTAAAGGTGCTGATTCTCCAAGTAGGGAGATTGCTAGTAAAGTAGCTGGAAAGGCGAACCCGAGCACAAGGAGATGAGAAATGAGGTGCGTATTAGAAACCTTTCAAAATCACACGGTGTACCATCTTCTGGGTTTCTCATGCATGTTTTCGATGTAGGAAGATGCCCTTGAACCTGGAGATTTGGGACCCATGGGATGGATACCAGGCAGTATTACTTTAAAGGGTCTGCGTTTGCTCACCCAACCTCACCCAACCGTTCAGCCCCAAGAGTGTCCACCCTTATGTCTCATCCAGCTGTGGGTCTAGATATGGTCAATCCAGGTTGCATCAGAGCCTCTGAACGAATTTTGTAATAATTTCTCTCGCTTTCACTGTCTTTGTTTTACGGGTTTTTAAAAGTAATTTATTTTTATAATGGGGTTTAGCTGCTTTTCACGGCTGTGTTTATGCAGCTTTACACCCACTTGACTCACTTCCAGACAGATATCAATACATAGGTTTTAAGATTCTTACTAGTCACATATATTCTTGTGCGGTGAATAGGGGGTGTTGAGTCCAGTTCACTGAGCAAGGAGTAGGTCTTGTCTATTACATATTGGGTGTATGGAACGGTATCTGAGCGAATTTGAAACCCTTGTTTTATGCCTCACCCCACCTCACCTTTCCCGTTAAGCAGGCATAGTGTGTTTTCTAAACGTGTGACTCTGTTCTGTTTTGTAATTCAGTTCAAGTGTAGCGGTTTTTACATTCCCTCTCTAAGTGATAGCTTATGATAAGTGTCTTTTTCTGTGTGACTTATTTCACTTAGAATCATCGTACCTAAATCCACTCATCTTGCTTCTACTAGCGTTATGACATTGATTTCATGTCTGAGTGATATTCCATTGTACATAAGGACCACAACTTCTTTATCCATTTTTCTCTTTCCTGGGATATTTAAGGTGTCATGAAGTGGAGGTTCTTGTCAACAGAGCAGCCCTAAACTTTGGGGTACCTGTGTCTTGCTGATTTTTAGTTTTCCCAATTTATACGCCCATGAGAGGACGTGCCCTATGCTCCCTAAGCTGTGTTTTTTCGATGTTTCAGGACACACCGTACACTTCTCCAGAGTGGCTGTTGGCAATTTACATCCCGCCCATCAGCGTAGCAAGGCTGCCATTTCTCCATGGCCTGTCCTGCATTTCTGGTTTTGACACTTTTTGCAGCATGGCCCTTTTGACCGATGGAAACGAGACTTCTTTGTAGCGCTGATTAGCCTTTCCAGGTTGCTTGGTTGGCCAAAAAGGGCGTATGCGTTTTTTCCTGAATATATTCAGGAAAAAACGCATACGCCCTGTTTGGCCAAGGGCATTATTGTCGACGTTTTACCACTTTTCATGTGCTTTTAAGGCGATTTGAATCTACCTCCTGAAACCTGTTTCCTGCAATTCTGCCTTGCTTTCAAATCCTCTTCGTTGCCTTCCCTCAATATATCTGTGGATGAGAGTTATCATTTATAGCTCTGCGGGTTTGTGAATTGCAGTGTCCCTGAGCTCCATTTTTCAACTGGCATTTTTGGGAGCTGGCCGCAAAAGCGCGGAATTGCCTCAGGCCCTATTCTGCTTCTGGGCAGCAGGCTGAGCCTGTGGTTAATTCTTCTTACCGATGGGAAAATAGAGTGAGCTGTGCCTGTCCCAACACCTATATCTAGTCTCTCATTGGTTGCCCCTCTTCCCGTTCATCCTCAGGACAAATTGCAACCTGTAGGGAACAGGAGCTTAAAGGTGCTGATTCTCCAAGTAGGGAGATTTCTAGTAAAATAGCTGGAAAGGCGAACCCGAGCACAAGGAGATGAGAAATGAGGTGCGTATTAGAAACCTTTGAAAATCACACGGTGTACCATCTTCTGGGTTTCTCATGCATGTTTTCGATGTAGGAAGATGCCCTTGAACCTGGAGATTTGGGACCCATGGGATGGGTACCAGGCAGTATTACTTTAAAGGGTCTGCGTTTGCTCACCCAACCTCACCCAACCTTTCAGCCCCAAGAGTGTCCACCCTTATGTCTCATCCAGCTGTGGGTCTAGATATGGTCAATCCAGGTTGCATCACAGCCTCTGAACGAATTTTGTAAGAATTTCTCTCTCTTTCACTGTCTTTGTTTTACGGGTTTTTAAAAGTAATTTATTTTTATAATGGGGTTTAGCTGCTTTTCACGGCTGTGTTTATGCAGCTTTACACCCACTTGACCCACTTCCTGACAGATATCAATACATAGGTTTTAAGATTCTTACTAGTCACATATATTCTTGTGCGGTGAATAGGGGGTGTTGAGTCCTGTTCACTGAGCAAGGCGTAGGTCTTGTCTATTACATATTGGGTGTATGGAACGGTATCTGAGCGAATTTGAAACCCTTGTTTTATGCCTCACCCCACCTCACCTTTCCCGTTAAGCAGCCATAGTGTGTTTTCTAAACGTGTGACTCTGTTCTGTTTTGTAATTCAGTTCAAGTGTAGCGGTTTTTACATTCCCTCTATAAGTGATAGCTTATGATAAGTGTCTTTTTCTGTGTGACTTATTTCACTTAGAATCGTCGTACCTAAATCCACTCATCTTGCTTCTACTAGCGTTATGACATTTATTTCATGTCTGAGTGATATTCCATTGTACATAAGGACCACAACTTCTTTATCCATTTTTCTCTTTCCTGGGATATTTAAGGTGTCATGAAGTGGAGGTTCTTGTCAACAGAGCAGCCCTAAACTTTGGGGTGCCTGTGTCTTGCTGATTTTTAGTTATCCCAATCTATACGCCCATGAGAGGACGTGCCCTATGCTCCCTAAGCTGTGTTTTTTCGATGTTTCAGGACACACCTTACACTTCTCCAGAGTGGCTGTTGGCAATTTACATCCCGCCCATCAGCGTAGCAAGGCTGCCATTTCTCCATGGCCTGTCCTGCATTTCTGGTTTTGACACTTTTTGCAGCATGGCCCTTTTGACCGATGGGAAGCGAGACTTCTTTGTAGCGCTGATTAGCCTTTCCAGGTTGCTTGGTTGGCCAAACAGGGCGTATGCGTTTTTTCCTGAATATATTCAGGAAAAAACGCATACGCCCTGTTTGGCCAAGGGCATTATTGTCGACGTTTTACCACTTTTCATGTGCTTTTAAGGCGATTTGAATCTACCTCCTGAAACCTGTTTCCTGCAATTCTGCCTTGCTTTCAAATCCTCTTCGTTGCCTTCCCTCAATATATCTGTGGATGAGAGTTATCATTTATAGCTCTGCGGGTTTGTGAATTGCAGTGTCCCTGAGCTCCATTTTTCAACTGGCTTTTTTGGGAGCTGGCCACAAAAGCGCGGAATTGCCTCAGGCCCTATTCTGCTTCTGGGCGGCAGGCTGAGCCTGTGGTTAATTCTTCTTACCGATGGGAAAATAGAGTGAGCTGTGCCTGTCCCAACACCTACATCTAGTCTCTCATTGGTTGCCCCTCTTCCCGTTCATCCTCAGGACAAATTGCAACCTGTAGGGAACAGGAGCTTAAAGGTGCTGATTCTCCAAGTAGGGAGATTGCTAGTAAAGTAGCTGGAAAGGTGAACCCGAGCACAAGGAGATGAGAAATGAGGTGCGTATTAGAAACCTTTCAAAATCACACGGTGTACCATCTTCTGGGTTTCTCATGCATGTTTTCGATGTAGGAAGATGCCCTTGAACCTGGAGATTTGGGACCCATGGGATGGGTACCAGGCAGTATTACTTTAAAGGGTCTGCGTTTGCTCACCCAACCTCACCCAACCTTTCAGCCCCAAGAGTGTCCACCCTTATGTCTCATCCAGCTGTGGGTCTAGATATGGTCAATCCAGGTTGCATCACAGCCTCTGAACGAATTTTGTAAGAATTTCTCTCTCTTTCACTGTCTTTGTTTTACGGGTTTTTAAAAGTAATTTATTTTTATAATGGGGTTTAGCTGCTTTTCACGGCTGTGTTTATGCGGCTTTACACCCACTTGACTCACTTCCAGACAGATATCAATACATAGGTTTTAAGATTCTTACTAGTCACATATATTCTTGTGCGGTGAATAGGGGGTGTTGAGTCCTGTTCACTGAGCAAGGAGTAGGTCTTGTCTATTACATATTGGGTGTATGGAACGGTATCTGAGCGAATTTGAAACCCTTGTTTTATGCCTCACCCCACCTCACCTTTCCCGTTAAGCAGCCATAGTGTGTTTTCTAAACGTGTGACTCTGTTCTGTTTTGTAATTCAGTTCAAGTGTAGCGGTTTTTACATTCCCTCTATAAGTGATAGCTTATGATAAGTGTCTTTTTCTGTGTGACTTATTTCACTTAGAATCGTCGTACCTAAATCCACTCATCTTGCTTCTACTAGCCTTATGACATTGATTTCATGTCTGAGTGATATTCCATTGTACATAAGGACCACAACTTCTTTATCCATTTTTCTCTTTCCTGGGATATTTAAGGTGTCATGAAGTGGAGGTTCTTGTCAACAGAGCAGCCCTAAACTTTGGGGTGCCTGTGTCTTGCTGATTTTTAGTTTTCCCAATTTATACGCCCATGAGAGGACGTGCCCTATGCTCCTAGAGCTGTGTTTTTTCGATGTTTCAGGACACACCTTACACTTCTCCAGAGTGGCTGTTGGCAATTTACATCCCGCCCATCAGCGTAGCAAGGCTGCCATTTCTCCAGGGCCTGTCCTGCATTTCTGGTTTTGACACTTTTTGCAGCATGGCCCTTTTGACCGATGGGAAGCGAGACTTCTTTGTAGCGCTGATTAGCCTTTCCAGGTTGCTTGGTTGGCCAAACAGGGCGTATGCGTTTTTTCCTGAATATATTCAGGAAAAAACGCATACGCCCTGTTTGGCCAAGGGCATCATTGTCGACGTTTTACCACTTTTCATGTGCTTTAAAGGCGATTCGAATCTACCTCCTGAAACCTGTTTCCTGCAATCCTGCCTTGCTTTCAAATCCTCTTCGTTGCCTTCCCTCAATATATCTGTGGATGAGAGTTATCATTTATAGCTCTGCGGGTTTGTGAATTGCAGTGTCCCTGAGCTCCATTTTTCAACTGGCTTTTTTGGGAGCTGGCCGCAAAAGCGCGGGATTGCCTCAGGCCCTATTCAGCTTCTGGCCGGCAGGCTGAGCCTGTGGTTAATTCTTCTTCCCGATGGGAAAATAGAGTGACCTGTGCCTGTCCCAACACCAAGATCTAGTCTCTCATTGGTTTCCCCTCTTCCCGTTCATCCTCAGGACAAATTGCAACCTGTAGGGAACAGGAGCTTAAAGGTGCTGATTCTCCAAGTAGGGAGATTGCTAGTAAAGTAGCTGGAAAGGCAAACCCGAGCACAAGGAGATGAGAAATGAGGTGCGTATTAGAAACCTTTCAAAATCACACGGTGTACCATCTTCTGGGTTTCTCATGCATGTTTTCGATGTAGGAAGATGCCCTTGAACCTGGAGATTTGGGACCCATGGGATGGATACCAGGCAGTATTACTTTAAAGGGTCTGCGTTTGCTCACCCAACCTCACCCAACCGTTCAGCCCCAAGAGTGTCCACCCTTATGTCTCATCCAGCTGTGGGTCTAGATATGGTCAATCCAGGTTGCATCAGAGCCTCTGAACGAATTTTGTAATAATTTCTCTCGCTTTCACTGTCTTTGTTTTACGGGTTTTTAAAAGTAATTTATTTTTATAATGGGGTTTAGCTGCTTTTCACGGCTGTGTTTATGCAGCTTTACACCCACTTGACTCACTTCCAGACAGATATCAATACATAGGTTTTAAGATTCTTACTAGTCACATATATTCTTGTGCGGTGAATAGGGGGTGTTGAGTCCAGTTCACTGAGCAAGGAGTAGGTCTTGTCTATTACATATTGGGTGTATGGAACGGTATCTGAGCGAATTTGAAACCCTTGTTTTATGCCTCACCCCACCTCACCTTTCCCGTTAAGCAGCCATAGTGTGTTTTCTAAACGTGTGACTCTGTTCTGTTTTGTAATTCAGTTCAAGTGTAGCGGTTTTTACATTCCCTCTCTAAGTGATAGCTTATGATAAGTGTCTTTTTCTGTGTGACTTATTTCACTTAGAATCATCGTACCTAAATCCACTCATCTTGCTTCTACTAGCGTTATGACATTGATTTCATGTCTGAGTGATATTCCATTGTACATAAGGACCACAACTTCTTTATCCATTTTTCTCTTTCCTGGGATATTTAAGGTGTCATGAAGTGGAGGTTCTTGTCAACAGAGCAGCCCTAAACTTTGGGGTACCTGTGTCTTGCTGATTTTTAGTTTTCCCAATTTATACGCCCATGAGAGGACGTGCCCTATGCTCCCTAAGCTGTGTTTTTTCGATGTTTCAGGACACACCGTACACTTCTCCAGAGTGGCTGTTGGCAATTTACATCCCGCCCATCAGCGTAGCAAGGCTGCCATTTCTCCATGGCCTGTCCTGCATTTCTGGTTTTGACACTTTTTGCAGCATGGCCCTTTTGACCGATGGAAACGAGACTTCTTTGTAGCGCTGATTAGCCTTTCCAGGTTGCTTGGTTGGCCAAAAAGGGCGTATGCGTTTTTTCCTGAATATATTCAGGAAAAAACGCATACGCCCTGTTTGGCCAAGGGCATTATTGTCGACGTTTTACCACTTTTCATGTGCTTTTAAGGCGATTTGAATCTACCTCCTGAAACCTGTTTCCTGCAATTCTGCCTTGCTTTCAAATCCTCTTCGTTGCCTTCCCTCAATATATCTGTGGATGAGAGTTATCATTTATAGCTCTGCGGGTTTGTGAATTGCAGTGTCCCTGAGCTCCATTTTTCAACTGGCTTTTTTGGGAGCTGGCCGCAAAAGCGCGGAATTGCCTCAGGCCCTATTCTGCTTCTGGGCAGCAGGCTGAGCCTGTGGTTAATTCTTCTTACCGATGGGAAAATAGAGTGAGCTGTGCCTGTCCCAACACCTATATCTAGTCTCTCATTGGTTGCCCCTCTTCCCGTTCATCCTCAGGACAAATTGCAACCTGTAGGGAACAGGAGCTTAAAGGTGCTGATTCTCCAAGTAGGGAGATTGCTAGTAAAGTAGCTGGAAAGGCAAACCCGAGCACAAGGAGATGAGAAATGAGGTGCGTATTAGAAACCTTTCAAAATCACACGGTGTACCATCTTCTGGGTTTCTCATGCATGTTTTCGATGTAGGAAGATGCCCTTGAACCTGGAGATTTGGGACCCATGGGATGGATACCAGGCAGTATTACTTTAAAGGGTCTGCGTTTGCTCACCCAACCTCACCCAACCGTTCAGCCCCAAGAGTGTCCACCCTTATGTCTCATCCAGCTGTGGGTCTAGATATGGTCAATCCAGGTTGCATCAGAGCCTCTGAACGAATTTTGTAATAATTTCTCTCGCTTTCACTGTCTTTGTTTTACGGGTTTTTAAAAGTAATTTATTTTTATAATGGGGTTTAGCTGCTTTTCACGGCTGTGTTTATGCAGCTTTACACCCACTTGACTCACTTCCAGACAGATATCAATACATAGGTTTTAAGATTCTTACTAGTCACATATATTCTTGTGCGGTGAATAGGGGGTGTTGAGTCCAGTTCACTGAGCAAGGAGTAGGTCTTGTCTATTACATATTGGGTGTATGGAACGGTATCTGAGCGAATTTGAAACCCTTGTTTTATGCCTCACCCCACCTCACCTTTCCCGTTAAGCAGCCATAGTGTGTTTTCTAAACGTGTGACTCTGTTCTCTTTTGTAATTCAGTTCAAGTGTAGCGGTTTTTACATTCCCTCTCTAAGTGATAGCTTATGATAAGTGTCTTTTTCTGTGTGACTTATTTCACTTAGAATCATCGTACCTAAATCCACTCATCTTGCTTCTACTAGCGTTATGACATTGATTTCATGTCTGAGTGATATTCCATTGTACATAAGGACCACAACTTCTTTATCCATTTTTCTCTTTCCTGGGATATTTAAGGTGTCATGAAGTGGAGGTTCTTGTCAACAGAGCAGCCCTAAACTTTGGGGTACCTGTGTCTTGCTGATTTTTAGTTTTCCCAATTTATACGCCCATGAGAGGACGTGCCCTATGCTCCCTAAGCTGTGTTTTTTCGATGTTTCAGGACACACCGTACACTTCTCCAGAGTGGCTGTTGGCAATTTACATCCCGCCCATCAGCGTAGCAAGGCTGCCATTTCTCCATGGCCTGTCCTGCATTTCTGGTTTTGACACTTTTTGCAGCATGGCCCTTTTGACCGATGGAAACGAGACTTCTTTGTAGCGCTGATTAGCCTTTCCAGGTTGCTTGGTTGGCCAAAAAGGGCGTATGCGTTTTTTCCTGAATATATTCAGGAAAAAACGCATACGCCCTGTTTGGCCAAGGGCATTATTGTCGACGTTTTACCACTTTTCATGTGCTTTTAAGGCGATTTGAATCTACCTCCTGAAATCTGTTTCCTGCAATTCTGCCTTGCTTTCAAATCCTCTTCGTTGCCTTCCCTCAATATATCTGTGGATGAGAGTTATCATTTATAGCTCTGCGGGTTTGTGAATTGCAGTGTCCCTGAGCTCCATTTTTCAACTGGCTTTTTTGGGAGCTGGCCGCAAAAGCGCGGAATTGCCTCAGGCCCTATTCTGCTTCTGGGCAGCAGGCTGAGCCTGTGGTTAATTCTTCTTACCGATGGGAAAATAGAGTGAGCTGTGCCTGTCCCAACACCTATATCTAGTCTCTCATTGGTTGCCCCTCTTCCCGTTCATCCTCAGGACAAATTGCAACCTGTAGGGAACAGGAGCTTAAAGGTGCTGATTCTCCAAGTAGGGAGATTTCTAGTAAAATAGCTGGAAAGGCGAACCCGAGCACAAGGAGATGAGAAATGAGGTGCGTATTAGAAACCTTTGAAAATCACACGGTGTACCATCTTCTGGGTTTCTCATGCATGTTTTCGATGTAGGAAGATGCCCTTGAACCTGGAGATTTGGGACCCATGGGATGGGTACCAGGCAGTATTACTTTAAAGGGTCTGCGTTTGCTCACCCAACCTCACCCAACCTTTCAGCCCCAAGAGTGTCCACCCTTATGTCTCATCCAGCTGTGGGTCTAGATATGGTCAATCCAGGTTGCATCACAGCCTCTGAACGAATTTTGTAAGAATTTCTCTCTCTTTCACTGTCTTTGTTTTACGGGTTTTTAAAAGTAATTTATTTTTATAATGGGGTTTAGCTGCTTTTCACGGCTGTGTTTATGCACCTTTACACCCACTTGACCCACTTCCTGACAGATATCAATACATAGGTTTTAAGATTCTTACTAGTCACATATATTCTTGTGCGGTGAATAGGGGGTGTTGAGTCCTGTTCACTGAGCAAGGCGTAGGTCTTGTCTATTACATATTGGGTGTATGGAACGGTATCTGAGCGAATTTGAAACCCTTGTTTTATGCCTCACCCCACCTCACCTTTCCCGTTAAGCAGCCATAGTGTGTTTTCTAAACGTGTGACTCTGTTCTGTTTTGTAATTCAGTTCAAGTGTAGCGGTTTTTACATTCCCTCTATAAGTGATAGCTTATGATAAGTGTCTTTTTCTGTGTGACTTATTTCACTTAGAATCGTCGTACCTAAATCCACTCATCTTGCTTCTACTAGCCTTATGACATTGATTTCATGTCTGAGTGATATTCCATTGTACATAAGGACCACAACTTCTTTATCCATTTTTCTCTTTCCTGGGATATTTAAGGTGTCATGAAGTGGAGGTTCTTGTCAACACAGCAGCCCTAAACTTTGGGGTGCCTGTGTCTTGCTGATTTTTAGTTATCCCAATCTATACGCCCATGAGAGGACGTGCCCTATGCTCCCTAAGCTGTGTTTTTTCGATGTTTCAGGACACACCTTACACTTCTCCAGAGTGGCTGTTGGCAATTTACATCCCGCCCATCAGCGTAGCAAGGCTGCCATTTCTCCATGGCCTGTCCTGCATTTCTGGTTTTGACACTTTTTGCAGCATGGCCCTTTTGACCGATGGGAAGCGAGACTTCTTTGTAGCGCTGATTAGCCTTTCCAGGTTGCTTGGTTGGCCAAACAGGGCGTATGCGTTTTTTCCTGAATATATTCAGGAAAAAACGCATACGCCCTGTTTGGCCAAGGGCATTATTGTCGACGTTTTACCACTTTTCATGTGCTTTTAAGGCGATTTGAATCTACCTCCTGAAACCTGTTTCCTGCAATTCTGCCTTGCTTTCAAATCCTCTTCGTTGCCTTCCCTCAATATATCTGTGGATGAGAGTTATCATTTATAGCTCTGCGGGTTTGTGAATTGCAGTGTCCCTGAGCTCCATTTTTCAACTGGCTTTTTTGGGAGCTGGCCGCAAAAGCGCGGAATTGCCTCAGGCCCTATTCTGCTTCTGGGCGGCAGGCTGAGCCTGTGGTTAATTCTTCTTACCGATGGGAAAATAGAGTGAGCTGTGCCTGTCCCAACACCTACATCTAGTCTCTCATTGGTTGCCCCTCTTCCCGTTCATCCTCAGGACAAATTGCAACCTGTAGGGAACAGGAGCTTAAAGGTGCTGATTCTCCAAGTAGGGAGATTGCTAGTAAAGTAGCTGGAAAGGTGAACCCGAGCACAAGGAGATGAGAAATGAGGTGCGTATTAGAAACCTTTCAAAATCACACGGTGTACCATCTTCTGGGTTTCTCATGCATGTTTTCGATGTAGGAAGATGCCCTTGAACCTGGAGATTTGGGACCCATGGGATGGGTACCAGGCAGTATTACTTTATAGGGTCTGCGTTTGCTCACCCAGCCTCACCCAAACTTTCAGGCCCAAGAGTGTCCACCCTTATGTCTCATCCAGCTGTGGGTCTAGATATGGTCAATCCAGGTTGCATCACAGCCTCTGAACGAATTTTGTAATAATTTCTCTCTCTTTCACTGTCTTTGTTTTACGGGTTTTTAAAAGTAATTTATTTTTATAATGGGGTTTAGCTGCTTTTCACGGCTGTGTTTATGCGGCTTTACACCCACTTGACTCACTTCCAGACAGATATCAATACATAGGTTTAAAGATTCTTACTAGTCACATATATTCTTGTGCGGTGAATAGGGGGTGTTGAGTCCTGTTCAATGAGCAAGGAGTAGGTCTTGTCTATTACATATTGGGTGTATGGAACGGTATCTGAGCGAATTTGAAACCCTTGTTTTATGCCTCACCCCACCTCACCTTTCCCGTTAAGCAGCCATAGTGTGTTTTCTAAACGTGTGACTCTGTTCTGTTTTGTAATTCAGTTCAAGTGTAGCGGTTTTTACATTCCCTCTATAAGTGATAGCTTATGATAAGTGTCTTTTTCTGTGTGACTTATTTCACTTAGAATCGTCGTACCTAAATCCACTCATCTTGCTTCTACTAGCCTTATGACATTGATTTCATGTCTGAGTGATATTCCATTGTACATAAGGACCACAACTTCTTTATCCATTTTTCTCTTTCCTGGGATATTTAAGGTGTCATGAAGTGGAGGTTCTTGTCAACAGAGCAGCCCTAAACTTTGGGGTGCCTGTGTCTTGCTGATTTTTAGTTTTCCCAATTTATACGCCCATGAGAGGACGTGCCCTATGCTCCTAGAGCTGTGTTTTTTCGATGTTTCAGGACACACCTTACACTTCTCCAGAGTGGCTGTTGGCAATTTACATCCCGCCCATCAGCGTAGCAAGGCTGCCATTTCTCCAGGGCCTGTCCTGCATTTCTGGTTTTGACACTTTTTGCAGCATGGCCCTTTTGACCGATGGGAAGCGAGACTTCTTTGTAGCGCTGATTAGCCTTTCCAGGTTGCTTGGTTGGCCAAACAGGGCGTATGCGTTTTTTCCTGAATATATTCAGGAAAAAACGCATACGCCCTGTTTGGCCAAGGGCATCATTGTCGACGTTTTACCACTTTTCATGTGCTTTAAAGGCGATTCGAATCTACCTCCTGAAACCTGTTTCCTGCAATCCTGCCTTGCTTTCAAATCCTCTTTGTTGCCTTCCCTCAATATATCTGTGGATGAGAGTTATCATTTATAGCTCTGCGGGTTTGTGAATTGCAGTGTCCCTGAGCTCCATTTTTCAACTGGCTTTTTTGGGAGCTGGCCGCAAAAGCGCGGGATTGCCTCAGGCCCTATTCAGCTTCTGGCCGGCAGGCTGAGCCTGTGGTTAATTCTTCTTCCCGATGGGAAAATAGAGTGACCTGTGCCTGTCCCAACACCAAGATCTAGTCTCTCATTGGTTTCCCCTCTTCCCGTTCATCCTCAGGACAAATTGCAACCTGTAGGGAACAGGAGCTTAAAGGTGCTGATTCTCCAAGTAGGGAGATTGCTAGTAAAGTAGCTGGAAAGGCGAACCCGAGCACAAGGAGATGAGAAATGAGGTGCGTATTAGAAACCTTTCAAAATCACACGGTGTACCATCTTCTGGGTTTCTCATGCATGTTTTCGATGTAGGAAGATGCCCTTGAACCTGGAGATTTGGGACCCATGGGATGGATACCAGGCAGTATTACTTTAAAGGGTCTGCGTTTGCTCACCCAACCTCACCCAACCGTTCAGCCCCAAGAGTGTCCACCCTTATGTCTCATCCAGCTGTGGGTCTAGATATGGTCAATCCAGGTTGCATCAGAGCCTCTGAACGAATTTTGTAATAATTTCTCTCGCTTTCACTGTCTTTGTTTTACGGGTTTTTAAAAGTAATTTATTTTTATAATGGGGTTTAGCTGCTTTTCACGGCTGTGTTTATGCAGCTTTACACCCACTTGACTCACTTCCAGACAGATATCAATACATAGGTTTTAAGATTCTTACTAGTCACATATATTCTTGTGCGGTGAATAGGGGGTGTTGAGTCCAGTTCACTGAGCAAGGAGTAGGTCTTGTCTATTACATATTGGGTGTATGGAACGGTATCTGAGCGAATTTGAAACCCTTGTTTTATGCCTCACCCCACCTCACCTTTCCCGTTAAGCAGGCATAGTGTGTTTTCTAAACGTGTGACTCTGTTCTGTTTTGTAATTCAGTTCAAGTGTAGCGGTTTTTACATTCCCTCTCTAAGTGATAGCTTATGATAAGTGTCTTTTTCTGTGTGACTTATTTCACTTAGAATCATCGTACCTAAATCCACTCATCTTGCTTCTACTAGCGTTATGACATTGATTTCATGTCTGAGTGATATTCCATTGTACATAAGGACCACAACTTCTTTATCCATTTTTCTCTTTCCTGGGATATTTAAGGTGTCATGAAGTGGAGGTTCTTGTCAACAGAGCAGCCCTAAACTTTGGGGTACCTGTGTCTTGCTGATTTTTAGTTTTCCCAATTTATACGCCCATGAGAGGACGTGCCCTATGCTCCCTAAGCTGTGTTTTTTCGATGTTTCAGGACACACCGTACACTTCTCCAGAGTGGCTGTTGGCAATTTACATCCCGCCCATCAGCGTAGCAAGGCTGCCATTTCTCCATGGCCTGTCCTGCATTTCTGGTTTTGACACTTTTTGCAGCATGGCCCTTTTGACCGATGGAAACGAGACTTCTTTGTAGCGCTGATTAGCCTTTTCAGGTTGCTTGGTTGGCCAAACAGGGCGTATGCGTTTTTTCCTGAATATATTCAGGAAAAAACGCATACGCCCTGTTTGGCCAAGGGCATTATTGTCGACGTTTTACCACTTTTCATGTGCTTTTAAGGCGATTTGAATCTACCTCCTGAAACCTGTTTCCTGCAATTCTGCCTTGCTTTCAAATCCTCTTCGTTGCCTTCCCTCAATATATCTGTGGATGAGAGTTATCATTTATAGCTCTGCGGGTTTGTGAATTGCAGTGTCCCTGAGCTCCATTTTTCAACTGGCTTTTTTGGGAGCTGGCCGCAAAAGCGCGGAATTGCCTCAGGCCCTATTCTGCTTCTGGGCAGCAGGCTGAGCCTGTGGTTAATTCTTCTTACCGATGGGAAAATAGAGTGAGCTGTGCCTGTCCCAACACCTATATCTAGTCTCTCATTGGTTGCCCCTCTTCCCGTTCATCCTCAGGACAAATTGCAACCTGTAGGGAACAGGAGCTTAAAGGTGCTGATTCTCCAAGTAGGGAGATTTCTAGTAAAGTAGCTGGAAAGGCGAACCCGAGCACAAGGAGATGAGAAATGAGGTGCGTATTAGAAACCTTTGAAAATCACACGGTGTACCATCTTCTGGGTTTCTCATGCATGTTTTCGATGTAGGAAGATGCCCTTGAACCTGGAGATTTGGGACCCATGGGATGGGTACCAGGCAGTATTACTTTAAAGGGTCTGCGTTTGCTCACCCAACCTCACCCAACCTTTCAGCCCCAAGAGTGTCCACCCTTATGTCTCATCCAGCTGTGGGTCTAGATATGGTCAATCCAGGTTGCATCACAGCCTCTGAACGAATTTTGTAAGAATTTCTCTCTCTTTCACTGTCTTTGTTTTACGGGTTTTTAAAAGTAATTTATTTTTATAATGGGGTTTAGCTGCTTTTCACGGCTGTGTTTATGCAGCTTTACACCCACTTGACCCACTTCCTGACAGATATCAATACATAGGTTTTAAGATTCTTACTAGTCACATATATTCTTGTGCGGTGAATAGGGGGTGTTGAGTCCTGTTCACTGAGCAAGGCGTAGGTCTTGTCTATTACATATTGGGTGTATGGAACGGTATCTGAGCGAATTTGAAACCCTTGTTTTATGCCTCACCCCACCTCACCTTTCCCGTTAAGCAGCCATACTGTGTTTTCTAAACGTGTGACTCTGTTCTGTTTTGTAATTCAGTTCAAGTGTAGCGGTTTTTACATTCCCTCTATAAGTGATAGCTTATGATAAGTGTCTTTTTCTGTGTGACTTATTTCACTTAGAATCGTCGTACCTAAATCCACTCATCTTGCTTCTACTAGCCTTATGACATTGATTTCATGTCTGAGTGATATTCCATTGTACATAAGGACCACAACTTCTTTATCCATTTTTCTCTTTCCTGGGATATTTAAGGTGTCATGAAGTGGAGGTTCTTGTCAACAGAGCAGCCCTAAACTTTGGGGTGCCTGTGTCTTGCTGATTTTTAGTTATCCCAATCTATACGCCCATGAGAGGACGTGCCCTATGCTCCCTAAGCTGTGTTTTTTCGATGTTTCAGGACACACCTTACACTTCTCCAGAGTGGCTGTTGGCAATTTACATCCCGCCCATCAGCGTAGCAAGGCTGCCATTTCTCCATGGCCTGTCCTGCATTTCTGGTTTTGACACTTTTTGCAGCATGGCCCTTTTGACCGATGGGAAGCGAGACTTCTTTGTAGCGCTGATTAGCCTTTCCAGGTTGCTTGGTTGGCCAAAAAGGGCGTATGCGTTTTTTCCTGAATATATTCAGGAAAAAACGCATACGCCCTGTTTGGCCAAGGGCATTATTGTCGACGTTTTACCACTTTTCATGTGCTTTTAAGGCGATTTGAATCTACCTCCTGAAACCTGTTTCCTGCAATTCTGCCTTGCTTTCAAATCCTCTTCGTTGCCTTCCCTCAATATATCTGTGGATGAGAGTTATCATTTATAGCTCTGCGGGTTTGTGAATTGCAGTGTCCCTGAGCTCCATTTTTCAACTGGCTTTTTTGGGAGCTGGCCGCAAAAGCGCGGAATTGCCTCAGGCCCTATTCTGCTTCTGGGCGGCAGGCTGAGCCTGTGGTTAATTCTTCTTACCGATGGGAAAATAGAGTGAGCTGTGCCTGTCCCAACACCTACATCTAGTCTCTCATTGGTTGCCCCTCTTCCCGTTCATCCTCAGGACAAATTGCAACCTGTAGGGAACAGGAGCTTAAAGGTGCTGATTCTCCAAGTAGGGAGATTGCTAGTAAAGTAGCTGGAAAGGTGAACCCGAGCACAAGGAGATGAGAAATGAGGTGCGTATTAGAAACCTTTCAAAATCACACGGTGTACCATCTTCTGGGTTTCTCATGCATGTTTTCGATGTAGGAAGATGCCCTTGAACCTGGAGATTTGGGACCCATGGGATGGGTACCAGGCAGTATTACTTTAAAGGGTCTGCGTTTGCTCACCCAACCTCACCCAACCTTTCAGCCCCAAGAGTGTCCACCCTTATGTCTCATCCAGCTGTGGGTCTAGATATGGTCAATCCAGGTTGCATCACAGCCTCTGAACGAATTTTGTAAGAATTTCTCTCTCTTTCACTGTCTTTGTTTTACGGGTTTTTAAAAGTAATTTATTTTTATAATGGGGTTTAGCTGCTTTTCACGGCTGTGTTTATGCGGCTTTACACCCACTTGACTCACTTCCAGACAGATATCAATACATAGGTTTTAAGATTCTTACTAGTCACATATATTCTTGTGCGGTGAATAGGGGGTGTTGAGTCCTGTTCACTGAGCAAGGAGTAGGTCTTGTCTATTACATATTGGGTGTATGGAACGGTATCTGAGCGAATTTGAAACCCTTGTTTTATGCCTCACCCCACCTCACCTTTCCCGTTAAGCAGCCATAGTGTGTTTTCTAAACGTGTGACTCTGTTCTGTTTTGTAATTCAGTTCAAGTGTAGCGGTTTTTACATTCCCTCTATAAGTGATAGCTTATGATAAGTGTCTTTTTCTGTGTGACTTATTTCACTTAGAATCGTCGTACCTAAATCCACTCATCTTGCTTCTACTAGCCTTATGACATTGATTTCATGTCTGAGTGATATTCCATTGTACATAAGGACCACAACTTCTTTATCCATTTTTCTCTTTCCTGGGATATTTAAGGTGTCATGAAGTGGAGGTTCTTGTCAACAGAGCAGCCCTAAACTTTGGGGTGCCTGTGTCTTGCTGATTTTTAGTTTTCCCAATTTATACGCCCATGAGAGGACGTGCCCTATGCTCCTAGAGCTGTGTTTTTTCGATGTTTCAGGACACACCTTACACTTCTCCAGAGTGGCTGTTGGCAATTTACATCCCGCCCATCAGCGTAGCAAGGCTGCCATTTCTCCAGGGCCTGTCCTGCATTTCTGGTTTTGACACTTTTTGCAGCATGGCCCTTTTGACCGATGGGAAGCGAGACTTCTTTGTAGCGCTGATTAGCCTTTCCAGGTTGCTTGGTTGGCCAAACAGGGCGTATGCGTTTTTTCCTGAATATATTCAGGAAAAAACGCATACGCCCTGTTTGGCCAAGGGCATCATTGTCGACGTTTTACCACTTTTCATGTGCTTTAAAGGCGATTCGAATCTACCTCCTGAAACCTGTTTCCTGCAATCCTGCCTTGCTTTCAAATCCTCTTCGTTGCCTTCCCTCAATATATCTGTGGATGAGAGTTATCATTTATAGCTCTGCGGGTTTGTGAATTGCAGTGTCCCTGAGCTCCATTTTTCAACTGGCTTTTTTGGGAGCTGGCCGCAAAAGCGCGGGATTGCCTCAGGCCCTATTCAGCTTCTGGCCGGCAGGCTGAGCCTGTGGTTAATTCTTCTTCCCGATGGGAAAATAGAGTGACCTGTGCCTGTCCCAACACCAAGATCTAGTCTCTCATTGGTTTCCCCTCTTCCCGTTCATCCTCAGGACAAATTGCAACCTGTAGGGAACAGGAGCTTAAAGGTGCTGATTCTCCAAGTAGGGAGATTGCTAGTAAAGTAGCTGGAAAGGCGAACCCGAGCACAAGGAGATGAGAAATGAGGTGCGTATTAGAAACCTTTCAAAATCACACGGTGTACCATCTTCTGGGTTTCTCATGCATGTTTTCGATGTAGGAAGATGCCCTTGAACCTGGAGATTTGGGACCCATGGGATGGATACCAGGCAGTATTACTTTAAAGGGTCTGCGTTTGCTCACCCAACCTCACCCAACCGTTCAGCCCCAAGAGTGTCCACCCTTATGTCTCATCCAGCTGTGGGTCTAGATATGGTCAATCCAGGTTGCATCAGAGCCTCTGAACGAATTTTGTAATAATTTCTCTCGCTTTCACTGTCTTTGTTTTACGGGTTTTTAAAAGTAATTTATTTTTATAATGGGGTTTAGCTGCTTTTCACAGCTGTGTTTATGCAGCTTTACACCCACTTGACTCACTTCCAGACAGATATCAATACATAGGTTTTAAGATTCTTACTAGTCACATATATTCTTGTGCGGTGAATAGGGGGTGTTGAGTCCAGTTCACTGAGCAAGGAGTAGGTCTTGTCTATTACATATTGGGTGTATGGAACGGTATCTGAGCGAATTTGAAACCCTTGTTTTATGCCTCACCCCACCTCACCTTTCCCGTTAAGCAGCCATAGTGTGTTTTCTAAACGTGTGACTCTGTTCTGTTTTGTAATTCAGTTCAAGTGTAGCGGTTTTTACATTCCCTCTCTAAGTGATAGCTTATGATAAGTGTCTTTTTCTGTGTGACTTATTTCACTTAGAATCATCGTACCTAAATCCACTCATCTTGCTTCTACTAGCGTTATGACATTTATTTCATGTCTGAGTGATATTCCATTGTACATAAGGACCACAACTTCTTTATCCATTTTTCTCTTTCCTGGGATATTTAAGGTGTCATGAACTGGAGGTTCTTGTCAACAGAGCAGCCCTAAACTTTGGGGTGCCTGTGTCTTGCTGATTTTTAGTTATCCCAATCTATACGCCCATCAGAGGACGTGCCCTATGCTCCCTAAGCTGTGTTTTTTCGATGTTTCAGGACACACCTTACACTTCTCCAGAGTGGCTGTTGGCAATTTACATCCCGCCCATCAGCGTAGCAAGGCTGCCATTTCTCCATGGCCTGTCCTGCATTTCTGGTTTTGACACTTTTTGCAGCATGGCCCTTTTGACCGATGGGAAGCGAGACTTCTTTGTAGCGCTGATTAGCCTTTCCAGGTTGCTTGGTTGGCCAAAAAGGGCGTATGCGTTTTTTCCTGAATATATTCAGGAAAAAACGCATACGCCCTGTTTGGCCAAGGGCATTATTGTCGACGTTTTACCACTTTTCATGTGCTTTTAAGGCGATTTGAATCTACCTCCTGAAACCTGTTTCCTGCAATTCTGCCTTGCTTTCAAATCCTCTTCGTTGCCTTCCCTCAATATATCTGTGGATGAGAGTTATCATTTATAGCTCTGCGGGTTTGTGAATTGCAGTGTCCCTGAGCTCCATTTTTCAACTGGCTTTTTTGGGAGCTGGCCGCAAAAGCGCGGAATTGCCTCAGGCCCTATTCTGCTTCTGGGCGGCAGGCTGAGCCTGTGGTTAATTCTTCTTACCGATGGGAAAATAGAGTGAGCTGTGCCTGTCCCAACACCTACATCTAGTCTCTCATTGGTTGCCCCTCTTCCCGTTCATCCTCAGGACAAATTGCAACCTGTAGGGAACAGGAGCTTAAAGGTGCTGATTCTCCAAGTAGGGAGATTGCTAGTAAAGTAGCTGGAAAGGTGAACCCGAGCACAAGGAGATGAGAAATGAGGTGCGTATTAGAAACCTTTCAAAATCACACGGTGTACCATCTTCTGGGTTTCTCATGCATGTTTTCGATGTAGGAAGATGCCCTTGAACCTGGAGATTTGGGACCCATGGGATGGGTACCAGGCAGTATTACTTTAAAGGGTCTGCGTTTGCTCACCCAGCCTCACCCAACCTTTCAGCCCCAAGAGTGTCCACCCTTATGTCTCATCCAGCTGTGGGTCTAGATATGGTCAATCCAGGTTGCATCACAGCCTCTGAACGAATTTTGTAATAATTTCTCTCTCTTTCACTGTCTTTGTTTTACGGGTTTTTAAAAGTAATTTATTTTTATAATGGGGTTTAGCTGCTTTTCACGGCTGTGTTTATGCGGCTTTACACCCACTTGACTCACTTCCAGACAGATATCAATACATAGGTTTTAAGATTCTTACTAGTCACATATATTCTTGTGCGGTGAATAGGGGGTGTTGAGTCCTGTTCACTGAGCAAGGAGTACGTCTTGTCTATTACATATTGGGTGTATGGAACGGTATCTGAGCGAATTTGAAACCCTTGTTTTATGCCTCACCCCACCTCACCTTTCCCGTTAAGCAGCCATAGTGTGTTTTCTAAACGTGTGACTCTGTTCTGTTTTGTAATTCAGTTCAAGTGTAGCGGTTTTTACATTCCCTCTATAAGTGATAGCTTATGATAAGTGTCTTTTTCTGTGTGACTTATTTCACTTAGAATCGTCGTACCTAAATCCACTCATCTTGCTTCTACTAGCCTTATGACATTGATTTCATGTCTGAGTGATATTCCATTGTACATAAGGACCACAACTTCTTTATCCATTTTTCTCTTTCCTGGGATATTTAAGGTGTCATGAAGTGGAGGTTCTTGTCAACAGAGCAGCCCTAAACTTTGGGGTGCCTGTGTCTTGCTGATTTTTAGTTTTCCCAATTTATACGCCCATGAGAGGACGTGCCCTATGCTCCTAGAGCTGTGTTTTTTCGATGTTTCAGGACACACCTTACACTTCTCCAGAGTGGCTGTTGGCAATTTACATCCCGCCCATCAGCGTAGCAAGGCTGCCATTTCTCCAGGGCCTGTCCTGCATTTCTGGTTTTGACACTTTTTGCAGCATGGCCCTTTTGACCGATGGGAAGCGAGACTTCTTTGTAGCGCTGATTAGCCTTTCCAGGTTGCTTGGTTGGCCAAACAGGGCGTATGCGTTTTTTCCTGAATATATTCAGGAAAAAACGCATACGCCCTGTTTGGCCAAGGGCATCATTGTCGACGTTTTGCCGCTTTTCATGTGCTTTAAAGGCGATTCGAATCTACCTCCTGAAACCTGTTTCCTGCAATCCTGCCTTGCTTTCAAATCCTCTTCGTTGCCTTCCCTCAATATATCTGTGGATGAGAGTTATCATTTATAGCTCTGCGGGTTTGTGAATTGCAGTGTCCCTGAGCTCCATTTTTCAACTGGCTTTTTTGGGAGCTGGCCGCAAAAGCGCGGGATTGCCTCAGGCCCTATTCAGCTTCTGGCCTGCAGGCTGAGCCTGTGGTTAATTCTTCTTCCCGATGGGAAAATAGAGTGACCTGTGCCTGTCCCAACACCAAGATCTAGTCTCTCATTGGTTTCCCCTCTTCCCGTTCATCCTCAGGACAAATTGCAACCTGTAGGGAACAGGAGCTTAAAGGTGCTGATTCTCCAAGTAGGGAGATTGCTAGTAAAGTAGCTGGAAAGGCGAACCCGAGCACAAGGAGATGAGAAATGAGGTGCGTATTAGAAACCTTTCAAAATCACACGGTGTACCATCTTCTGGGTTTCTCATGCATGTTTTCGATGTAGGAAGATGCCCTTGAACCTGGAGATTTGGGACCCATGGGATGGATACCAGGCAGTATTACTTTAAAGGGTCTGCGTTTGCTCACCCAACCTCACCCAACCGTTCAGCCCCAAGAGTGTCCACCCTTATGTCTCATCCAGCTGTGGGTCTAGATATGGTCAATCCAGGTTGCATCAGAGCCTCTGAACGAATTTTGTAATAATTTCTCTCACTTTCACTGTCTTTGTTTTACGGGTTTTTAAAAGTAATTTATTTTTATAATGGGGTTTAGCTGCTTTTCACGGCTGTGTTTATGCAGCTTTACACCCACTTGACTCACTTCCAGACAGATATCAATACATAGGTTTTAAGATTCTTACTAGTCACATATATTCTTGTGCGGTGAATAGGGGGTGTTGAGTCCAGTTCACTGAGCAAGGAGTAGGTCTTGTCTATTACATATTGGGTGTATGGAACGGTATCTGAGCGAATTTGAAACCCTTGTTTTATGCCTCACCCCACCTCACCTTTCCCGTTAAGCAGGCATAGTGTGTTTTCTAAACGTGTGACTCTGTTCTGTTTTGTAATTCAGTTCAAGTGTAGCGGTTTTTACATTCCCTCTCTAAGTGATAGCTTATGATAAGTGTCTTTTTCTGTGTGACTTATTTCACTTAGAATCATCGTACCTAAATCCACTCATCTTGCTTCTACTAGCGTTATGACATTGATTTCATGTCTGAGTGATATTCCATTGTACATAAGGACCACAACTTCTTTATCCATTTTTCTCTTTCCTGGGATATTTAAGGTGTCATGAAGTGGAGGTTCTTGTCAACAGAGCAGCCCTAAACTTTGGGGTACCTGTGTCTTGCTGATTTTTAGTTTTCCCAATTTATACGCCCATGAGAGGACGTGCCCTATGCTCCCTAAGCTGTGTTTTTTCGATGTTTCAGGACACACCGTACACTTCTCCAGAGTGGCTGTTGGCAATTTACATCCCGCCCATCAGCGTAGCAAGGCTGCCATTTCTCCATGGCCTGTCCAGCATTTCTGGTTTTGACACTTTTTGCAGCATGGCCCTTTTGACCGATGGAAACGAGACTTCTTTGTAGCGCTGATTAGCCTTTCCAGGTTGCTTGGTTGGCCAAAAAGGGCGTATGCGTTTTTTCCTGAATATATTCAGGAAAAAACGCATACGCCCTGTTTGGCCAAGGGCATTATTGTCGACGTTTTACCACTTTTCATGTGCTTTTAAGGCGATTTGAATCTACCTCCTGAAACCTGTTTCCTGCAATTCTGCCTTGCTTTCAAATCCTCTTCGTTGCCTTCCCTCAATATATCTGTGGATGAGAGTTATCATTTATAGCTCTGCGGGTTTGTGAATTGCAGTGTCCCTGAGCTCCATTTTTCAACTGGCTTTTTTGGGAGCTGGCCGCAAAAGCGCGGAATTGCCTCAGGCCCTATTCTGCTTCTGGGCAGCAGGCTGAGCCTGTGGTTAATTCTTCTTACCGATGGGAAAATAGAGTGAGCTGTGCCTGTCCCAACACCTATATCTAGTCTCTCATTGGTTGCCCCTCTTCCCGTTCATCCTCAGGACAAATTGCAACCTGTAGGGAACAGGAGCTTAAAGGTGCTGATTCTCCAAGTAGGGAGATTTCTAGTAAAATAGCTGGAAAGGCGAACCCGAGCACAAGGAGATGAGAAATGAGGTGCGTATTAGAAACCTTTGAAAATCACACGGTGTACCATCTTCTGGGTTTCTCATGCATGTTTTCGATGTAGGAAGATGCCCTTGAACCTGGAGATTTGGGACCCATGGGATGGGTACCAGGCAGTATTACTTTAAAGGGTCTGCGTTTGCTCACCCAACCTCACCCAACCTTTCAGCCCCAAGAGTGTCCACCCTTATGTCTCATCCAGCTGTGGGTCTAGATATGGTCAATCCAGGTTGCATCACAGCCTCTGAACGAATTTTGTAAGAATTTCTCTCTCTTTCACTGTCTTTGTTTTACGGGTTTTTAAAAGTAATTTATTTTTATAATGGGGTTTAGCTGCTTTTCACGGCTGTGTTTATGCAGCTTTACACCCACTTGACCCACTTCCTGACAGATATCAATACATAGGTTTTAAGATTCTTACTAGTCACATATATTCTTGTGCGGTGAATAGGGGGTGTTGAGTCCTGTTCACTGAGCAAGGCGTAGGTCTTGTCTATTACATATTGGGTGTATGGAACGGTATCTGAGCGAATTTGAAACCCTTGTTTTATGCCTCACCCCACCTCACCTTTCCCGTTAAGCAGCCATACTGTGTTTTCTAAACGTGTGACTCTGTTCTGTTTTGTAATTCAGTTCAAGTGTAGCGGTTTTTACATTCCCTCTATAAGTGATAGCTTATGATAAGTGTCTTTTTCTGTGTGACTTATTTCACTTAGAATCGTCGTACCTAAATCCACTCATCTTGCTTCTACTAGCCTTATGACATTGATTTCATGTCTGAGTGATATTCCATTGTACATAAGGACCACAACTTCTTTATCCATTTTTCTCTTTCCTGGGATATTTAAGGTGTCATGAAGTGGAGGTTCTTGTCAACAGAGCAGCCCTAAACTTTGGGGTGCCTGTGTCTTGCTGATTTTTAGTTATCCCAATCTATACGCCCATGAGAGGACGTGCCCTATGCTCCCTAAGCTGTGTTTTTTCGATGTTTCAGGACACACCTTACACTTCTCCAGAGTGGCTGTTGGCAGTTTACATCCCGCCCATCAGCGTAGCAAGGCTGCCATTTCTCCATGGCCTGTCCTGCATTTCTGGTTTTGACACTTTTTGCAGCATGGCCCTTTTGACCGATGGGAAGCGAGACTTCTTTGTAGCGCTGATTTGCCTTTCCAGGTTGCTTGGTTGGCCAAAAAGGGCGTATGCGTTTTTTCCTGAATATATTCAGGAAAAAACGCATACGCCCTGTTTGGCCAAGGGCATTATTGTCGACGTTTTACCACTTTTCATGTGCTTTTAAGGCGATTTGAATCTACCTCCTGAAACCTGTTTCCTGCAATTCTGCCTTGCTTTCAAATCCTCTTCGTTGCCTTCCCTCAATATATCTGTGGATGAGAGTTATCATTTATAGCTCTGCGGGTTTGTGAATTGCAGTGTCCCTGAGCTCCATTTTTCAACTGGCTTTTTTGGGAGCTGGCCGCAAAAGCGCGGAATTGCCTCAGGCCCTATTCTGCTTCTGGGCGGCAGGCTGAGCCTGTGGTTAATTCTTCTTACCGATGGGAAAATAGAGTGAGCTGTGCCTGTCCCAACACCTACATCTAGTCTCTCATTGGTTGCCCCTCTTCCCGTTCATCCTCAGGACAAATTGCAACCTGTAGGGAACAGGAGCTTAAAGGTGCTGATTCTCCAAGTAGGGAGATTGCTAGTAAAGTAGCTGGAAAGGTGAACCCGAGCACAAGGAGATGAGAAATGAGGTGCGTATTAGAAACCTTTCAAAATCACACGGTGTACCATCTTCTGGGTTTCTCATGCATGTTTTCGATGTAGGAAGATGCCCTTGAACCTGGAGATTTGGGACCCATGGGATGGGTACCAGGCAGTATTACTTTAAAGGGTCTGCGTTTGCTCACCCAACCTCACCCAACCTTTCAGCCCCAAGAGTGTCCACCCTTATGTCTCATCCAGCTGTGGGTCTAGATATGGTCAATCCAGGTTGCATCACAGCCTCTGAACGAATTTTGTAAGAATTTCTCTCTCTTTCACTGTCTTTGTTTTACGGGTTTTTAAAAGTAATTTATTTTTATAATGGGGTTTAGCTGCTTTTCACGGCTGTGTTTATGCGGCTTTACACCCACTTGACTCACTTCCAGACAGATATCAATACATAGGTTTTAAGATTCTTACTAGTCACATATATTCTTGTGCGGTGAATAGGGGGTGTTGAGTCCTGTTCACTGAGCAAGGAGTAGGTCTTGTCTATTACATATTGGGTGTATGGAACGGTATCTGAGCGAATTTGAAACCCTTGTTTTATGCCTCACCCCACCTCACCTTTCCCGTTAAGCAGCCATAGTGTGTTTTCTAAACGTGTGACTCTGTTCTGTTTTGTAATTCAGTTCAAGTGTAGCGGTTTTTACATTCCCTCTATAAGTGATAGCTTATGATAAGTGTCTTTTTCTGTGTGACTTATTTCACTTAGAATCGTCGTACCTAAATCCACTCATCTTGCTTCTACTAGCCTTATGACATTGATTTCATGTCTGAGTGATATTCCATTGTACATAAGGACCACAACTTCTTTATCCATTTTTCTCTTTCCTGGGATATTTAAGGTGTCATGAAGTGGAGGTTCTTGTCAACAGAGCAGCCCTAAACTTTGGGGTGCCTGTGTCTTGCTGATTTTTAGTTTTCCCAATTTATACGCCCATGAGAGGACGTGCCCTATGCTCCTAGAGCTGTGTTTTTTCGATGTTTCAGGACACACCTTACACTTCTCCAGAGTGGCTGTTGGCAATTTACATCCCGCCCATCAGCGTAGCAAGGCTGCCATTTCTCCAGGGCCTGTCCTGCATTTCTGGTTTTGACACTTTTTGCAGCATGGCCCTTTTGACCGATGGGAAGCGAGACTTCTTTGTAGCGCTGATTAGCCTTTCCAGGTTGCTTGGTTGGCCAAACAGGGCGTATGCGTTTTTTCCTGAATATATTCAGGAAAAAACGCATACGCCCTGTTTGGCCAAGGGCATCATTGTCGACGTTTTACCACTTTTCATGTGCTTTAAAGGCGATTCGAATCTACCTCCTGAAACCTGTTTCCTGCAATCCTGCCTTGCTTTCAAATCCTCTTCGTTGCCTTCCCTCAATATATCTGTGGATGAGAGTTATCATTTATAGCTCTGCGGGTTTGTGAATTGCAGTGTCCCTGAGCTCCATTTTTCAACTGGCTTTTTTGGGAGCTGGCCGCAAAAGCGCGGGATTGCCTCAGGCCCTATTCAGCTTCTGGCCGGCAGGCTGAGCCTGTGGTTAATTCTTCTTCCCGATGGGAAAATAGAGTGACCTGTGCCTGTCCCAACACCAAGATCTAGTCTCTCATTGGTTTCCCCTCTTCCCGTTCATCCTCAGGACAAATTGCAACCTGTAGGGAACAGGAGCTTAAAGGTGCTGATTCTCCAAGTAGGGAGATTGCTAGTAAAGTAGCTGGAAAGGCGAACCCGAGCACAAGGAGATGAGAAATGAGGTGCGTATTAGAAACCTTTCAAAATCACACGGTGTACCATCTTCTGGGTTTCTCATGCATGTTTTCGATGTAGGAAGATGCCCTTGAACCTGGAGATTTGGGACCCATGGGATGGATACCAGGCAGTATTACTTTAAAGGGTCTGCGTTTGCTCACCCAACCTCACCCAACCGTTCAGCCCCAAGAGTGTCCACCCTTATGTCTCATCCAGCTGTTGGTCTAGATATGGTCAATCCAGGTTGCATCAGAGCCTCTGAACGAATTTTGTAATAATTTCTCTCGCTTTCACTGTCTTTGTTTTACGGGTTTTTAAAAGTAATTTATTTTTATAATGGGGTTTAGCTGCTTTTCACGGCTGTGTTTATGCAGCTTTACACCCACTTGACTCACTTCCAGACAGATATCAATACATAGGTTTTAAGATTCTTACTAGTCACATATATTCTTGTGCGGTGAATAGGGGGTGTTGAGTCCAGTTCACTGAGCAAGGAGTAGGTCTTGTCTATTACATATTGGGTGTATGGAACGGTATCTGAGCGAATTTGAAACCCTTGTTTTATGCCTCACCCCACCTCACCTTTCCCGTTAAGCAGCCATAGTGTGTTTTCTAAACGTGTGACTCTGTTCTGTTTTGTAATTCAGTTCAAGTGTAGCGGTTTTTACATTCCCTCTCTAAGTGATAGCTTATGATAAGTGTCTTTTTCTGTGTGACTTATTTCACTTAGAATCATCGTACCTAAATCCACTCATCTTGCTTCTACTAGCGTTATGACATTGATTTCATGTCTGAGTGATATTCCATTGTACATAAGGACCACAACTGCTTTATCCATTTTTCTCTTTCCTGGGATATTTAAGGTGTCATGAAGTGGAGGTTCTTGTCAACAGAGCAGCCCTAAACTTTGGGGTACCTGTGTCTTGCTGATTTTTAGTTTTCCCAATTTATACGCCCATGAGAGGACGTGCCCTATGCTCCCTAAGCTGTGTTTTTTCGATGTTTCAGGACACACCGTACACTTCTCCAGAGTGGCTGTTGGCAATTTACATCCCGCCCATCAGCGTAGCAAGGCTGCCATTTCTCCATGGCCTGTCCTGCATTTCTGGTTTTGACACTTTTTGCAGCATGGCCCTTTTCACCGATGGGAAGCGAGACTTCTTTGTAGCGCTGATTTGCCTTTCCAGGTTGCTTGGTTGGCCAAAAAGGGCGTATGCGTTTTTTCCTGAATATATTCAGGAAAAAACGCATACGCCCTGTTTGGCCAAGGGCATTATTGTCGACGTTTTACCACTTTTCATGTGCTTTAAAGGCGATTCGAATCTACCTCCTGAAATCTGTTTCCTGCAATTCTGCCTTGCTTTCAAATCCTCTTCGTTGCCTTCCCTCAATATATCTGTGGATGAGAGTTATCATTTATAACTCTGCGGGTTTGTGAATTGCAGTGTCCCTGAGCTCCATTTTTCAACTGGCTTTTTTGGGAGCTGGCCGCAAAAGCGCGGAATTGCCTCAGGCCCTATTCTGCTTCTGGGCAGCAGGCTGAGCCTGTGGTTAATTCTTCTTACCGATGGGAAAATAGAGTGAGCTGTGCCTGTCCCAACACCTATATCTAGTCTCTCATTGGTTGCCCCTCTTCCCGTTCATCCTCAGGACAAATTGCAACCTGTAGGGAACAGGAGCTTAAAGGTGCTGATTCTCCAAGTAGGGAGATTTCTAGTAAAATAGCTGAAAAGGCGAACCCGAGCACAAGGAGATGAGAAATGAGGTGCGTATTAGAAACCTTTGAAAATCACACGGTGTACCATCTTCTGGGTTTCTCATGCATGTTTTCGATGTAGGAAGATGCCCTTGAACCTGGAGATTTGGGACCCATGGGATGGGTACCAGGCAGTATTACTTTAAAGGGTCTGCGTTTGCTCACCCAACCTCACCCAAGCTTTCAGCCCCAAGAGTGTCCACCCTTATGTCTCATCCAGCTGTGGGTCTAGATATGGTCAATCCAGGTTGCATCACAGCCTCTGAACGAATTTTGTAAGAATTTCTCTCTCTTTCACTGTCTTTGTTTTACGGGTTTTTAAAAGTAATTTATTTTTATAATGGGGTTTAGCTGCTTTTCACGGCTGTGTTTATGCAGCTTTACACCCACTTGACCCACTTCCTGACAGATATCAATACATAGGTTTTAAGATTCTTACTAGTCACATATATTCTTGTGCGGTGAATAGGGGGTGTTGAGTCCTGTTCACTGAGCAAGGAGTAGGTCTTGTCTATTACATATTGGGTGTATGGAACGGTATCTGAGCGAATTTGAAACCCTTGTTTTATGCCTCACCCCACCTCACCTTTCCCGTTAAGCAGCCATAGTGTGTTTTCTAAACGTGTGACTCTGTTCTGTTTTGTAATTCAGTTCAAGTGTAGCGGTTTTTACATTCCCTCTATAAGTGATAGCTTATGATAAGTGTCTTTTTCTGTGTGACTTATTTCACTTAGAATCGTCGTACCTAAATCCACTCATCTTGCTTCTACTAGCCTTATGACATTGATTTCATGTCTGAGTGATATTCCATTGTACATAAGGACCACAACTTCTTTATCCATTTTTCTCTTTCCTGGGATATTTAAGGTGTCATGAAGTGGAGGTTCTTGTCAACAGAGCAGCCCTAAACTTTGGGGTGCCTGTGTCTTGCTGATTTTTAGTTATCCCAATCTATACGCCCATGAGAGGACGTGCCCTATGCTCCCTAAGCTGTGTTTTTTCGATGTTTCAGGACACACCTTACACTTCTCCAGAGTGGCTGTTGGCAATTTACATCCCGCCCATCAGCGTAGCAAGGCTGCCATTTCTCCAGGGCCTGTCCTGCATTTCTGGTTTTGACACTTTTTGCAGCATGGCCCTTTTGACCGATGGGAAGCGAGACTTCTTTGTAGCGCTGATTAGCCTTTCCAGGTTGCTTGGTTGGCCAAACAGGGCGTATGCGTTTTTTCCTGAATATATTCAGGAAAAAACGCATACGCCCTGTTTGGCCAAGGGCATCATTGTCGACGTTTTACCACTTTTCATGTGCTTTAAAGGCGATTCGAATCTCCATCCTGAAACCTGTTTCCTGCAATTCTGCCTTGCTTTCAAATCCTCTTCGTGGCCTTCCCTCAATATATCTGTGGATGAGAGTTATCATTTATAGCTCTGCGGGTTTGTGAATTGCAGTGCCCCTGAGCTCCATTTTTCAACTGGCTTTTTTGGGAGCTGGCCGCAAAAGCGCGGGATTGCCTCAGGCCCTATTCTGCTTCTGGGCGGCAGGCTGAGCCTGTGGTTAATTCTTTTTCCCGATGGGAAAATAGAGTGAGCTGTGCCTGTCCCAACACCTACATCTAGTCTCTCATTGGTTGCCCCTCTTCCCGATCATCCTCAGGACAAATTGCAACCTGTAGGGAACAGGAGCTTAAAGGTGCTGATTCTCCAAGTAGGGAGATTGCTAGTAAAGTAGCTGGAAAGGCGAACCCGAGCACAAGGAGATGAGAAATGAGGTGCGTATTAGAAAACTTTCAAAATCACACGGTGTACCATCTTCTGGGTTTCTCATGCATGTTTTCGATGTAGGAAGATGCCCTTGAACCTGGAGATTTGGGACCCATGGGATGGGTACCAGGCAGTATTACTTTAAAGGGTCTGCATTTGCTCACCCAGCCTCACCCAACCTTTCAGCCCCAAGAGTGTCCACCCTTATGTCTCATCCAGCTGTGGGTCTAGATATGGTCAATCCAGGTTGCATCACAGCCTCTGAACGAATTTTGTAAGAATTTCTCTCTCTTTCACTGTCTTTGTTTTACGGGTTTTTAAAAGTAATTTATTTTTATAATGGGGTTTAGCTGCTTTTCACGGCTGTGTTTATGCGGCTTTACACCCACTTGACTCACTTCCAGACAGATATCAATACATAGGTTTTAAGATTCTTACTAGTCACATATATTCTTGTGCGGTGAATAGGGGGTGTTGAGTCCTGTTCACTGAGCAAGGAGTAGGTCTTGTCTATTACATATTGGGTGTATGGAACGGTATCTGAGCGAATTTGAAACCCTTGTTTTATGCCTCACCCCACCTCACCTTTCCCGTTAAGCAGCCACAGTGTGTTTTCTAAACGTGTGACTCTGTTCTGTTTTGTAATTCAGTTCAAGTGTAGCGGTTTTTACATTCCCTCTATAAGTGATAGCTTATGATAAGTGTCTTTTTCTGTGTGACTTATTTCACTTAGAATCGTCGTACCTAAATCCACTCATCTTGCTTCTACTAGCCTTATGACATTGATTTCATGTCTGAGTGATATTCCATTGTACATAAGGACCAAAACTTCTTTATCCATTTTTCTCTTTCCTGGGATATTTAAGGTGTCATGAAGTGGAGGTTCTTGTCAACAGAGCAGCCCTAAACTTTGGGGTGCCTGTGTCTTGCTGATTTTTAGTTTTCCCAATTTATACGCCCATGAGAGGACGTGCCCTATGCTCCCTAAGCTGTGTTTTTTCGATGCTACAGGACACACCGTACACTTCTCCAGAGTGGCTGTTGGCAATTTACATCCCGCCCATCAGCGTAGCAAGGCTGCCATTTCTCCATGGCCTGTCCTGCATCTCTGGTTTTGACACTTTTTGCAGCATGGCCCTTTTGACCGATGGGAAGCGAGACTTCTTTGTAGCGCTGATTAGCCTTTCCAGGTTGCTTGGTTGGCCAAAAAGGGCGTATGCGTTTTTTCCTGAATATATTCAGGAAAAAACGCATACGCCCTGTTTGGCCAAGGGCAATATTGTCGACGTTTTACCACTTTTCATGTGCTTTTAAGGCGATTTGAATCTACCTCCTGAAACCTGTTTCCTGCAATTCTGCCTTGCTTTCAAATCCTCTTCGTTGCCTTCCCTCAATATATCTGTGGATGAGAGTTATCATTTATAGCTCTGCGGGTTTGTGAATTGCAGTGTCCCTGAGCTCCATTTTTCAACTGGCTTTTTTGGGAGCTGGCCGCAAAAGCGCGGAATTGCCTCAGGCCCTATTCTGCTTCTGGGCGGCAGGCTGAGCCTGTGGTTAATTCTTCTTACCGATGGGAAAATAGAGTGAGCTGTGCCTGTCCCAACACCTACATCTAGTCTCTCATTGGTTGCCCCTCTTCCCGTTCATCCTCAGGACAAATTGCAACCTGTAGGGAACAGGAGCTTAAAGGTGCTGATTCTCCAAGTAGGGAGATTGCTAGTAAAGTAGCTGGAAAGGTGAACCCGAGCACAAGGAGATGAGAAATGAGGTGCGTATTAGAAACCTTTCAAAATCACATGGTGTACCATCTTCTGGGTTTCTCATGCATGTTTTCGATGTAGGAAGATGCCCTTGAACCTGGAGATTTGGGACCCATGGGATGGGTACCAGGCAGTATTACTTTAAAGGGTCTGCGTTTGCTCACCCAACCTAACCCAACCTTTCAGCCCCAAGAGTGTCCACCCTTATGTCTCATCCACCTGTGCATGTAGATATGGTCAATCCAGGTTGCATCACAGCCTCTGAACGAATTTTGTAAGAATTTCTCTCTCTTTCACTGTCTTTGTTTTACGGGTTTTTAAAAGTAATTTATTTTTATAATGGGGTTTAGCTGCTTTTCACGGCTGTGTTTATGCGGCTTTACACCCACTTGACTCACTTCCAGACAGATATCAATACATAGGTTTTAAGATTCTTACTAGTCACATATATTCTTGTGCGGTGAATAGGGGGTGTTGAGTCCTGTTCATTGAGCAAGGAGTAGGTCTTGTCTATTACATATTGGGTGTATGGAACGGTATCTGAGCGAATTTGAAACCCTTGTTTTATGCCTCACCCCACCTCACCTTTCCCGTTAAGCAGCCATAGTGTGTTTTCTAAACGTGTGACTCTGTTCTGTTTTGTAATTCAGTTCAAGTGTAGCGGTTTTTACATTCCCTCTATAAGTGATAGCTTATGATAAGTGTCTTTTTCTGTGTGACTTATTTCACTTAGAATCGTCGTACCTAAATCCACTCATCTTGCTTCTACTAGCCTTATGACATTGATTTCATGTCTGAGTGATATTCCATTGTACATAAGGACCAAAACTTCTTTATCCATTTTTCTCTTTCCTGGGATATTTAAGGTGTCATGAAGTGGAGGTTCTTGTCAACAGAGCAGCCCTAAACTTTGGGGTGCCTGTGTCTTGCTGAATTTTAGTTTTCCCAATTTATACGCCCATGAGAGGACGTGCCCTATGCTCCTAGAGCTGTGTTTTTTCAATGTTTCAGGACACACCTTACACTTCTCCAGAGTGGCTGTTGGCAATTTACATCCCGCCCATCAGAGTAGCAAGGCTGCCATTTCTCCAGGGCCTGTCCTGCATTTCTGGTTTTGACACTTTTTGCAGCATGGCCCTTTTGACCGATGGGAAGCGAGACTTCTTTGTAGCGCTGATTAGCCTTTCCAGGTTGCTTGGTTGGCCAAACAGGGCGTATGCGTTTTTTCCTGAATATATTCAGGAAAAAACGCATACGCCCTGTTTGGTCAAGGGCATCATTGTCGACGTTTTACCACTTTTCATGTGCTTTAAAGGCGATTCGAATCTACCTCCTGAAACCTGTTTCCTGCAATTCTGCCTTGCTTTCAAATCCTCTTCGTTGCCTTCCCTCAATATATCTGTGGATGAGAGTTATCATTTATAGCTCTGCGGGTTTGTGAATTGCAGTGTCCCTGAGCTCCATTTTTCAACTGGCTTTTTTGGGAGCTGGCCGCAAAAGCGCGGGATTGCCTCAGGCCCTATTCTGCTTCTGGCCGGCAGGCTGAGCCTGTGGTAAATTCTTCTTCCCGATGGGAAAATAGAGTGACCTGTGCCTGTCCCAACACCAAGATCTAGTCTCTCATTGGTTTCCCCTCTTCCCGTTCATCCTCAGGACAAATTGCAACCTGTAGGGAACAGGAGCTTAAAGGTGCTGATTCTCCAAGTAGGGAGATTGCTCGTAAAGTAGCTGGAAAGGCGAACCCGAGCACAAGGAGATGAGAAATGAGGTGCGTATTAGAAACCTTTCAAAATCACACGGTGTACCATCTTCTGGGTTTCTCATGCATGTTTTCGATGTAGGAAGATGCCCTTGAACCTGGAGATTTGGGACCCATGGGATGGATACCAGGCAGTATTACTTTAAAGGGTCTGCGTTTGCTCACCCAACCTCACCCAACCGTTAAGCCCCAAGAGTGTCCACCCTTATGTCTCATCCAGCTGTGGGTCTAGATATGGTCAATCCAGGTTGCATCAGAACCTCTGAACGAATTTTGTAATAATTTCTCTCGCTTTCACTGTCTTTGTTTTACGGGTTTTTAAAAGTAATTTATTTTTATAATGGGGTTTAACTGCTTTTCACGGCTGTGTTTATGCAGCTTTACACCCACTTGACTCACTTCCAGACAGATATCAATACATAGGTTTTAATATTCTTACTAGTCACATATATTCTTGTGCGGTGAATAGGGGGTGTTGAGTCCAGTTCACTGAGCAAGGAGTAGGTCTTGTCTATTACATATTGGGTGTATGGAACGGTATCTGAGCGAATTTGAAACCCTTGTTTTATGCCTCACCCCACCTCACCTTTCCCGTTAAGCAGCCATAGTGTGTTTTCTAAACGTGTGACTCTGTTCTGTTTTGTAATTCAGTTCAAGTGTAGCGGTTTTTACATTCCCTCTATAAGTGATAGCTTATGATAAGTGTCTTTTTCTGTGTGACTTATTTCACTTAGAATCATCGTACCTAAATCCACTCATCTTGCTTCTACTAGAGTTATGACATTGATTTCATGTCTGAGTGATATTCCATTGTACATAAGGACCACAACTTCTTTATCCATTTTTCTCTTTCCTGGGATATTTAAGGTGTCATGAAGTGGAGGTTCTTGTCAACAGAGCAGCCCTAAACTTTGGGGTACCTGTGTCTTGCTGATTTTTAGTTTTCCCAATTTATACGCCCATGAGAGGACGTGCCCTATGCTCCCTAAGCTGTGTTTTTTCGATGTTTCAGGACACACCGTACACTTCTCCAGAGTGGCTGTTGGCAATTTACATCCCGCCCATCAGCGTAGCAAGGCTGCCATTTCTCCATGGCCTGTCCTGCATTTCTGGTTTTGACACATTTTGCAGCATGGCCCTTTTGACCGATGGAAACGAGACTTCTTTGTAGCGCTGATTAGCCTTTCCAGGTTGCTTGGTTGGCCAAAAAGGGCGTATGCGTTTTTTCCTGAATATATTCAGGAAAAAACGCATACGCCCTGTTTGGCCAAGGGCATTATTGTCGACGTTTTACCACTTTTCATGTGCTTTATGGCGATTTGAATCTACCTCCTGAAAACTGTTTCCTGCAATTCTGCCTTGCTTTCAAATCCTCTTCGTTGCCTTCCCTCAATATATCTGTGGATGAGAGTTATCATTTATAGCTCTGCGGGTTTGTGAATTGCAGTGTCCCTGAGCTCCATTTTTCAACTGGCTTTTTTGGGAGCTGGCCGCAAAAGCGCGGGATTGCCTCAGGCCCTATTCTGCTTCTGGGCGGCAGGCTGAGCCTGTGGTTAATTCTTTTTCCCGATGGGAAAATAGAGTGAGCTGTGCCTGTCCCAACACCTACATCTAGTCTCTCATTGGTTGCCCCTCTTCCCGTTCATCCTCAGGACAAATTGCAACCTGTAGGGAACAGGAGCTTAAAGGTGCTGATTCTCCAAGTAGGGAGATTGCTAGTAAAGTAGCTGGAAAGGCGAACCCGAGCACAAGGAGATGAGAAATGAGGTGCGTATTAGAAACCTTTCAAAATCACACGGTGTACCATCTTCTGGGTTTCTCATGCATGTTTTCGATGTAGGAAGATGCCCTTGAACCTGGAGATTTGGGACCCATGGGCTGGGTACCAGGCAGTATTACTTTAAAGGGTCTGCGTTTGCTCACCCAGCCTCACCCAACCTTTCAGCCCCAAGAGTGTCCACCCTTATGTCTCATCCAGCTGTGGGTCTAGATATGGTCAATCCAGGTTGCATCACAGCCTCTGAACGAATTTTGTAAGAATTTCTCTCTCTTTCACTGTCTTTGTTTTACGGGTTTTTAAAAGTAATTTATTTTTATAATGGGGTTTAGCTGCTTTTCACGGCTGTGTTTATGCGGCTTTACACCCACTTGACTCACTTCCAGACAGATATCAATACATAGGTTTTAAGATTCTTACTAGTCACATATATTCTTGTGCGGTGAATAGGGGGTGTTGAGTCCTGTTCACTGAGCAAGGAGTAGGTCTTGTCTATTACATATTGGGTGTATGGAACGGTATCTGAGCGAATTTGAAACCCTTGTTTTATGCCTCACCCCACCTCACCTTTCCCGTTAAGCAGGCATAGTGTGTTTTCTAAACGTGTGACTCTGTTCTGTTTTGTAATTCAGTTCAAGTGTAGCGGTTTTTACATTCCCTCTATAAGTGATAGCTTATGATAAGTGTCTTTTTCTGTGTGACTTATTTCACTTAGAATCGTCGTAACTAAATACACTCATCTTGCGTCTACTAGCATTATGACATTGATTTCATGTCTGAGTGATATTCCTTTCTACATAAGGACCACAATTTCTTTATCCATTTTTCTCTTTCCTGGGATATTTAAGGTGTCATGAAGTGGAGGTTCTTGTCAACAGAGCAGCCCTAAACTTTGGGGTGCCTGTGTCTTGATGATTTTTAGTTTTCCCAATTTATACGCCCATGAGAGGACGTGCCCTATGCTCCTAGAGCTGTGTTTTTTCGATGTTTCAGGACACACCGTACACTTCTCCAGAGTGGCTGTTGGCAATTTACATCCCGCCTAACAGCGTAGCAAGGCTGCCATTTCTCCATAGCCTGTCCTGCATTTCTGGTTTTGACACTTTTTGCAGCATGGCCCTTTTGACCGATGGGAAGCGAGACTTCTTTGTAGCTCTGATTAACCTTTCCAGGTTGCTTAGTTGGCCAAACAGGGCGTATGCGTTTTTTCCTGAATATATTCAGGAAAAAACGCATACGCCCTGTTTGGCCAAGGGCATCATTGTCGACTTTTTACCACTTTTCATGTGCTTTAAAGGCGATTCGAATCTACCTCCTGAAACCTGTTTCCTGCAATTCTGCCTTGCTTTCAAATCCTCTTCGTTGCCTTCCCTCAATATATCTGTGGATGAGAGTTATCATTTATAGCTCTGTGGGTTTGTGATTTGCAGTGTCCCTGAGCTCCATTTTTTACTGGCTTTTTTGGGAGCTGGCCGAAAAAGCGCGGGATTGCCTCAGGCCCTATTCTGCTTCTGGGCGGCAGGCTGAGCCTGTGGTTAATTCTTCTTCCCGATGGGAAAATAGAGTGACCTGTGCCTGTCCCAACACCTAGATCTAGTCTCTCATTGGTTTCCCCTCTTCCCGTTCATCCTCAGGACACATTGCAACCTGTAGGGAACAGGAGTTTAAAGGTGCTGATTCTCCAAGTAGGGAGATTGCTAGTAAAGTAGCTGGAAAGGCGAACCCGAGCACAAGGAGATGAGAAATGAGGTGCGTTTTAGAAACCTTTCAAAATCACACGGTGTACCATCTTCGGGGTTTCTCATGCATGTTTTCGATGTAGGAAGATGCCCTTGAACCTGGAGATTTGGGACCCATGGGATGGGTACCACGCAGTATTAGTTTAAAGGGTCTGCATTTGCTCACCCAACCTCACCCAAACTCTCAGCCCCAAGAGTGTCCACCCTTATGTCTCATCCAGGTGTGGGTCTAGATATGGTCAATCCAGGTTGCATCACAGCCTCTGAACGAATTTTGTAAGAATTTCTCTCTCTTTCACTGTCTTTGTTTTACGCGTTTTTAAAAGTAATTTATTTTTATAATGGGGTTTAGCTGCTTTTCACGGCTGTGTTTATGCGGCTTTACACCCACTTGACTCACTTCCAGACAGATATCAATACATAGGTTTTAAGATTCTTACTAGTCACATATATTCTTGTGCGGTGAATAGGGGGTGTTGAGTCCAGTTCACTGAGCAAGGAGTAGGTCTTGTCTATTACATATTGGGTGTATGGAACGGTATCTGAGCGAATTTGAAACCCTTGTTTTATGCATCACCCCACCTCACCTTTCCCGCTCAGCAGCCATAGTGTGTTTTCTAAACGTGTGACTCTGTTCTGTTTTGTAATTCAGTTCAAGTGTTGCGGTTTTTACATTCCCTCTATAAGTGATACCTTATGATAAGTGTCTTTTTCTGTGTGACTTATTTCACTTAGAATCGTCGTACCTAAATCCACTCATCTTGCTTCTACTAGCCTTATGACATTGATTTCATGTCTGAGTGATATTCCATTGTACATAAGGACCACAACTTCTTTATCCATTTTTCTCTTTCCTGGGATATTTAAGGTGTCATGAAGTGGAGGTTTTTGTCAACAGAGCAGCCCTAAACTTTGTGGTGCCTGTGTCTTGCTGATTTTTAGTTTTCCCAATTTATACGCCCATGAGTGGACGTGCCCTATGCTCCCTAACTGTGTTTTTTCGATGTTTCAGGACACACCGTACACTTCTTCAGAGTGGCTGTTGGCAATTTACATCCCGCCCATCAGCGTAGCAAGGCTGCCATTTCTCCATGGCCTGTCCTGCATTTCTGGTTTTGACACTTTTTGCAGCATGACCCTTTTGACCGATGGGAAGCGAAACTTCTTTGTAGCGCTTATTTGCCTTTCCATGTTGCTTGGTTGGCCAAAAAGGGCGTATGCGTTTTTTCCTGAATATATTCAGGAAAAAACGCATACGCCCTTTTTGGCCAAGGGCATCATTGTCGACGTTTTGCCGCTTTTCATGTGCTTTAATGGCGATTCGAATATACCTCCTGAAATCTGTTTCCTGCAATTCTGCCTTGCTTTCAAATCCTCTTCGTTGCCTTCCCTCAATATATCTGTGGATGACAGTTATCATTTATAACTCTGCGGGTTTGTGAATTGCAGTGTCCCTGAGCTCCATTTTTCAACTCGCTTTTTTGGTAGCTGGCCGCAAAAGCGCGGCATTGCCTCAGGCCCTATTCTGGTTCCCGGCGGGAGGCTGAGCCTGTGTTTAATTCTTCTTCCTGATGGGAAAATAGAGTGACCTGTGCCTGTCCCAACACCTAGATCTAGTCTCTCATTGGTTGCCCCTCTTCCCGTTCATCCTCAGGACAAATTGCAACCTGTAGGGAACAGGAGCTTAAAGGTGCTGATTCTCCAAGTAGGGAGATTGCTAGTAAAGTAGCTGGAAAGGCGAACCCTAGCACAAGGAGATGAGAAATGGGGTGCGTTTTAGAAACCTTTCAAAATCACATGGTGTACCATCTTCTGGGTTTCTCATGCATGTTTTCGATGTAGGAAGATGCCCTTGAACCTGGAGATTTGGGACCCATGGGATGGGTACCACACAGTATTACTTTAAAGGGTCTGCGTTTGCTCACCCAACCTCACCCAACCTCTAAGCCCCAAGAGTGTCCACCCTTATGTCTCATCCAGCTGTGGGTGTTGATATGGTCAATCCAGGTTGCATCACAGCCTCTGAACGAATTTTGTAAGAATTTCTCTCTCTTTCACTGTCTTTGTTTTACGGGTTTTTAAAAGTAATTTATTTTTATAATGGGGTTTAGCTGCTTTTCACGGCTGTGTTTATGCGGCTTTACACCCACTTGACTCACTTCCAGACAGATATCAATACATAGGTTTTAAGATTCTTACTAGTCACATATATTCTTGTGCGGTGAATAGGGGGAGTTGAGTCCAGTTCACTGAGCAAGGAGTAGGTCTTGTCTATTACATATTGGGTGTATGGAACGGTATCTGAGCGAATTTGAAACCCTTGTTTTATGCATCACCCCACCTCACCTTTCCCGTTAAGCAGCCATAGTGTGTTTTCTAAACGTGTGACTCTGTTCTGTTTTGTAATTCATTTCAAGTGTAGCGGTTTTTACATTCCCTCTATAAGTGAGAGCTTATGATAAGTGTCTTTTTCTGTGTGACTTATTTCACTTAGAATCGTCATACCTAAATCCACTCATCTTGCTTCTACTAGCCTTATGACATTGATATCATGTCTGAGTGATATTCCTTTGTACATAAGGACCACAACTTCTTTATCCATTTTTCTCTTTCCTGGGATATTTAAGGTGTCATGAAGTGGAGGTTCTTGTCAACAAAGCAGCCCTAAACATTGGGGTGCCTGTGTCTTGCTGATTTTTAGTTGTCCCAATTTATACGCCCATGAGTGGACGTGCCCTATGCTCCCTAAGCTGTGTTTTTTCGATGTTTCAGGACACACCGTACACTTCTCCAGAGTGGCTGTTGGCAAATTACATCCCGCCCATCAGCGTAGCAAGGCTGCCATTTCTCCATGGCCTGTCCTGCATTTCTGGTTTTGACACGTTTTGCAGCATGGCCCTTTTGACTGATGGGAAGCGAGACTTCTTTGTAGCGCTGATTTGCCTTTCCAGGTTGCTTGGTTGGCCAAAAAGGGCGTATGCGTTTTTTCCTGAATATATTCAGGAAAAAACGCATACGCCCTTTTTGGCCAAGGGCATCACTGTCGACGTTTTGCCACTTTTCATGTGCTTTAAAGGCGATTCGAATCTACCTCCTGAAACCTGTTTCCTGCAATTCTGCCTTGCTTTCAAATCCTCTTCGTTGCCTTCCCTCAATATATTTGTGGACGAGAGTTATCATTTATAACTCAGCAGGTTTGTAAATTGCAGTGCCCCTAAGCTCCATTTTTCAACTGTCTTTTTTGGGAGCTGGCCGCAAAAGCACGGGATTGCCTCAGGCCCTATTCTGGTTCCCTGCGGCAGGCTGAGCCTGTGTTTAATTCTTCTTCCTGATGGGAAAATAGAGTGAGCTGTGCCTGTCCCAACACCTAGATCTAGTCTCTCATTGGTTGCCCCTCTTGCCGTTCATCCTCAGGACAAATTGCAACCTGTAGGGAACAGGAGCTTAAAGGTGCTGATTCTCCAAGTAGGGAGATTGCTAGTAAAGTAGCTGGAAAGGCGAACCCTAGCACAAGGAGATGAGAAATGGGGTGCTTTTTAGATACCTTTCAAAATCACACGGTGTACCATCTTCTGGGTTTCTCATGCATGTTTTCGATGTAGGAAGATGCCCTTGAACCTGGAGATTTGGGACCCATGGGATGGGTACCACACAGTATTACTTTAAAGGGTCTGCGTTTGCTCACCCAACCTCACCCAAACTCTAAGCCCCAAGAGTGTCCACCCTTATGTCTCATCCAGCTGTGGGTCTAGATATGGTCAATCCAGGTTGCATCACAGCCTCTGAACGAATTTTGTAAGAATTTCTCTCTCTTTCACTGTCTTTGTTTTACGGGTTTTTAAAAGTAATTTATTTTTATAATGGGGTTTAGCTGCTTTTCACGGCTGTGTTTATGCGGCTTTACACCCACTTGACTCACTTCCAGACAGATATCAATACATAGGTTTTAAGATTCTTACTAGTCAGATATATTCTTGTGCGGTGAATAGGGGGTGTTGAGTCCAGTTCACTGAGCAAGGAGTAGGTCTTGTCTATTACATATTGGGTGTATGGAACGGTATCTGAGCGAATTTGAAACCCTTGTTTTATGCATCACCCCACCTCACCTTTCCCGTTAAGCAGCCATAGTGTGTTTTCTAAACGTGTGACTCTGTTCTGATTTGTAATTCAGTTCAAGTGTAGCGGTTTTTATATTCCCTCTATAAGTGATAGCTTATGATAAGTGTCTTTTTCTGTGTGACTTATTTCACTTAGAATCGTCGTTCCTAAATCCACTCATCTTGCTTCTACTAGCCTTATGACATTGATTTCATGTCTGAGTGATATTCCATTGTACATAAGGACCACAACTTCTTTATCCATTTTTCTCTTTCCTGGGATACTTAAGGTGTCATGAAGTGGAGGTTCTTGTCAACAGAGCAGCCCTAAACTTTGGGGTGCCTGTGTCTTGCTGATTTTTAGTTTTCCCAATTTATACGCCCATGAGTGGACGTGCCCTACGCTCCCTAAGCTGTGTTTTTTTGATGTTTCAGGACACACCGTACACTTCTCCAGAGTGGCTGTTGGCAATTTACATCCCGCCCATCAGCGTAGCAAGGCTGCCATTTCTCCATGGTCTGTCCTGCATTTCTGGTTTTGACACATTTTGCAGCATGGCCCTTTTGACCGATGGGAAGTGAGACTTCTTTGTAGCGCTGATTTGCCATTCCAGGTTGCTTGGTTGGCCAAAAAGGGCGTATCCGTTTTTTCCTGAATATATTCAGGAAAAAACGCATACGCCCTTTTTGGCCAAGGGCATCATTGTAGACGTTTTGCCACTTTACATGTGCTTTAAAGGTGATTCGAATCTACCTCCTGAAACCTGTTTCCTGCAATTCTGCCTTGCTTTCAAATCCTCTTCGTTGCCTTCCCTCAATATATTTGTGTACGAGAGTTATCATTTATAACTCAGCAGGTTTGTGAATTGCAGTGCCCCTGAGCTCCATTTTCAAACTGTCTTTTTTGGGAGCTGGCCGCAAAAGCACGGGATTGCCTCAGCCCCTATTCTGGTTCCTGGCGGCAGGCTGAGCCTGTGGTTAATTCTTCTTCCTGATGGGAAAATAGAGTGACCTGTGCCTGTCCCAACACCTAGATCTAATCTCTCATTGGTTGCCCCTCTTCCCGTTCATCCTCAGGACAAATTGCAACCTGTAGGGAACAGGAGCTTAAAGGTGCTGATTCTCCAAGTAGGGAGATTGCTAGTAAATTAGCTGGAAAGGCGAACCCGAGCACAAGGAGATGAGAAATGAGCTGCGTTTTAGAAACCTTTCAAAATCACACGGTATACCATCTTCTGGGTTTCTCATGCATGTTTTCGATGTAGGAAGATGCCCTTGAACCTGGAGATTTGGGACCCATGGAATGGGTACCACGCAGTATTACTTTAAAGGTTCTGCGTTTGCTCACCCAACCTCACCAAACCTCTCAGCCCCAAGAGTGTCCACCCTTATGTCTCATCCAGCTGTGGGTCTAGATATGGTCAATCCAGGTTGCATCACAGCCTCTGAACGAATTTTGTAAGAATATCTCTCTCTTTCACTGTCTTTGTTTTACGGGTTTTTAAAAGTAATTTATTTTTTTAATGGGGTTTAGCTGCTTTTCACGGTTGTGTTTATGCGGCTTTACACCCACTTGACTCACTTCCAGAGAGATATCAATACATAGGTTTTACAATTCTTACTAGTCACATATATTCTTGTGCGGTGAATAGGGGGTGTTGAGTCCAGTTCACTGAGCAAGGAGTAGGTCTTGTCTATTACATATTGGGTGTATGGAACGGTGTCTGAGCGAATTTGAAACCCTTGTTTTATGCATCACCCCACCTCACCTTTCCCGTTAAGCAGCCATAGTGTGTTTTCTAAACGTGTGACTATGTTCTGTTTTGTAATTCAGTTCAAGTGTAGCGGTTTTTACATTCCCTCTATAAGTGATAGCTTATGATAAGTGTCTTTTTCTGTGTGACTTATTTCACTTAGAATCGTCGTTCCTAAATCCACTCATCTTGCTTCTACTTGCCTTATGACATTGATTTCATGTCTGAGTGATATTCCATTGTACATAAGGACCACAACTTCTTTATCCATTTTTCTCTTTCCTGGGATATTTAAGGTGTCATGAAGTGGAGGTTCTTGTCAACAGAGCAGCCCTAAACTTTGGGGTGCCTGTGTCTTGCTGATTTTTAGTTTTCCCAATTTATACGCCCATGAGTGGACGTGCCCTATGCTCCCTAAGCTGTTTTTTTTCGATGTTTCAGGACACACCGTACACTTCTCCAGTGTGGCTGTTGGCAATTTACATCCCGCCCATCAGCGTAGCAAGGCTGCCATTTCTCCATGGCCTGTCCTGCATTTCTGGTTTTTACACTTTTTGCAGCATGTCCCTTTTGACCGATGGGAAGCGAGACTTCATTGTAGCGCTGATTTGCCTTTCCAGGTTGCTTGGTTGGCCAAAAAGGGCGTATGCGTTTTTTCCTGAATATATTCAGGAAAAAACGCATACGCCCTTTTTGGCCAAGGGCATCATTGTCGACGTTTTGCCGCTTTTCATGTGCTTTAAAGCCGATTCGAATCTACCTCCTGAAACCTGTTTCCTGCAATTCTGCCTTGCTTTCAAATACTCTTCGTTGCCTTCCCTCAATATATTTGTGGACGAGAGTTATCATTTATAGCTCAGCAGGTTTGTAAATTGCAGTGCCCCTGAGCTCCATTTTTCAACTGTCTTTTTTGGGAGCTGGCCGCAAAAGCACGGGATTGCCTCAGGCCCTATTCTGGTTCCCTGCGGCAGGCTGAGCCTGTGTTTAATTCTTCTTCCTGATGGGAAAATAGAGTGACCTGTGCCTGTCCCAACACCTAGATCTAGTCTCTCATTGGTTGCCCCTATTCCCGTTCATCCTCAGGACAAATTGCAACCTGTAGGGAACAGGAGCTTAAAGGTGCTGATTCTCCAAGTAGGGAGATTGCTAGTAAAGTAGCTGGAAAGGCGAACCCGAGCACAAGGAGATGAGAAATGAGGTGCGTATTAGAAACCTTTCAAAATCACACGGTGTACCATCTTCTGGGTTTCTCATGCATGTTTTCGATGTAGGAAGATGCCCTTGAACCTGGAGATTTGGGACCCATGGGATGGGTACCAGGCAGTATTACTTTAAAGGGTCTGCGTTTGCTCACCCAACCTCACCCAACCTTTCAGCCCCAAGAGTGTCCACCCTTATGTCTCATCCAGCTGTGGGTCTAGATATGGTCAATCCAGGTTGCATCACAGCCTCTGAACGAATTTTGTAATAATTTCGCTCTCTTTCACTGTCTTTGTTTTACGGGTTTTTAAAAGTAATTTATTTTTATAATGGGGTTTAGCTGCTTTTCACGGCTGTGTTTATGCGGCTTTACACCCACTTGACTCACTTCCAGACAGATATCAATACATAGGTTTTAAGATTCTCACTAGTCACATATATTCTTGTGCGGTGAATAGGGGGTGTTGAGTCCTGTTCACTGAGCAAGGAGTAGGTCTTGTCTATTACATATTGGGTGTATGGAACGGTATCTGAGCGAATTTGAAACCCTTGTTTTATGCCTCACCCCACCTCACCTTTCCCGTTAAGCAGCCATAGTGTGTTTTCTAAACGTGTGACTCTGTTCTGATTTGTAATTCAGTTCAAGTGTAGCGGTTTTTATATTCCCTCTATAAGTGATAGCTTATGATAAGTGTCTTTTTCTGTGTGACTTATTTCACTTAGAATCGTCGTTCCTAAATCCACTCATCTTGCTTCTACTAGCCTTATGACATTGATTTCATGTCTGAGTGATATTCCATTGTACATAAGGACCACAACTTCTTTATCCATTTTTCTCTTTCCTGGGATACTTAAGGTGTCATGAAGTGGAGGTTCTTGTCAACAGAGCAGCCCTAAACTTTGGGGTGCCTGTGTCTTGCTGATTTATAGTTTTCCCAATTTATACGCCCATGAGTGGACGTGCCCTACGCTCCCTAAGCTGTGTTTTTTTGATGTTTCAGGACACACCGTACACTTCTCCAGAGTGGCTGTTGGCAATTTACATCCCGCCCATCAGCGTAGCAAGGCTGCCATTTCTCCATGGTCTGTCCTGCATTTCTGGTTTTGACACTTTTTGCAGCATGGCACTTTTGACCGATGGGAAGCGAGACTTCTTTGTAGCGCTGATTTGCCATTCCAGGTTGCTTGGTTGGCCAAAAAGGGCGTATCCGTTTTTTCCTGAATATATTCAGGAAAAAACGCATACGCCCTTTTTGGCCAAGGGCATCATTGTCGACGTTTTGCCACTTTTCATGTGCTTTAAAGGTGATTCGAATCTACCTCCTGAAACCTGTTTCCTGCAATTTTGCCTTGCTTTCAAATCCTCTTCGTTGCCTTCCCTCAATATATTTGTGTACGAGAGTTATCATTTATAACTCAGCAGGTTTGTGAATTGCAGTGCCCTTGAGCTCCATTTTCAAACTGTCTTTTTTGGGAGCTGGCCGCAAAAGAACGGGATTGCCTCAGCCCCTATTCTGGTTCCTGGCGGCAGGCTGAGCCTGTGGTTAATTCTTCTTCCTGATGGGAAAATAGAGTGACCTGTGCCTGTCCCAACACCTAGATCTAATCTCTCATTGGTTGCCCCTCTTCCCGTTCATCCTCAGGACAAATTGCAACCTGTAGGGAACAGGAGCTTAAAGGTGCTGATTCTCCAAGTAGGGAGATTGCTAGTAAATTAGCTGGAAAGGCGAACCCGAGCACAAGGAGATGAGAAATGAGCTGCGTTTTAGAAACCTTTCAAAATCACACGGTATACCATCTTCTGGGTTTCTCATGCATGTTTTCGAAGTAGGAAGATGCCCTTGAACCTGGAGATTTGGGACCCATGGAATGGGTACCACGCAGTATTACTTTAAAGGTTCTGCGTTTGCTCACCCAACCTCACCAAACCTCTCAGCCCCAAGAGTGTCCACCCTTATGTCTCATCCAGCTGTGGGTCTAGATATGGTCAATCCAGGTTGCATCACAGCCTCTGAACGAATTTTGTAAGAATTTCTCTCTCTTTCACTGTCTTTGTTTTACGGGTTTTTAAAAGTAATTTATTTTTTTAATGGGGTTTAGCTGCTTTTCACGGTTGTGTTTATGCGGCTTTACACCCACTTGACTCACTTCCAGAGAGATATCAATACATAGGTTTTACAATTCTTACTAGTCACATATATTCTTGTGCGGTGAATAGGGGGTGTTGAGTCCAGTTCACTGAGCAAGGAGTAGGTCTTGTCTATTACATATTGGGTGTATGGAACGGTATCTGAGCGAATTTGAAACCCTTGTTTTATGCATCACCCCACCTCACCTTTCCCGTTAAGCAGCCATAGTGTGTTTTCTAAACGTGTGACTATGTTCTGTTTTGTAATTCAGTTCAAGTGTAGCGGTTTTTACATTCCCTCTATAAGTGATAGCTTATGATAAGTGTCTTTTTCTGTGTGACTTATTTCACTTAGAATCGTCGTTCCTAAATCCACTCATCTTGCTTCTACTTGCCTTATGACATTGATTTCATGTCTGAGTGATATTCCATTGTACATAAGGACCACAACTTCTTTATCCATTTTTCTCTTTCCTGGGATATTTAAGGTGTCATGAAGTGGAGGTTCTTGTCAACAGAGCAGCCCTAAACTTTGGGGTGCCTGTGTCTTGCTGATTTTTAGTTTTCCCAATTTATACGCCCATGAGTGGACGTGCCCTATGCTCCCTAAGCTGTTTTTTTTCGATGTTTCAGGACACACCGTACACTTCTCCAGTGTGGCTGTTGGCAATTTACATCCCGCCCATCAGCGTAGCAAGGCTGCCATTTCTCCATGGCCTGTCCTGCATTTCTGGTTTTTACACTTTTTGCAGCATGTCCCTTTTGACCGATGGGAAGCGAGACTTCATTGTAGCGCTGATTTGCCTTTCCAGGTTGCTTGGTTGGCCAAAAAGGGCGTATGCGTTTTTCCCTGAATATATTCAGGAAAAAACGCATACGCCCTTTTTGGCCAAGGGCATCATTGTCGACGTTTTGCCGCTTTTCATGTGCTTTAAAGCCGATTCGAATCTACCTCCTGAAACCTGTTTCCTGCAATTCTGCCTTGCTTTCAAATACTCTTCGTTGCCTTCCCTCAATATATTTGTGGACGAGAGTTATCATTTATAACTCTGCAGGTTTGTGAATTTCAGTGCCCATGTGCTCCATTTTTCAACTGGCTTTTTTGGGAGGTGGCCGCAGAAGTGCGGGATTGCCTCAGGCACTATTCTGCTTCCCGGCGGCAGGCTGAGCCTGTGGTTAATTCTTCTTCCTGATGGGAAAATAGAGTGACATGTGCCTGTCCCAACACCTACATCTAGTCTCTCATTGGTTGCCCCTCTTCCCGTTCATCCTCAGGACAAATTGCAACCTGTACAGAACAGGAGGTTAAAGGTGCTGATTCTCCAAGAAGGGAGATTGCTAGTAAAGTAGCTGGAATGGCGAACCCGAGCACAAGGAGATGAGAAATGAGGTGCGTTTTAGAAACCTTTCCCGATCACACGGTGTACCATCTTCTGGGATTCTCATGCATGTTTTCGATGTAGGAAGATGCCCTTGAACCTGGAGATTTGGGACCCATGGGATGGGTACCACGCAGTATTACTTTAAAGGTTCTGCGTTTGCTCACCCAACCTCACCCAACCTCTCAGCCCCAAGAGTATCCACCCTTATGTCTCATCCAGCTGTGGGTCTAGATATGGTCAATCGAGGTTGCATCAAAGCCCCTGAACGAATTATGTAAGAATTTCTCTCTCTTTCACTGTCTTTCTTTTACGGGTTTTTAAAAGTAATTTATTTTTATTATGGGGTTTAGCTGCCTTTCACGGCTGTGTTTATGCGGCTTTACACCCACTTGGCTCACTTCCAGAGAGATATCAATACATAGGTTTTACGATTATTACTAGTCAGATATATTCTTGTGCGGTGAATAGGGGGTGTTGATTCCAGTTCACTGAGCAAGGAGTAGGCCTTGTCTATTACATATTGGGTGTATGGAACGGTATCTGAGCGAATTTGAAACCCTTGTTTTATGCATCACCCCACCTCACCTTTCCCGTTAAGCAGCCATAGTGTGTTTTCTAAACGTTTGACTCTGTTCCCTTTGTAATTCAGTTCAAGTGTAGCGGTTTTTACATTCCCTCTATAAGTGATAGCTTATGATAAGTGTCTTTTTCTGTGTGACTTAGTTCACTTAGAATCGTCATACCTAAATCCACTCATCTTGCTTCTACTAGCCTTATGACATTGATTTCATGTCTGAGTGATATTCCTTTGTACATAAGGACCACAACTTCTTTATCCATTTTTCTCTTTCCTGGGATATTTAAGGTGTCATGAAGTGGAGGTTCTTGTCAACATAGCAGCCCTAAACATTGGGGTGCCTGTGTCTTGCTGATTTTTAGTTTTCCCAATTTATACGCCCATGAGTGCACGTGCCCTATGCTCCCTAAGCTGTTTTTTCGATGTTTCAGGACACACCGTACACTTCTCCAGAGTGGCTGTTGGCAATTTACATCCCGCCCATCAGCGTAGCAAGGCTGCCATTTCTCCATGGCCTGTCCTGCATTTCTCGTTTTGACACTTTTTGCAGCATGGCCCTTTTCACCGATGGGAAGCGAGACTTCTTTGTAGCGCTGATTTGCCTTTCCAGGTTGCTTGGTTGGCCAAAAAGGGCGTATGCGTTTTTTCCTGAATATATTCAGGAAAAAACGCATACGCCCTTTTTGGCCAAGGGCATCACTGTCGACGTTTTGCCACTTTTCATGTGCTTTAAAGGCGATTCGTATCTACCTCCTGAAACATGTTTCCTGCAATTCTGCCTTGCTTTCAAATCCTCTTCGTTCCCTTCCCTCAATATATTTGTGGACGAGAGTTACCATTTATAACTCTGCGGGTTTGTGAATGGCAGTGACCCTGAGCTCCATTTTTCAACTGTCTTTTTTGGGAGCTGGCCGCAAAAGCACGGGATTGCCTCAGGCCCTATTCTGGTTCCCTGCGGCAGGCTGAGCCTGTGGTTAATTCTTCATCCTGATGGGAAAATAGAGTGACCTGTGCCTGTCCCAACACCTAGATCTAGTCTCTCATTGGTTGCCCCTCTTCCCGTTCATCCTCAGGACAAATTGCAACCTGTACAGAACAGGAGGTTAAAGGTGCTGATTCTCCAAGTAGGGAGATTGCTAGTAAAGTACCTGGAATGGCGAACCCGAGCACAAGGAGATGAGAAATGAGGTGCGTATTAGAAACCTTTGAAAATCACACGGTGTACCATCCTCTGGGTTTCTCATGCATGTTTTCGATGTAGGAAGATGCCCTTGAACCTGGAGATTTGGGACCCATGGGATGGGTACCACGCAGTATTACTTTAAAGGTTCTGCGTTTGCTCACCCAACCTCACCCAACCTCTCAGCCCCAAGAGTGTCCACCCTTATGTCTCATCCAGCTGTGGGTCTAGATATGGTCAATCCAGGTTGCATCAAAGCCCCTGAACGAATTATGTAAGAATTTCTCTCTCTTTCACTGTCTTTCTTTTACGGGATTTTAAAAGTAATTTATTTTTATAATGGGGTTTAGCTGCCTTTCACGGCTGTGTTTATGCGGCTTTACACCCACTTGACTCACTTCCAGAGAGATATCAATACATAGGTTTTACGATTCTTACTAGTCAGACATATTATTGTGCGGTGAATAGGGGGTGTTGAGTCCAGTTCACTGAGCAAGGAGTTGGTCTTGTCTATTACATATTGGGTGTATGGAACGGTATCTGAGTGAATTTGAAACCCTTGTTTTATGCATCACCCCAACTCACCTTTCCCGTTAAGCAGCCATAGTGTGTTTTCTAAACGTGTGACTCTGTTCTGTTTTTTAATTCAGTTCAAGTGTAGCGGTTTTTACATTCCCTCTCTAAGTGATAGCTTATGATAAGTGTCTTTTTCTGTGTGACTTATTTCACTTAGAATCGTCGTTCCTAAATCCACTCATCTTGCTTCTACTAGCCTTATGACATTGATTTCATGTCTGAGTGATATTCCATTGTACATAAGGACCACAACTTCTTTATCCATTTTTCTCTTTCCTGGGATATTTACGGTGTCATGAAGTGGAGGTTCTTGTCAACAGAGCTGCCCTAAACTTTGGGGTGCCTGTGTCTTGCTGATTTTTAGTTTTCCCAATTTATACGCCCATGAGTGGACGTGCCCTATGCTCCCTAAGCTGTGTTTTTTTGATGTTTCAGGACACACCGTACACTTCTCCAGAGTGGCTGTTGGCAATTTACATCCCTCCCATCAGCGTAGCAAGGCTGCCATTTCTCCATGGCCTGTCCTGCATTTCTGGTTTTGAAAATTTTTGCAGCATGGCCCTTTTGACCGATGGGAAGCAAGAATTCTTGGTAGCGCTGATTTGCCTTTCCAGGTTGCTTGGTTGGCCAAAAAGGGCGTATGCGTTGTTTCCTGAATATATTCAGGAAACAACGCATACGCCCTTTTTGGCCAAGGTCATCATTGTCGACGTTTTGCCACCTTTCATGTGCTTTAAAGGCGATTCGAATCTACCCCCTGAAACCTGTTTCCTGCAATTCTGCCTTGCTTTCAAATCCTCTTCGTTGCCTTCCCTCAATATATTTGTGGACGAGAGTTATCATTTATAACTCAGCAGGTTTGTGAATTGCAGTGCCCCTGAGCTCCATTTTTCAACTGTCTTTTTTGGGAGCTGGCCGCAAAAGCACGGGATTGCCTCAGGCCCTATTCTGGTTCCCGGCGGCAGGCTGAACCTGTGTTTAATTCTTCTTCCTATTGGGAAAAAAGAGTGACCTGTGCCTGTCCCAACACCTAGATCTAGTCTCTCATTGGTTGCCCCTCTTCCCGTTCATCCTCAGGACAAATTGCAACCTGTAGGGAACAGGAGCTTAAAGGTGCTGATTCTCCAAGTAGGGAGATTGCTAGTAAAGTAGCTGGAAAGGCGAACCCCAGCAAAAGGAGATGAGAAATGTGGTTCATTTTGGAAACCTTTCAAAATCACACGGTGTACCATCTTCTGGGTTTCTCATGCATGTTTTCGATGTAGGAAGATGCCCTTGAACCTGGAGATTTGGGACCCATGGGATGGGTACCACGCAGTATTACTATAAAGGGTCTGCGTTTGCTCACCCAACCTCACCAAACCTCTCAGCCCCAAGAGTGTCCACCCTTATGTCTCATCCAGCTGTGGGTCTAGATATGGTCAATCCAGGTTGCATCACAGCCCCTGAACGAATTTTGTAAAATTTCTCTCTCTTTCACTGTCTTTGTTTTACGGGTTTTTAAAAGTAATTTATTTTTATAATGGGGTTTAGCTGCTTTTCACGGCTGTGTTTAAGCGGCTTTACACCCACTTGACTCACTTCCAGACACGTATCAATACATAGGTTTTAAGATTCTTACTAGTCACGTATATTCTTGTGCGGTGAATAGGGGGTGTTGTGTCCAGTTCACTGAGCAAGGAGTAGGTCTTTTTTATTACATATTGTGTGTATGGAACGGTATCTGAGCGAATTTGAAACCCTTGTTTTATGCATCACCCCACCTCACCTTTCCCGTTAAGCAGCCATAGTGTGTTTTCTAAACGTGTGACTCTGTTCTGTTTTGTAATTCAGTTCAAGTGTAGCGGTTTTTACATTCCCTCTATAAGTGATACCTTATGATAAGTGTCTTTTTCTGTGTGACTTATTTCACTTGGAATCGTCGTACCTAAATCCACTCATCTTGCTTCTCCTAGCCTTATGACATTGATTTCATGTCTGAGTGATATTCCATTGTACATAATGACCACAACTTCTTTATCCATTTTTCTCTTTCCTGGGATATTTAAGGTGTCATGAACTGGAGGTTCTTGTCAACAGAGCAGCCCTAAACTTTGGGGTGCCTGTGTCTTGCTGATTTTTAGTTTTCCCAATTTATACGCCCATGAGTGGACGTGCCCTATGCTCCCTAAGCTGTGTTTTTTCGATGTTTCAGGACACACCGTACACTTCTCCAGAGTGGCTGTTGGCAATTAACATCCCGCCTATCAGCGTAGCAAGGCTGCCATTTCTCCATGGCCTGTCCTGCATTTCTGGTTTTGACACTTTTTTAGCATGGCCCTTTTGACCGATGGGAAGCGAGACTTCTTTGTAGCGCTGATTTGCCTTTCCAGGTTGCTTGGTTGGCCAAAAAGGGCGTATGCGTTTTTTCCTGAATATATTCAGGAAAAAACGCATACGCCCTTTTTGTCCAAGGGCATCATTGTCGACGTTTTGCCGCTTTTCATGTGCTTTAAAGGCAATTCGAATCTACCTCCTGAAATCTGTTTCCTGCAATTCTGCCTTGCTTTCAAATCCTCTTCGTTGCCTTCCCTCAATATATTTTTGGACGAGACTTATCATTTATAACTCTGCGGGTTTGTGAATTGCAGTGTCCCTGAGCTCCATTTTTCAACTCGCTTTTTTCTGAGCTGGCCGCAAAAGCGCAGTATTGCCTCAGGCGCTATTGTGCTTCTGGGCAGCAGGCTGAGCCTGTGGTTAATTCTTCTTCCTGATGGGAAAATAGAGTGACCTGTGCCTGTCCCAACACCTAGATATAGTCTCTCATTGGTTGCCCCTCTTCCCGTTCATCCTCAGGACAATTTGCAACCTGTATGGATCAGGAGCTTAAAGGTGCTGATTCTGCAAGTAGGGAGATTGCTAGTAAAGTAGCTGGAAAGGCGAACCCGAGCACAAGGAGGTGAGAAATGGGGTGCGTTTTAGAAACCTTTCAAAATCACACGGTGTACCATCTTCTGAGTTTCTCATTCAAGTTTTCGATGTAGGAAGATGCCCTTGAACCTGGAGATTTGGGACCCATGGGATGGGTACCACGCAGTATTACTTTAAAGGGTCTGCGTTTGCTCACCCAACCTCACCCAACCTGTCAGCCCCAAGAGTGTCCAACCTTATGTCTCATCCAGCTGTGGGTCTAGATATGGTCAATCCAGGTTGCATCACAGCCCCTGAACGAATTTTGTAAGAATTTCACTGTCTTTGTTTTACGGGTTTTTAAAAGTAATTTATTTTTATAATGGGATTTAGCTGCTTTTCACGGCTGTGTTTAAGCGGCTTTACACCCACTTGACTCACTTCCAGACACGTATCAATACATAGGTTTTAAGATTCTTACTAGTCACGTATATTCTTGTGCGGTGAATAGGGGGTGTTGTGTCCAGTTCACTGAGCAAGGAGTAGGTTTTGTCTATTACATATTGGGTGTATGGAACGGTATCTGAGCGAATTTGAAACCCTTGTTTTATGCATCACCCCACCTCACCTTTCCCGTTCAGCAGCCATAGTGTGTTTTCTAAACGTGTGACTCTGTTCTGTTTTGTAATTCAGTTCAAATGTAGCGGTTTTTACATTCCCTCTATAAGTGACAGCCTTTGATAAGTGTCTTTTTCTGTGTGACTTAGTTCACTTAGAATCGTCATACCTAAATCCACTCATCTTGCTTCTACTAGCCTTATGACATTGATTTCATGTCTGAGTGATATTCCTTTGTACATAAGGACCACAACTTCTTTATCCATTTTTCTCTTTCCTGGGATATTTAAGGTGTCATGAAGTGGAGGTTCTTGTCAACATAGCAGCCCTAAACATTGGGGTGCCTGTGTCTTGCTGATTTTTAGTTTTCCCAATTTATACGCCCATGAGTGCACTTGCCCTATGCTCCCTAAGCTGTTTTTTCGATGTTTCAGGACACACCGTACACTTCTCCAGAGTGGCTGTTGGCAATTTACATCCCGCCCATCAGCGTAGCAAGGCTGCCATTTCTCCATGGCCTGTCCTGCATTTCTGGTTTTGACACTTTTTGCAGCATGGCCCTTTTGACCGATGGGAAGCGAGACTTCTTTGTAGCGCTGATTTGCCTTTCCAGGTTGCTTGGTTGGCCAAAAAGGGCGTATCCGTTTTTTCCTGAATATATTCAGGAAAAAACGCATACGCCCTTTTTGGCCAAGGGCATCACTGTCGACGTTTTGCCACTTTTCATGTGCTTTAAAGGCGATTCGAATCTACCTCCTGAAACATGTTTCCTGCAATTCTGCCTTGCTTTCAAATCCTCTTCGTTGCCTTCCCTCAATATATTTGTTGACGAGAGTTACCATTTATAACTCTGCGGGTTTGTGAATGGCAGTGCCCCTGAGCTCCATTTTTCAACTGTCTTTTTTGGGAGCTGGCCGCAAAAGCACGGGATTGCCTCAGGCCCTATTCAGGTTCCGGGGGGCAGGCTGAGCCTGTGGTTAATTCTTCTTCCTGATGGGAAAATAGAGTGACCTGTGCCTGTCCCAACACCTAGATCTAGTCTCTCATTGGTTGCCCCTCTTCCCGTTCATCCTCAGGACAAATTGCAACCTGTACAGAACAGGAGGTTAAAGGTGCTGATTCTCCAAGAAGGGAGATTGCTAGTAAAGTAGCGGGAATGGCGAAACCGAACACAAGGAGATGAGAAATGAGGTGCGTTTTAGAAACCTTTCCCGATCACACGGTGTACCATCTTCTGGGATTCTCATGCATGTTTTCGATGTAGGAAGATGCCCTTGAACCTGGAGATTTGGGACCCATGGGATGGGTACCACGCAGTATTACTTTAAAGGGTCTGAGTTTGCTCACCCAACCTCACCCAACCTCTCAGCCCCAAGAGTGTCCACCCTTATGTCTCATCCAGGTGTGGGTCTAGATTTGGTCAATCCAGGTTGCATCACAGCCCCTGAACGAATTTTGTAAGGATTTCTCTCTCTTTCACTGTCTTTGTTTTACGGTTTTTTAATAGTAATTTATTTTTATAATGGGGTTTAGCTGCTTTTCACGGCTGTGTTTATGCGGCTTTACACCCACTTGGCTCACTTCCAGAGAGATATCAATACATAGGTTTTACGATTATTACTAGTCAGATATATTCTTGTGCGGTGAATAGGGGGTGTTGAGTCCAGTTCACTGAGCAAGGAGCAGGCCTTGTCTATTACATATTGGGTGTATGGAACGGTATCTGAGCGAATTTGAAACCCTTGTTTTATGCATCACCCCACCTCACCTTTCCCGTTAAGCAGCCATAGTGTGTTTTCTAAACGTGTGAATCTGTTCCCTTTGTAATTCAGTTCAAGTGTAGCGGTTTTTACATTCCCTCTATAAGTGATAGCTTATGATAAGTGTCTTTTTCTGTGTGACTTAGTTCACTTAGAATCGTCATAACTAAATCCACTCATCTTGCTTCTACTAGCCTTATGACATTGATTTCATGTCTGAGAGATATTCCTTTGTACATAAGGACCACAACTTCTTTATCCATTTTTCTCTTTCCTGGTATATTTAAGGTGTCATGAAGTGGAGGTTCTTGTCAACATAGCAGCCCTAAACATTGGGGTGCCTGTGTCTTGCTGATTTTTAGTTTTCCCAATTTATACGCCCATGAGTGCACGTTCCCTATGCTCCCTAAGCTGTTTTTTCGATGTTTCAGGACACACCGTACACTTCTCCAGAGTGGCTGTTGGCAATTTACATCCCGCCCATCAGCGTAGCAAGGCTGCCATTTCTCCATGGCCTGTCCTGCATTTCTGGTTTTGACACTTTTTGCAGCATGGGCCTTTTGACCGATGGGAAGCGAGACTTCTTTGTAGCGCTGATTTGACTTTCCAGGTTGCTTGGTTGGCCAAAAAGGGCGTATGCGTTTTTTCCTGAATATATTCAGGAAAAAACGCATACGCCCTTTTTGGCCAAGGGCATCACTGTCGACGTTTTGCCACTTTTCATGTGCTTTAAAGGCGATTCGAATCTACCTCCTGAAACATGTTTCCTGCAATTCTGCCTTGCTTTCAAATCCTCTTCGTTGCCTTCCCTCAATATATTTGTGGACAAGAGTTACCATTTATAACTCTGCGGGTTTGTGAATGGCAGTGCCACTGAGCTCCATTTTTCAACTGTCTTTTTTGGGAGCTGGCCGCAAAAGCACGGGATTGCCTCAGGCCCTATTCAGGTTCCGGGGGGCAGGCTGAGCCTGTGGTTAATTCTTCTTCCTGATGGGAAAATAGAGTGACCTGTGCCTGTCCCAACACCTAGATCTAGTCTCTCATTGGTTGCCCCTCTTCCCGTTCATCCTCAGGACAAATTGCAACCTGTACAGAACAGGAGGTTAAAGGTGCAGATTCTCCAAGTAGGGAGATTGCTAGTAAAGTACCTGGAATGGCGAACCCGAGCACAAGGAGATGAGAAATGAGGTGCGTTTTAGAAACCTTTCAAAATCACACGGTGTACCTTATTCTGGGTTCCTCATGCATGTTTTCGATGTAGGAAGATGCCCTTGAACCTGGAGATTTGGGACCCATGGGATGGGTACCACGCAGTATTACTTTAAAGGTTCTGCGTTTGCTCACCCAACCTCACCCAACCTCTCAGCCCCAAGAGTATCCACCCTTATGTCTCATCCAGCTGTGGGTCTAGATATGGTCAATCGAGGTTGCATCAAAGCCCCTGAACGAATTATGTAAGAATTTCTCTCTCTTTCACTGTCTTTCTTTTACGGGTTTTTAAAAGTAATTTATTTTTATTATGGGGTTTAGCTGCCTTTCACGGCTGTGTTTATGCGGCTTTACACCCACTTGGCTCACTTCCAGAGAGATATCAATACATAGGTTTTACGATTATTACTAGTCAGATATATTCTTGTGCGGTGAATAGGGGGTGTTGATTCCAGTTCACTGAGCAAGGAGTAGGCCTTGTCTATTACATATTGGGTGTATGGAACGGTATCTGAGCGAATTTGAAACCCTTGTTTTATGCATCACCCCACCTCACCTTTCCCGTTAAGCAGCCATAGTGTGTTTTCTAAACGTTTGACTCTGTTCCCTTTGTAATTCAGTTCAAGTGTAGCGGTTTTTACATTCCCTCTATAAGTGATAGCTTATGATAAGTGTCTTTTTCTGTGTGACTTAGTTCACTTAGAATCGTCATACCTAAATCCACTCATCTTGCTTCTACTAGCCTTATGACATTGATTTCATGTCTGAGTGATATTCCTTTGTACATAAGGACCACAACTTCTTTATCCATTTTTCTCTTTCCTGGGATATTTAAGGTGTCATGAAGTGGAGGTTCTTGTCAACATAGCAGCCCTAAACATTGGGGTGCCTGTGTCTTGCTGATTTTTAGTTTTCCCAATTTATACGCCCATGAGTGCACGTGCCCTATGCTCCCTAAGCTGTTTTTTCGATGTTTCAGGACACACCGTACACTTCTCCAGAGTGGCTGTTGGCAATTTACATCCCGCCCATCAGCGTAGCAAGGCTGCCATTTCTCCATGGCCTGTCCTGCATTTCTGGTTTTGACACTTTTTGCAGCATGGCCCTTTTGACCGATGGGAAGCGAGACTTCTTTGTAGCGCTGATTTGCCTTTCCAGGTTGCTTGGTTGGCCAAAAAGGGCGTATCCGTTTTTTCCTGAATATATTCAGGAAAAAACGCATACGCCCTTTTTGGCCAAGGGAATCACTGTCGACGTTTTGCCACTTTTCATGTGCTTTAAAGGCGATTCGTATCTACCTCCTGAAACATGTTTCCTGCAATTCTGCCTTGCTTTCAAATCCTCTTCGTTGCCTTCCCTCAATATATTTGTGGACGAGAGTTACCATTTATAACTCTGCGGGTTTGTGAATGGCAGTGACCCTGAGCTCCATTTTTCAACTGTCTTTTTTGGGAGCTGGCCGCAAAAGCACGGGATTGCCTCAGGCCCTATTCAGGTTCCGGGGGGCAGGCTGAGCCTGTGGTTAATTCTTCATCCTGATGGGAAAATAGAGTGACCTGTGCCTGTCCCAACACCTAGATCTAGTCTCTCATTGGTTGCCCCTCTTCCCGTTCATCCTCAGGACAAATTGCAACCTGTACAGAACAGGAGGTTAAAGGTGCTGATTCTCCAAGTAGGGAGATTGCTAGTAAAGTACCTGGAATGGCGAACCCGAGCACAAGGAGATGAGAAATGAGGTGCGTTTTGGAAACCTTTCAAAATCACACGGTGTACCTTATTCTGGGTTTCTCATGCATGTTTTCGATGTAGGAAGATGCCCTTGAACCTGGAGATTTGGGACCCATGGGATGGGTACCACGCAGTATTACTTTAAAGGTTCTGCGTTTGCTCACCCAACCTCACCCAACCTCTCAGCCCCAAGAGTGTCCACCCTTATGTCTCATCCAGCTGTGGGTCTAGATATGGTCAATCCAGGTTGCATCAAAGCCCCTGAACGAATTATGTAAGAATTTCTCTCTCTTTCACTGTCTTTCTTTTACGGGATTTTAAAAGTAATTTATTTTTATAATGGGGTTTAGCTGCCTTTCACGGCTGTGTTTATGCGGCTTTACACCCACTTGACTCACTTCCAGAGAGATATCAATACATAGGTTTTACGATTCTTACTAGTCAGACATATTATTGTGCGGTGAATAGGGGGTGTTGAGTCCAGTTCACTGAGCAAGGAGTTGGTCTTGTCTATTACATATTGGGTGTATGGAACGGTATCTGAGTGAATTTGAAACCCTTGTTTTATGCATCACCCCACCTCACCTTTCCCGTTAAGCAGCCATAGTGTGTTTTCTAAACGTGTGACTCTGTTCTGTTTTTTAATTCAGTTCAAGTGTAGCGGTTTTTACATTCCCTCTCTAAGTGATAGCTTATGATAAGTGTCTTTTTCTGTGTGACTTATTTCACTTAGAATCGTCGTTCCTAAATCCACTCATCTTGCTTCTACTAGCCTTATGACATTGATTTCATGTCTGAGTGATATTCCATTGTACATAAGGACCACAACTTCTTTATCCATTTTTCTCTTTCCTGGGATATTTACGGTGTCATGAAGTGGAGGTTCTTGTCAACAGAGCTGCCCTAAACTTTGGGGTGCCTGTGTTTTGCTGATTTTTAGTTTTCCCAATTTATACGCCCATGAGTGGACGTGCCCTATGCTCCCTAAGCTGTGTTTTTTTGATGTTTCAGGACACACCGTACACTTCTCCAGAGTGGCTGTTGGCAATTTACATCCCTCCCATCAGCGTAGCAAGGCTGCCATTTCTCCATGGCCTGTCCTGCATTTCTGGTTTTGAAAATTTTTGCAGCATGGCCCTTTTGACCGATGGGAAGCAAGAATTCTTGGTAGCGCTGATTTGCCTTTCCAGGTTGCTTGGTTGGCCAAAAAGGGCGTATGCGTTGTTTCCTGAATATATTCAGGAAACAACGCATACGCCCTTTTTGGCCAAGGTCATCATTGTCGACGTTTTGCCACCTTTCATGTGCTTTAAAGGCGATTCGAATCTACCCCCTGAAACCTGTTTCCTGCAATTCTGCCTTGCTTTCAAATCCTCTTCGTTGCCTTCCCTCAATATATTTGTGGACGAGAGTTATCATTTATAACTCAGCAGGTTTGTGAATTGCAGTGCCCCTGAGCTCCATTTTTCAACTGTCTTTTTTGGGAGCTGGCCGCAAAAGCACGGGATTGCCTCAGGCCCTATTCTGGTTCCCGGCGGCAGGCTGAACCTGTGTTTAATTCTTCTTCCTATTGGGAAAAAAGAGTGACCTGTGCCTGTCCCAACACCTAGATCTAGTCTCTCATTGGTTGCCCCTCTTCCCGTTCATCCTCAGGACAAATTGCAACCTGTAGGGAACAGGAGCTTAAAGGTGCTGATTCTCCAAGTAGGGAGATTGCTAGTAAAGTAGCTGGAAAGGCGAACCCCAGCACAAGGAGATGAGAAATGTGGTTCATTTTGGAAACCTTTCAAAATCACACGGTGTACCATCTTCTGGGTTTCTCATGCATGTTTTCGATGTAGGAAGATGCCCTTGAACCTGGAGATTTGGGACCCATGGGATGGGTACCACGCAGTATTACTTTAAAGGGTCTGCGTTTGCTCACCCAACCTCACCAAACCTCTCAGCCCCAAGAGTGTCCACCCTTATGTCTCATCCAGCTGTGGGTCTAGATATGGTCAATCCAGGTTGCATCACAGCCCCTGAACGAATTTTGTAAAATTTCTCTCTCTTTCACTGTCTTTGTTTTACGGGTTTTTAAAAGTAATTTATTTTTATAATGGGGTTTAGCTGCTTTTCACGGCTGTGTTTAAGCGGCTTTACACCCACTTGACTCACTTCCAGACACGTATCAATACATAGGTTTTAAGATTCTTACTAGTCACGTATATTCTTGTGCGGTGAATAGGGGGTGTTGTGTCCAGTTCACTGAGCAAGGAGTAGGTCTTTTTTATTACATATTGTGTGTATGGAACGGTATCTGAGCGAATTTGAAACCCTTGTTTTATGCATCACCCCACCTCACCTTTCCCGTTAAGCAGCCATAGTGTGTTTTCTAAACGTGTGACTCTGTTCTGTTTTGTAATTCAGTTCAAGTGTAGCGGTTTTTACATTCCCTCTATAAGTGATACCTTATGATAAGTGTCTTTTTCTGTGTGACTTATTTCACTTGGAATCGTCGTACCTAAATCCACTCATCTTGCTTCTCCTAGCCTTATGACATTGATTTCATGTCTGAGTGATATTCCATTGTACATAAGGACCACAACTTCTTTATCCATTTTTCTCTTTCCTGGGATATTTAAGGTGTCATGAACTGGAGGTTCTTGTCAACAGAGCAGCCCTAAACTTTGGGGTGCCTGTGTCTTGCTGATTTTTAGTTTTCCCAATTTATACGCCCATGAGTGGACGTGCCCTATGCTCCCTAAGCTGTGTTTTTTCGATGTTTCAGGACACACCGTACACTTCTCCAGAGTGGCTGTTGGCAATTAACATCCCGCCTATCAGCGTAGCAAGGCTGCCATTTCTCCATGGCCTGTCCTGCATTTCTGGTTTTGACACTTTTTGCAGCATGGCCCTTTTGACCGATGGGAAGCGAGACTTCTTTGTAGCGCTGATTTGCCTTTCCAGGTTGCTTGGTTGGCCAAAAAGGGCGTATGCGTTTTTTCCTGAATATATTCAGGAAAAAACGCATACGCCCTTTTTGTCCAAGGGCATCATTGTCGACGTTTTGCCGCTTTTCATGTGCTTTAAAGGCAATTCGAATCTACCTCCTGAAATCTGTTTCCTGCAATTCTGCCTTGCTTTCAAATCCTCTTCGTTGCCTTCCCTCAATATATTTTTGGACGAGACTTATCATTTATAACTCTGCGGGTTTGTGAATTGCAGTGTCCCTGAGCTCCATTTTTCAACTCGCTTTTTTGGGAGCTGGCCGCAAAAGCGCAGTATTGCCTCAGGCGCTATTGTGCTTCTGGGCAGCAGGCTGAGCCTGTGGTTAATTCTTCTTCCTGATGGGAAAATAGAGTGACCTGTGCCTGTCCCAACACCTAGATATAGTCTTTCATTGGTTGCCCCTCTTCCCGTTCATCCTCAGGACAATTTGCAACCTGTATGGATCAGGAGCTTAAAGGTGCTGATTCTGCAAGTAGGGAGATTGCTAGTAAAGTAGCTGGAAAGGCGAAACCGAGCACAAGGAGGTGAGAAATGGGGTGTGTTTTAGAAACCTTTCAAAATCACACGGTGTACCATCTTCTGAGTTTCTCATGCATGTTTTCGATGTAGGAAGATGCCCTTGAACCTGGAGATTTGGGACCCATGGGATGGGTACCACGCAGTATTACTTTAAAGGGTCTGCGTTTGCTCACCCAACCTCACCCAACCTGTCAGCCCCAAGAGTGTCCAACCTTATGTCTCATCCAGCTGTGGGTCTAGATATGGTCAATCCAGGTTGCATCACAGCCCCTGAACGAATTTTGTAAGAATTTCACTGTCTTTGTTTTACGGGTTTTTAAAAGTAATTTATTTTTATAATGGGGTTTAGCTGCTTTTCACGGCTGTGTTTAAGCGGCTTTACACCCACTTGACTCACTTCCAGACACGTATCAATACATAGGTTTTAAGATTCTTACTAGTCACGTATATTCTTGTGCGGTGAATAGGGGGTGTTGTGTCCAGTTCACTGAGCAAGGAGTAGGTCTTGTCTATTACATATTGGGTGTATGGAACGGTATCTGAGCGAATTTGAAACCCTTGTTTTATGCATCACCCCACCTCACCTTTCCCGTTAAGCAGCCATAGTGTGTTTTCTAAACGTGTGACTCTGTTCTGTTTTGTAATTCAGTTCAAGTGTAGCGGTTTTTACATTCCCTCTATAAGTGATACCTTATGATAAGTGTCTTTTTCTGTGTGACTTATTTCACTTGGAATCGTCGTACCTAAATCCACTCATCTTGCTTCTCCTATCCTTATGACATTGATTTCATGTCTGAGTGATATTCCATTGTACATAAGGACCACAACTTCTTTATCCATTTTTCTCTTTCCTGGGATATTTAAGGTGTCATGAACTGGAGGTTCTTGTCAACAGAGCAGCCCTAAACTTTGGGGTGCCTGTGTCTTGCTGATTTTTAGTTTTCCCAATTTATACGCCCATGAGTGGACGTGCCCTATGCTCCCTAAGCTGTGTTTTTTCGATGTTTCAGGACACACCGTACACTTCTCCAGAGTGGCTGTTGGCAATTAACATCCCGCCTATCAGCGTAGCAAGGCTGCCATTTCTCCATGGCCTGTCCTGCATTTCTGGTTTTGACACTTTTTTAGCATGGCCCTTTTGACCGATGGGAAGCGAGACTTCTTTGTAGCGCTGATTTGCCTTTCCAGGTTGCTTGGTTGGCCAAAAAGGGCGTATGCGTTTTTTCCTGAATATATTCAGGAAAAAACGCATACGCCCTTTTTGGCCAAGGGCATCATTGTCGACCTTTTGCCGCTTTTCATGTGCTTTAAAGGCAATTCGAATCTACCTCCTGAAATCTGTTTCCTGCAATTCTGCCTTGCTTTCAAATCCTCTTCGTTGCCTTCCCTCAATATATTTTTGGACGAGACTTATCATTTATAACTCTGCGGGTTTGTGAATTGCAGTGTCCCTGAGCTCCATTTTTCAACTCGCTTTTTTGGGAGCTGGCCGCAAAAGCGCAGTATTGCCTCAGGCGCTATTGTGCTTCTGGGCAGCAGGCTGAGCCTGTGGTTAATTCTTCTTCCTAATGGGAAAATAGAGTGACCTGTGCCTGTCCCAACACCTAGATATAGTCTCTCATTGGTTGCCCCTCTTCCCGTTCATCCTCAGGACAAATTGCAACCTGTATGGATCAGGAGCTTAAAGGTGCTGATTCTGCAAGTAGGGAGATTGCTAGTAAAGTAGCTGGAAAGGCGAACCCGAGCACAAGGAGGTGAGAAATGGGGAGCGTTTTAGAAACCTTTCAAAATCACACGGTGTACCATCTTCTGAGTTTCTCATGCATGTTTTCGATGTAGGAAGATGCCCTTGAACCTGGAGATTTGGGACCCATGGGATGGGTACCACGCAGTATTACTTTAAAGGGTCTGCGTTTGCTCACCCAACCTCACCCAACCTGTCAGCCCCAAGAGTGTCCAACCTTATGTCTCATCCAGCTGTGGGTCTAGATATGGTCAATCCAGGTTGCATCACAGCCCCTGAACGAATTTTGTAAGAATTTCTCTCTCTTTCACTGTCTTTGTTTTACGGGTTTTTAAAAGTAATTTATTTTTATAATGGGGTTTAGCTGCTTTTCACGGCTGTGTTTATGCGGCTTTACACCCACTTGACTCACTTCCAGAGAGATATCAATACATAGGTTTTACGATTATTACTAGTCAGATATATTCTTGTGCGGTGAATAGGGGGTGTTGAGTCCAGTTCACTGAGCAAGGAGTAGGCCTTGTCTATTACATATTGGGTGTATGGAACGGTATCTGAGCGAATTTGAAACCCTTGTTTTATGCATCACCCCACCTCACCTTTCCCGTTAAGCAGCCATAGTGTGTTTTCTAAACGTGTGACTCTGTTCCCTTTGTAATTCAGTTCAAGTGTAGCGGTTTTTACATTCCCTCTATAAGTGATAGCTTATGATAAGTGTCTTTTTCTGTGTGACTTAGTTCACTTAGAATCGTCATACCTAAATCCACTCATCTTGCTTCTACTAGCCTTATGACATTGATTTCATGTCTGAGTGATATTCCTTTGTACATAAGGACCACAACTTCTTTATCCATTTTTCTCTTTCCTGGGATATTTAAGGTGTCATGAAGTGGAGGTTCTTGTCAACATAGCAGCCCTAAACATTGGGTGCCTGTGTCTTGCTGATTTTTAGTTTTCCCAATTTATACGCCCATGAGTGCACTTGCCCTATGCTCCCTAAGCTGTTTTTTCGATGTTTCAGGACACACCGTACACTTCTCCAGAGTGGCTGTTGGCAATTTACATCCCGCCCATCAGCGTAGCAAGGCTGCCATTTCTCCATGGCCTGTCCTGCATTTCTGGTTTTGACACTTTTTGCAGCATGGGCCTTTTGACCGATGGGAAGCGAGACTTCTTTGTAGCGCTGATTTGACTTTCCAGGTTGCTTGGTTGGCCAAAAAGGGCGTATGCGTTTTTTCCTGAATATATTCAGGAAAAAACGCATACGCCCTTTTTGGCCAAGGGCATCACTGTCGACGTTTTGCCACTTTTCATGTGCTTTAAAGGCGATTCGAATCTACCTCCTGAAACATGTTTCCTGCAATTCTGCCTTGCTTTCAAATCCTCTTCGTTGCCTTCCCTCAATATATTTGTTGACGAGAGTTACCATTTATAACTCTGCGGGTTTGTGAATGGCAGTGCCCCTGAGCTCCATTTTTCAACTGTCTTTTTTGGGAGCTGGCCGCAAAAGCACGGGATTGCCTCAGGCCCTATTCAGGTTCCGGGGGGCAGGCTGAGCCTGTGGTTAATTCTTCTTCCTGATGGGAAAATAGAGTGACCTGTGCCTGTCCCAACACCTAGATCTAGTCTCTCATTGGTTGCCCCTCTTCCCGTTCATCCTCAGGACAAATTGCAACCTGTACAGAACAGGAGGTTAAAGGTGCTGATTCTCCAAGAAGGGAGATTTCTAGTAAAGTAGCGGGAATGGCGAACCCGAACACAAGGAGATGAGAAATGAGGTGCGTTTTAGAAACCTTTCCCGATCACACGGTGTACCATCTTCTGGGATTCTCATGCATGTTTTCGATGTAGGAAGATGCCCTTGAACCTGGAGATTTGGGACCCATGGGATGGGTACCACGCAGTATTACTTTAAAGGGTCTGAGTTTGCTCACCCAACCTCACCCAACCTCTCAGCCCCAAGAGTGTCCACCCTTATGTCTCATCCAGGTGTGGGTCTAGATATGGTCAATCCAGGTTGCATCACAGCCCCTGAACGAATTTTGTAAGGATTTCTCTCTCTTTCACTGTCTTTGTTTTACGGTTTTTTAATAGTAATTTATTTTTATAATGGGGTTTAGCTGCTTTCCACGGCTGTGTTTATGCGGCTTTACACCCACTTGGCTCACTTCCAGAGAGATATCAATACATAGGTTTTACGATTATTACTAGTCAGATATATTCTTGTGCGGTGAATAGGGGGTGTTGAGTCCAGTTCACTGAGCAAGGAGCAGGCCTTGTCTATTACATATTGGGTGTATGGAACGGTATCTGAGCGAATTTGAAACCCTTGTTTTATGCATCACCCCACCTCACCTTTCCCGTTAAGCAGCCATAGTGTGTTTTCTAAACGTGTGAATCTGTTCCCTTTGTAATTCAGTTCAAGTGTAGCGGTTTTTACATTCCCTCTATAAGTGATAGCTTATGATAAGTGTCTTTTTCTGTGTGACTTAATTCACTTAGAATCGTCGTACCTAACTCCACTCATCTTGCTTCTACTAGCCTTATGACATTGATTTCATGTCTGAGAGATATTCCTTTGTACATAAGGACCACAACTTCTTTATCCATTTTTCTCTTTCCTGGGATATTTAAGGTGTCATGAAGTGGAGGTTCTTGTCAACATAGCAGCCCTAAACATTGGGGTGCCTGTGTCTTGCTGATTTTTAGTTTTCCCAATTTATACGCCCATGAGTGCACTTGCCCTATGCTCCCTAAGCTGTTTTTTCGATGTTTCAGGACACACCGTACACTTCTCCAGAGTGGCTGTTGGCAATTTACATCCCGCCCATCAGCGTAGCAAGGCTGCCATTTCTCCATGGCCTGTCCTGCATTTCTGGTTTTGACACTTTTTGCAGCATGGGCCTTTTGACCGATGGGAAGCGAGACTTCTTTGTAGCGCTGATTTGACTTTCCAGGTTGCTTGGTTGGCCAAAAAGGGCGTATGCGTTTTTTCCTGAATATATTCAGGAAAAAACGCATACGCCCTTTTTGGCCAAGGGCATCACTGTCGACGTTTTGCCACTTTTCATGTGCTTTAAAGGCGATTCGAATCTACCTCCTGAAACATGTTTCCTGCAATTCTGCCTTGCTTTCAAATCCTCTTCGTTGCCTTCCCTCAATATATTTGTGGACAAGAGTTACCATTTATAACTCTGCGGGTTTGTGAATGGCAGTGCCACTGAGCTCCATTTTTCAACTGTCTTTTTTGGGAGCTGGCCGCAAAAGCACGGGATTGCCTCAGGCCCTATTCAGGTTCCGGGGGGCAGGCTGAGCCTGTGGTTAATTCTTCTTCCTGATGGGAAAATAGAGTGACCTGTGCCTGTCCCAACACCTAGATCTAGTCTCTCATTGGTTGCCCCTCTTCCCGTTCATCCTCAGGACAAATTGCAACCTGTACAGAACAGGAGGTTAAAGGTGCAGATTCTCCAAGTAGGGTGATTGCTAGTAAAGTAGCTGGAATGGCGAACCCGAGCACAAGGAGATGAGAAATGAGGTGCGTTTTAGAAACCTTTCAAAATCACACGGTGTACCTTATTCTGGGTTCCTCATGCATGTTTTCGATGTAGGAAGATGCCCTTGAACCTGGAGATTTGGGACCCATGGGATGGGTACCACGCAGTATTACTTTAAAGGTTCTGCGTTTGCTCACCCAACCTCACCCAACCTCTCAGCCCCAAGAGTATCCACCCTTATGTCTCATCCAGCTGTGGGTCTAGATATGGTCAATCCAGGTTGCATCAAAGCCCCTGAACGAATTATGTAAGAATTTCTCTCTCTTTCACTGTCTTTCTTTTACGGGTTTTTAAAAGTAATTTATTTTTATTATGGGGTTTAGCTGCCTTTCACGGCTGTGTTTATGCGGCTTTACACCCACTTGGCTCACTTCCAGAGAGATATCAATACATAGGTTTTACGATTATTACTAGTCAGATATATTCTTGTGCGGTGAATAGGGGGTGTTGATTCCAGTTCACTGAGCAAGGAGTAGGCCTTGTCTATTACATATTGGGTGTATGGAACGGTATCTGAGCGAATTTGAAACCCTTGTTTTATGCATCACCCCACCTCACCTTTCCCGTTAAGCAGCCATAGTGTGTTTTCTAAACGTTTGACTCTGTTCCCTTTGTAATTCAGTTCAAGTGTAGCGGTTTTTACATTCCCTCTATAAGTGATAGCTTATGATAAGTGTCTTTTTCTGTGTGACTTAGTTCACTTAGAATCGTCATACCTAAATCCACTCATCTTGCTTCTACTAGCCTTATGACATTGATTTCATGTCTGAGTGATATTCCTTTGTACATAAGGACCACAACTTCTTTATCCATTTTTCTCTTTCCTGGGATATTTAAGGTGTCATGAAGTGGAGGTTCTTGTCAACATAGCAGCCCTAAACATTGGGGTGCCTGTGTCTTGCTGATTTTTAGTTTTCCCAATTTATACGCCCATGAGTGCACGTGCCCTATGCTCCCTAAGCTGTTTTTTCGATGTTTCAGGACACACCGTACACTTCTCCAGAGTGGCTGTTGGCAATTTACATCCCGCCCATCAGCGTAGCAAGGCTGCCATTTCTCCATGGCCTGTCCTGCATTTCTGGTTTTGACACTTTTTGCAGCATGGCCCTTTTGACCGATGGGAAGCGAGACTTCTTTGTAGCGCTGATTTGCCTTTCCAGGTTGCTTGGTTGGCCAAAAAGGGCGTATCCGTTTTTTCCTGAATATATTCAGGAAAAAACGCATACGCCCTTTTTGGCCAAGGGCATCACTGTCGACGTTTTGCCACTTTTCATGTGCTTTAAAGGCGATTCGTATCTACCTCCTGAAACATGTTTCCTGCAATTCTGCCTTGCTTTCAAATCCTCTTCGTTGCCTTCCCTCAATATATTTGTGGACGAGAGTTACCATTTATAACTCTGCGGGTTTGTGAATGGCAGTGACCCTGAGCTCCATTTTTCAACTGTCTTTTTTGGGAGCTGGCCGCAAAAGCACGGGATTGCCTCAGGCCCTATTCAGGTTCCGGGGGGCAGGCTGAGCCTGTGGTTAATTCTTCATCCTGATGGGAAAATAGAGTGACCTGTGCCTGTCCCAACACCTAGATCTAGTCTCTCATTGGTTGCCCCTCTTCCCGTTCATCCTCAGGACAAATTGCAACCTGTAGGGAACAGGAGGTTAAAGGTGCTGATTCTCCAAGTAGGGAGATTGCTAGTAAAGTACCTGGAATGGCGAACCCGAGCACAAGGAGATGAGAAATGAGGTGCGTATTGGAAACCTTTCAAAATCACACGGTGTACCTTATTCTGGGTTTCTCATGCATGTTTTCGATGTAGGAAGATGCCCTTGAACCTGGAGATTTGGGACCCATGGGATGGGTACCACGCAGTATTACTTTAAAGGTTCTGCGTTTGCTCACCCAACCTCACCCAACCTCTCAGCCCCAAGAGTGTCCACCCTTATGTCTCATCCAGCTGTGGGTCTAGATATGGTCAATCCAGGTTGCATCAAAGCCCCTGAACGAATTATGTAAGAATTTCTCTCTCTTTCACTGTCTTTCTTTTACGGGATTTTAAAAGTAATTTATTTTTATAATGGGGTTTAGCTGCCTTTCACGGCTGTGTTTATGCGGCTTTACACCCACTTGACTCACTTCCAGAGAGATATCAATACATAGGTTTTACGATTCTTAGTAGTCAGACATATTATTGTGCGGTGAATAGGGGGTGTTGAGTCCAGTTCACTGAGCAAGGAGTTGGTCTTGTCTATTACATATTGGGTGTATGGAACGGTATCTGAGTGAATTTGAAACCCTTGTTTTATGCATCACCCCAACTCACCTTTCCCGTTAAGCAGCCATAGTGTGTTTTCTAAACGTGTGACTCTGTTCTGTTTTTTAATTCAGTTCAAGTGTAGCGGTTTTTACATTCCCTCTCTAAGTGATAGCTTATGATAAGTGTCTTTTTCTGTGTGACTTATTTCACTTAGAATCGTCGTTCCTAAATCCACTCATCTTGCTTCTACTAGCCTTATGACATTGATTTCATGTCTGAGTGATATTCCATTGTACATAAGGACCACAACTTCTTTATCCATTTTTCTCTTTCCTGGGATATTTACGGTGTCATGAAGTGGAGGTTCTTGTCAACAGAGCTGCCCTAAACTTTGGGGTGCCTGTGTCTTGCTGATTTTTAGTTTTCCCAATTTATACGCCCATGAGTGGACGTGCCCTATGCTCCCTAAGCTGTGTTTTTTTGATGTTTCAGGACACACCGTACACTTCTCCAGAGTGGCTGTTGGCAATTTACATCCCTCCCATCAGCGTAGCAAGGCTGCCATTTCTCCATGGCCTGTCCTGCATTTCTGGTTTTGAAAATTATTGCAGCATGGCCCTTTTGACCGATGGGAAGCAAGAATTCTTGGTAGCGCTGATTTGCCTTTCCAGGTTGCTTGGTTGGCCAAAAAGGGCGTATGCGTTGTTTCCTGAATATATTCAGGAAACAACGCATACGCCCTTTTTGGCCAAGGTCATCATTGTCGACGTTTTGCCACCTTTCATGTGCTTTAAAGGCGATTCGAATCTACCCCCTGAAACCTGTTTCCTGCAATTCTGCCTTGCTTTCAAATCCTCTTCGTTGCCTTCCCTCAATATATTTGTGGACGAGAGTTATCATTTATAACTCAGCAGGTTTGTGAATTGCAGTGCCCCTGAGCTCCATTTTTCAACTGTCTTTTTTGGGAGCTGGCCGCAAAAGCACGGGATTGCCTCAGGCCCTATTCTGGTTCCCGGCGGCAGGCTGAACCTGTGTTTAATTCTTCTTCCTATTGGGAAAAAAGAGTGACCTGTGCCTGTCCCAACACCTAGATCTAGTCTCTCATTGGTTGCCCCTCTTCCCGTTCATCCTCAGGACAAATTGCAACCTGTAGGGAACAGGAGCTTAAAGGTGCTGATTCTCCAAGTAGGGAGATTGCTAGTAAAGTAGCTGGAAAGGCGAACCCCAGCACAAGGAGATGAGAAATGTGGTTCATTTTGGAAACCTTTCAAAATCACACGGTGTACCATCTTCTGGGTTTCTCATGCATGTTTTCGATGTAGGAAGATGCCCTTGAACCTGGAGATTTGGGACCCATGGGATGGGTACCACGCAGTATTACTTTAAAGGGTCTGCGTTTGCTCACCCAACCTCACCAAACCTCTCAGCCCCAAGAGTGTCCACCCTTATGTCTCATCCAGCTGTGGGTCTAGATATGGTCAATCCAGGTTGCATCACAGCCCCTGAACGAATTTTGTAAAATTTCTCTCTCTTTCACTGTCTTTGTTTTACGGGTTTTTAAAAGTAATTTATTTTTATAATGGGGTTTAGCTGCTTTTCACGGCTGTGTTTAAGCGGCTTTACACCCACTTGACTCACTTCCAGACACGTATCAATACATAGGTTTTAAGATTCTTACTAGTCACGTATATTCTTGTGCGGTGAATAGGGGGTGTTGTGTCCAGTTCACTGAGCAAGGAGTAGGTCTTTTTTATTACATATTGTGTGTATGGAACGGTATCTGAGCGAATTTGAAACCCTTGTTTTATGCATCACCCCACCTCACCTTTCCCGTTAAGCAGCCATAGTGTGTTTTCTAAACGTGTGACTCTGTTCTGTTTTGTAATTCAGTTCAAGTGTAGCGGTTTTTACATTCCCTCTATAAGTGATACCTTATGATAAGTGTCTTTTTCTGTGTGACTTATTTCACTTGGAATCGTCGTACCTAAATCCACTCATCTTGCTTCTCCTAGCCTTATGACATTGATTTCATGTCTGAGTGATATTCCATTGTACATAAGGACCACAACTTCTTTATCCATTTTTCTCTTTCCTGGGATATTTAAGGTGTCATGAACTGGAGGTTCTTGTCAACAGAGCAGCCCTAAACTTTGGGGTGCCTGTGTCTTGCTGATTTTTAGTTTTCCCAATTTATACGCCCATGAGTGGACGTGCCCTATGCTCCCTAAGCTGTGTTTTTTCGATGTTTCAGGACACACCGTACACTTCTCCAGAGTGGCTGTTGGCAATTAACATCCCGCCTATCAGCGTAGCAAGGCTGCCATTTCTCCATGGCCTGTCCTGCATTTCTGGTTTTGACACTTTTTTAGCATGGCCCTTTTGACCGATGGGAAGCGAGACTTCTTTGTAGCGCTGATTTGCCTTTCCAGGTTGCTTGGTTGGCCAAAAAGGGCGTATGCGTTTTTTCCTGAATATATTCAGGAAAAAACGCATACGCCCTTTTTGTCCAAGGGCATCATTGTCGACGTTTTGCCGCTTTTCATGTGCTTTAAAGGCAATTCGAATCTACCTCCTGAAATCTGTTTCCTGCAATTCTGCCTTGCTTTCAAATCCTCTTCGTTGCCTTCCCTCAATATATTTTTGGACGAGACTTATCATTTATAACTCTGCGGGTTTGTGAATTGCAGTGTCCCTGAGCTCCATTTTTCAACTCGCTTTTTTGGGAGCTGGCCGCAAAAGCGCAGTATTGCCTCAGGCGCTATTGTGCTTCTGGGCAGCAGGCTGAGCCTGTGGTTAATTCTTCTTCCTGATGGGAAAATAGAGTGACCTGTGCCTGTCCCAACACCTAGATATAGTCTTTCATTGGTTGCCCCTCTTCCCGTTCATCCTCAGGACAATTTGCAACCTGTATGGATCAGGAGCTTAAAGGTGCTGATTCTGCAAGTAGGGAGATTGCTAGTAAAGTAGCTGGAAAGGCGAACCCGAGCACAAGGAGGTGAGAAATGGGGTGCGTTTTAGAAACCTTTCAAAATCACACGGTGTACCATCTTCTGAGTTTCTCATGCATGTTTTCGATGTAGGAAGATGCCCTTGAACCTGGAGATTTGGGACCCATGGGATGGGTACCACGCAGTATTACTTTAAAGGGTCTGCGTTTGCTCACCCAACCTCACCCAACCTGTCAGCCCCAAGAGTGTCCAACCTTATGTCTCATCCAGCTGTGGGTCTAGATATGGTCAATCCAGGTTGCATCACAGCCCCTGAACGAATTTTGTAAGAATTTCACTGTCTTTGTTTTACGGGTTTTTAAAAGTAATTTATTTTTATAATGGGGTTTAGCTGCTTTTCACGGCTGTGTTTAAGCGGCTTTACACCCACTTGACTCACTTCCAGACACGTATCAATACATAGGTTTTAAGATTCTTACTAGTCACGTATATTCTTGTGCGGTGAATAGGGGGTGTTGTGTCCAGTTCACTGAGCAAGGAGTAGGTCTTGTCTATTACATATTGGGTGTATGGAACGGTATCTGAGCGAATTTGAAACCCTTGTTTTATGCATCACCCCACCTCACCTTTCCCGTTAAGCAGCCATAGTGTGTTTTCTAAACGTGTGACTCTGTTCTGTTTTGTAATTCAGTTCAAGTGTAGCGGTTTTTACATTCCCTCTATAAGTGATACCTTATGATAAGTGTCTTTTTCTGTGTGACTTATTTCACTTGGAATCGTCGTACCTAAATCCACTCATCTTGCTTCTCCTATCCTTATGACATTGATTTCATGTCTGAGTGATATTCCATTGTACATAAGGACCACAACTTCTTTATCCATTTTTCTCTTTCCTGGGATATTTAAGGTGTCATGAACTGGAGGTCCTTGTCAACAGAGCAGCCCTAAACTTTGGGGTGCCTGTGTCTTGCTGATTTTTAGTTTTCCCAATTTATACGCCCATGAGTGGACGTGCCCTATGCTCCCTAAGCTGTGTTTTTTCGATGTTTCAGGACACACCGTACACTTCTCCAGAGTGGCTGTTGGCAATTAACATCCCGCCTATCAGCGTAGCAAGGCTGCCATTTCTCCATGGCCTGTCCTGCATTTCTGGTTTTGACACTTTTTTAGCATGGCCCTTTTGACCGATGGGAAGCGAGACTTCTTTGTAGCGCTGATTTGCCTTTCCAGGTTGCTTGGTTGGCCAAAAAGTGCGTATGCGTTTTTTCCTGAATATATTCAGGAAAAAACGCATACGCCCTTTTTGGCCAAGGGCATCATTGTCGACCTTTTGCCGCTTTTCATGTGCTTTAAAGGCAATTCGAATCTACCTCCTGAAATCTGTTTCCTGCAATTCTGCCTTGCTTTCAAATCCTCTTTGTTGCCTTCCCTCAATATATTTTTGGACGAGACTTATCATTTATAACTCTGCGGGTTTGTGAATTGCAGTGTCCCTGAGCTCCATTTTTCAACTCGCTTTTTTGGGAGCTGGCCGCAAAAGCGCAGTATTGCCTCAGGCGCTATTGTGCTTCTGGGCAGCAGGCTGAGCCTGTGGTTAATTCTTCTTCCTAATGGGAAAATAGAGTGACCTGTGCCTGTCCCAACACCTAGATATAGTCTCTCATTGGTTGCCCCTCTTCCCGTTCATCCTCAGGACAAATTGCAACCTGTATGGATCAGGAGCTTAAAGGTGCTGATTCTGCAAGTAGGGAGATTGCTAGTAAAGTAGCTGGAAAGGCGAACCCGAGCACAAGGAGGTGAGAAATGGGGAGCGTTTTAGAAACCTTTCAAAATCACACGGTGTACCATCTTCTGAGTTTCTCATGCATGTTTTCGATGTAGGAAGATGCCCTTGAACCTGGAGATTTGGGACCCATGGGATGGGTACCACGCAGTATTACTTTAAAGGGTCTGCGTTTGCTCACCCAACCTCACCCAACCTGTCAGCCCCAAGAGTGTCCAACCTTATGTCTCATCCAGCTGTGGGTCTAGATATGGTCAATCCAGGTTGCATCACAGCCCCTGAACGAATTTTGTAAGAATTTCTCTCTCTTTCACTGTCTTTGTTTTACGGGTTTTTAAAAGTAATTTATTTTTATAATGGGGTTTACCTGCTTTTCACGGCTGTGTTTATGCGGCTTTACACCCACTTGACTCACTTCCAGAGAGATATCAATACATAGGTTTTACGATTATTACTAGTCAGATATATTCTTGTGCGGTGAATAGGGGGTGTTGAGTCCAGTTCACTGAGCAAGGAGTAGGCCTTGTCTATTAAATATTGGGTGTATGGAACGGTATCTGAGCGAATTTGAAACCCTTGTTTTATGCATCACCCCACCTCACCTTTCCCGTTAAGCAGCCATAGTGTGTTTTCTAAACGTGTGACTCTGTTCCCTTTGTAATTCAGTTCAAGTGTAGCGGTTTTTACATTCCCTCTATAAGTGATAGCTTATGATAAGTGTCTTTTTCTGTGTGACTTAGTTCACTTAGAATCGTCATACCTAAATCCACTCATCTTGCTTCTACTAGCCTTATGACATTGATTTCATGTCTGAGTGATATTCCTTTGTACATAAGGACCACAACTTCTTTATCCATTTTTCTCTTTCCTGGGATATTTAAGGTGTCATGAAGTGGAGGTTCTTGTCAACATAGCAGCCCTAAACATTGGGGTGCCTGTGTCTTGCTGATTTTTAGTTTTCCCAATTTATACGCCCATGAGTGCACTTGCCCTATGCTCCCTAAGCTGTTTTTTCGATGTTTCAGGACACACCGTACACTTCTCCAGAGTGGCTGTTGGCAATTTACATCCCGCCCATCAGCGTAGCAAGGCTGCCATTTCTCCATGGCCTGTCCTGCATTTCTGGTTTTGACACTTTTTGCAGCATGGGCCTTTTGACCGATGGGAAGCGAGACTTCTTTGTAGCGCTGATTTGACTTTCCAGGTTGCTTGGTTGGCCAAAAAGGGCGTATGCGTTTTTTCCTGAATATATTCAGGAAAAAACGCATACGCCCTTTTTGGCCAAGGGCATCACTGTCGACGTTTTGCCACTTTTCATGTGCTTTAAAGGCGATTCGAATCTACCTCCTGAAACATGTTTCCTGCAATTCTGCCTTGCTTTCAAATCCTCTTCGTTGCCTTCCCTCAATATATTTGTTGACGAGAGTTACCATTTATAACTCTGCGGGTTTGTGAATGGCAGTGCCCCTGAGCTCCATTTTTCAACTGTCTTTTTTGGGAGCTGGCCGCAAAAGCACGGGATTGCCTCAGGCCCTATTCAGGTTCCGGGGGGCAGGCTGAGCCTGTGGTTAATTCTTCTTCCTGATGGGAAAATAGAGTGACCTGTGCCTGTCCCAACACCTAGATCTAGTCTCTCATTGGTTGCCCCTCTTCCCGTTCATCCTCAGGACAAATTGCAACCTGTACAGAACAGGAGGTTAAAGGTGCTGATTCTCCAAGAAGGGAGATTGCTAGTAAAGTAGCTGGAATGGCGAACCCGAGCACAAGGAGATGAGAAATGAGGTGCGTTTTAGAAACCTTTCCCGATCACACGGTGTACCATCTTCTGGGATTCTCATGCATGTTTTCGATGTAGGAAGATGCCCTTGAACCTGGAGATTTGGGACCCATGGGATGGGTACCACGCAGTATTACTTTAAAGGGTCTGAGTTTGCTCACCCAACCTCACCCAACCTCTCAGCCCCAAGAGTGTCCACCCTTATGTCTCATCCAGGTGTGGGTCTAGATATGGTCAATCCAGGTTGCATCACAGCCCCTGAACGAATTTTGTAAGGATTTCTCTCTCTTTCACTGTCTTTGTTTTACGGTTTTTTAATAGTAATTTATTTTTATAATGGGGTTTAGCTGCTTTTCACGGCTGTGTTTATGCGGCTTTACACCCACTTGGCTCACTTCCAGAGAGATATCAATACATAGGTTTTACGATTATTACTAGTCAGATATATTCTTGTGCGGTGAATAGGGGGTGTTGAGTCCAGTTCACTGAGCAAGGAGCAGGCCTTGTCTATTACATATTGGGTGTATGGAACGGTATCTGAGCGAATTTGAAACCCTTGTTTTATGCATCACCCCACCTCACCTTTCCCGTTAAGCAGCCATAGTGTGTTTTCTAAACGTGTGAATCTGTTCCCTTTGTAATTCAGTTCAAGTGTAGCGGTTTTTACATTCCCTCTATAAGTGATAGCTTATGATAAGTGTCTTTTTCTGTGTGACTTAGTTCACTTAGAATCGTCATAACTAAATCCACTCATCTTGCTTCTACTAGCCTTATGACATTGATTTCATGTCTGAGAGATATTCCTTTGTACATAAGGACCAAAACTTCTTTATCCATTTTTCTCTTTCCTGGGATATTTAAGGTGTCATGAAGTGGAGGTTCTTGTCAACATAGCAGCCCTAAACATTGGGGTGCCTGTGTCTTGCTGATTTTTAGTTTTCCCAATTTATACGCCCATGAGTGCACGTTCCCTATGCTCCCTAAGCTGTTTTTTCGATGTTTCAGGACACACCGTACACTTCTCCAGAGTGGCTGTTGGCAATTTACATCCCGCCCATCAGCGTAGCAAGGCTGCCATTTCTCCATGGCCTGTCCTGCATTTCTGGTTTTGACACTTTTTGCAGCATGGGCCTTTTGACCGATGGGAAGCGAGACTTCTTTGTAGCGCTGATTTGACTTTCCAGGTTGCTTGGTTGGCCAAAAAGGGCGTATGCGTTTTTTCCTGAATATATTCAGGAAAAAACGCATACGCCCTTTTTGGCCAAGGGCATCACTGGCGACGTTTTGCCACTTTTCATGTGCTTTAAAGGCGATTCGAATCTACCTCCTGAAACATGTTTCCTGCAATTCTGCCTTGCTTTCAAATCCTCTTCGTTGCCTTCCCTCAATATATTTGTGGACAAGAGTTACCATTTATAACTCTGCGGGTTTGTGAATGGCAGTGCCACTGAGCTCCATTTTTCAACTGTCTTTTTTGGGAGCTGGCTGCAAAAGCACGGGATTGCCTCAGGCCCTATTCAGGTTCCGGGGGTCAGGCTGAGCCTGTGGTTAATTCTTCTTCCTGATGGGAAAATAGAGTGACCTGTGCCTGTCCCAACACCTAGATCTAGTCTCTCATTGGTTGCCCCTCTTCCCGTTCATCCTCAGGACAAATTGCAACCTGTACAGAACAGGAGGTTAAAGGTGCAGATTCTCCAAGTAGGGAGATTGCTAGTAAAGTACCTGGAATGGCGAACCCGAGCACAAGGAGATGAGAAATGAGGTGCGTTTTAGAAACCTTTCAAAATCACACGGTGTACCTTATTCTGGGTTCCTCATGCATGTTTTCGATGTAGGAAGATGCCCTTGAACCTGGAGATTTGGGACCCATGGGATGGGTACCACGCAGTATTACTTTAAAGGTTCTGCGTTTGCTCACCCAACCTCACCCAACCTCTCAGCCCCAAGAGTATCCACCCTTAAGTCTCATCCAGCTGTGGGTCTAGATATGGTCAATCCAGGTTGCATCAAAGCCCCTGAACGAATTATGTAAGAATTTCTCTCTCTTTCACTGTCTTTCTTTTACGGGTTTTTAAAAGTAATTTATTTTTATTATGGGGTTTAGCTGCCTTTCACGGCTGTGTTTATGCGGCTTTACACCCACTTGGCTCACTTCCAGAGAGATATCAATACATAGGTTTTACGATTATTACTAGTCAGATATATTCTTGTGCGGTGAATAGGGGGTGTTGATTCCAGTTCACTGAGCAAGGAGTAGGCCTTGTCTATTACATATTGGGTGTATGGAACGGTATCTGAGCGAATTTGAAACCCTTGTTTTATGCATCACCCCACCTCACCTTTCCCGTTAAGCAGCCATAGTGTGTTTTCTAAACGTTTGACTCTGTTCCCTTTGTAATTCAGTTCAAGTGTAGCGGTTTTTACATTCCCTCTATAAGTGATAGCTTATGATAAGTGTCTTTTTCTGTGTGACTTAGTTCACTTAGAATCGTCATACCTAAATCCACTCATCTTGCTTCTACTAGCCTTATGACATTGATTTCATGTCTGAGTGATATTCCTTTGTACATAAGGACCACAACTTCTTTATCCATTTTTCTCTTTCCTGGGATATTTAAGGTGTCATGAAGTGGAGGTTCTTGTCAACATAGCAGCCCTAAACATTGGGGTGCCTGTGTCTTGCTGATTTTTAGTTTTCCCAATTTATACGCCCATGAGTGCACGTGCCCTATGCTCCCTAAGCTGTTTTTTCGATGTTTCAGGACACACCGTACACTTCTCCAGAGTGGCTGTTGGCAATTTACATCCCGCCCATCAGCGTAGCAAGGCTGCCATTTCTCCATGGCCTGTCCTGCATTTCTGGTTTTGACACTTTTTGCAGCATGGCCCTTTTGACCGATGGGAAGCGAGACTTCTTTGTAGCGCTGATTTGCCTTTCCAGGTTGCTTGGTTGGCCAAAAAGGGCGTATCCGTTTTTTCCTGAATATATTCAGGAAAAAACGCATACGCCCTTTTTGGCCAAGGGCATCACTGTCGACGTTTTGCCACTTTTCATGTGCTTTAAAGGCGATTCGTATCTACCTCCTGAAACATGTTTCCTGCAATTCTGCCTTGCTTTCAAATCCTCTTCGTTGCCTTCCCTCAATATATTTGTGGACGAGAGTTACCATTTATAACTCTGCGGGTTTGTGAATGGCAGTGACCCTGAGCTCCATTTTTCAACTGTCTTTTTTGGGAGCTGGCCGCAAAAGCACGGGATTGCCTCAGGCCCTATTCAGGTTCCGGGGGGCAGGCTGAGCCTGTGGTTAATTCTTCATCCTGATGGGAAAATAGAGTGACCTGTGCCTGTCCCAACACCTAGATCTAGTCTCTCATTGGTTGCCCCTCTTCCCGTTCATCCTCAGGACAAATTGCAACCTGTACAGAACAGGAGGTTAAAGGTGCTGATTCTCCAAGTAGGGAGATTGCTAGTAAAGTACCTGGAATGGCGAACCCGAGCACAAGGAGATGAGAAATGAGGTGCGTTTTGGAAACCTTTCAAAATCACACGGTGTACCTTATTCTGGGTTTCTCATGCATGTTTTCGATGTAGGAAGATGCCCTTGAACCTGGAGATTTGGGACCCATGGGATGGGTACCACGCAGTATTACTTTAAAGGTTCTGCGTTTGCTCACCCAACCTCACCCAACCTCTCAGCCCCAAGAGTGTCCACCCTTATGTCTCATCCAGCTGTGGGTCTAGATATGGTCAATCCAGGTTGCATCAAAGCCCCTGAACGAATTATGTAAGAATTTCTCTCTCTTTCACTGTCTTTCTTTTACGGGATTTTAAAAGTAATTTATTTTTATAATGGGGTTTAGCTGCCTTTCACGGCTGTGTTTATGCGGCTTTACACCCACTTGACTCACTTCCAGAGAGATATCAATACATAGGTTTTACGATTCTTACTAGTCAGACATATTATTGTGCGGTGAATAGGGGGTGTTGAGTCCAGTTCACTGAGCAAGGAGTTGGTCTTGTCTATTACATATTGGGTGTATGGAACGGTATCTGAGTGAATTTGAAACCCTTGTTTTATGCATCACCCCAACTCACCTTTCCCGTTAAGCAGCCATAGTGTGTTTTCTAAACGTGTGACTCTGTTCTGTTTTTTAATTCAGTTCAAGTGTAGCGGTTTTTACATTCCCTCTCTAAGTGATAGCTTATGATAAGTGTCTTTTTCTGTGTGACTTATTTCACTTAGAATCGTCGTTCCTAAATCCACTCATCTTGCTTCTACTAGCCTTATGACATTGATTTCATGTCTGAGTGATATTCCATTGTACATAAGGACCACAACTTCTTTATCCATTTTTCTCTTTCCTGGGATATTTACGGTGTCATGAAGTGGAGGTTCTTGTCAACAGAGCTGCCCTAAACTTTGGGGTGCCTGTGTCTTGCTGATTTTTAGTTTTCCCAATTTATACGCCCATGAGTGGACGTGCCCTATGCTCCCTAAGCTGTGTTTTTTTGATGTTTCAGGACACACCGTACACTTCTCCGGAGTGGCTGTTGGCAATTTACATCCCTCCCATCAGCGTAGCAAGGCTGCCATTTTTCCATGGCCTGTCCTGCATTTCTGGTTTTGAAAATTTTTGCAGCATGGCCCTTTTGACCGATGGGAAGCAAGAATTCTTGGTAGCGCTGATTTGCCTTTCCAGGTTGCTTGGTTGGCCAAAAAGGGCGTATGCGTTGTTTCCTGAATATATTCAGGAAACAACGCATACGCCCTTTTTGGCCAAGGTCATCATTGTCGACGTTTTGCCACCTTTCATGTGCTTTAAAGGCAATTCGAATCTACCCCCTGAAACCTGTTTCCTGCAATTCTGCCTTGCTTTCAAATCCTCTTCGTTGCCTTCCCTCAATATATTTGTGGACGAGAGTTATCATTTATAACTCAGCAGGTTTGTGAATTGCAGTGCCCCTGAGCTCCATTTTTCAACTGTCTTTTTTGGGAGCTGGCCGCAAAAGCACGGGATTGCCTCAGGCCCTATTCTGGTTCCCGGCGGCAGGCTGAACCTGTGTTTAATTCTTCTTCCTATTGGGAAAAAAGAGTGACCTGTGCCTGTCCCAACACCTAGATCTAGTCTCTCATTGGTTGCCCCTCTTCCCGTTCATCCTCAGGACAAATTGCAACCTGTAGGGAACAGGAGCTTAAAGGTGCTGATTCTCCAAGTAGGGAGATTGCTAGTAAAGTAGCTGGAAAGCCGAACCCCAGCACAAGGAGATGAGAAATGTGGTTCATTTTGGAAACCTTTCAAAATCACACGGTGTACCATCTTCTGGGTTTCTCATGCATGTTTTCGATGTAGGAAGATGCCCTTGAACCTGGAGATTTGGGACCCATGGGATGGGTACCACGCAGTATTACTTTAAAGGGTCTGCGTTTGCTCACCCAACCTCACCAAACCTCTCAGCCCCAAGAGTGTCCACCCTTATGTCTCATCCAGCTGTGGGTCTAGATATGGTCAATCCAGGTTGCATCACAGCCCCTGAACGAATTTTGTAAAATTTCTCTCTCTTTCACTGTCTTTGTTTTACGGGTTTTTAAAAGTAATTTATTTTTATAATGGGGTTTAGCTGCTTTTCACGGCTGTGTTTAAGCGGCTTTACACCCACTTGACTCACTTCCAGACACGTATCAATACATAGGTTTTAAGATTCTTACTAGTCACGTATATTCTTGTGCGGTGAATAGGGGGTGTTGTGTCCAGTTCACTGAGCAAGGAGTAGGTCTTTTTTATTACATATTGTGTGTATGGAACAGTATCTGAGCGAATTTGAAACCCTTCTTTTATGCATCACCCCACCTCACCTTTCCCGTTAAGCAGCCATAGTGTGTTTTCTAAACGTGTGACTCTGTTCTGTTTTGTAATTCAGTTCAAGTGTAGCGGTTTTTACATTCCCTCTATAAGTGATACCTTATGATAAGTGTCTTTTTCTGTGTGACTTATTTCACTTGGAATCGTCGTACCTAAATCCACTCATCTTGCTTCTCCTAGCCTTATGACATTGATTTCATGTCTGAGTGATATTCCATTGTACATAAGGACCACAACTTCTTTATCCATTTTTCTCTTTCCTGGGATATTTAAGGTGTCATGAACTGGAGGTTCTTGTCAACAGAGCAGCCCTAAACTTTGGGGTGCCTGTGTCTTGCTGATTTTTAGTTTTCCCAATTTATACGCCCATGAGTGGACGTGCCCTATGCTCCCTAAGCTGTGTTTTTTCGATGTTTCAGGACACACCGTACACTTCTCCAGAGTGGCTGTTGGCAATTAACATCCCGCCTATCAGCGTAGCAAGGCTGCCATTTCTCCATGGCCTGTCCTGCATTTCTGGTTTTGACACTTTTTTAGCATGGCCCTTTTGACCGATGGGAAGCGAGACTTCTTTGTAGCGCTGATTTGCCTTTCCAGGTTGCTTGGTTGGCCAAAAAGGGCGTATGCGTTTTTTTCTGAATATATTCAGGAAAAAACGCATACGCCCTTTTTGTCCAAGGGCATCATTGTCGACGTTTTGCCGCTTTTCATGTGCTTTAAAGGCAATTCGAATCTACCTCCTGAAATCTGTTTCCTGCAATTCTGCCTTGCTTTCAAATCCTCTTCGTTGCCTTCCCTCAATATATTTTTGGACGAGACTTATCATTTATAACTCTGCGGGTTTGTGAATTGCAGTGTCCCTGAGCTCCATTTTTCAACCCGCTTTTTTGGGAGCTGGCCGCAAAAGCGCAGTATTGCCTCAGGCGCTATTGTGCTTCTGGGCAGCAGGCTGAGCCTGTGGTTAATTCTTCTTCCTGATGGGAAAATAGAGTGACCTGTGCCTGTCCCAACACCTAGATATAGTCTCTCATTGGTTGCCCCTCTTCCCGTTCATCCTCAGGACAATTTGCAACCTGTATGGATCAGGAGCTTAAAGGTGCTGATTCTGCAAGTAGGGAGATTGCTAGTAAAGTAGCTGGAAAGGCGAACCCGAGCACAAGGAGGTGAGAAATGGGGTGCGTTTTAGAAACCTTTCAAAATCACACGGTGTACCATCTTCTGAGTTTCTCATGCATGTTTTCGATGTAGGAAGATGCCCTTGAACCTGGAGATTTGGGACCCATGGGATGGGTACCACGCAGTATTACTTTAAAGGGTCTGCGTTTGCTCACCCAACCTCACCCAACCTGTCAGCCCCAAGAGTGTCCAACCTTATGTCTCATCCAGCTGTGGGTCTAGATATGGTCAATCCAGGTTGCATCACAGCCCCTGAACGAATTTTGTAAGAATTTCTCTCTCTTTCACTGTCTTTCTTTTACGGGTTTTTAAAAGTAATTTATTTTTATAATGGGGTTTAGCTGCTTTTCACGGCTGTGTTTATGCGGCTTTACACCCACTTGGCTCACTTCCAGAGAGATATCAATACATAGGTTGTACGATTATTACTAGTCAGATATATTCTTGTGCGGTGAATAGGGGGTGTTGATTCCAGTTCACTGAGCAAGGAGTAGGCCTTGTCTATTACATATTGGGTGTATGGAACGGTATCTGAGCGAATTTGAAACCCTTGTTTTATGCATCACCCCACCTCACCTTTCCCGTTAAGCAGCCATAGTGTGTTTTCTAAACGTTTGACTCTGTTCCCTTTGTAATTCAGTTCAAGTGTAGCGGTTTTTACATTCCCTCTATAAGTGATAGCTTATGATAAGTGTCTTTTTCTGTGTGACTTAGTTCACTTAGAATCGTCATACCTAAATCCACTCATCTTGCTTCTACTAGCCTTATGACATTGATTTCATGTCTGAGTGATATTCCTTTGTACATAAGGACCACAACTTCTTTATCCATTTTTCTCTTTCCTGGGATATTTAAGGTGTCATGAAGTGGAGGTTCTTGTCAACATAGCAGCCCTAAACATTGGGGTGCCTGTGTCTTGCTGATTTTTAGTTTTCCCAATTTATACGCCCATGAGTGCACGTGCCCTATGCTCCCTAAGCTGTTTTTTCGATGTTTCAGGACACACCGTACACTTCTCCAGAGTGGCTGTTGGCAATTTACATCCCGCCCATCAGCGTAGCAAGGCTGCCATTTCTCCATGGCCTGTCCTGCATTTGTGGTTTTGACACTTTTTTCAGCATGGCCCTTTTGACCGATGGGAAGCGAGACTTCTTTGTAGCGCTGATTTGCCTTTCCAGGTTGCTTGGTTGGCCAAAAAGGGCGTATCCGTTTTTTCCTGAATATATTCAGGAAAAAACGCATACGCCCTTTTTGGCCAAGGGCATCACTGTCGACGTTTTGCCACTTTTCATGTGCTTTAAATGCGATTCGTATCTACCTCCTGAAACATGTTTCCTGCAATTCTGCCTTGCTTTCAATTCCTCTTCGTTGCCTTCCCTCAATATATTTGTGGACGAGAGTTACCATTTATAACTCTGCGGGTTTGTGAATGGCAGTGACCCTGAGCTCCATTTTTCAACTGTCTTTTTTGGGAGCTGGCCGCAAAAGCACGGGATTGCCTCAGGCCCTATTCAGGTTCCGGGGGGCAGGCTGAGCCTGTGGTTAATTCTTCATCCTGATGGGAAAATAGAGTGACCTGTGCCTGTCCCAACACCTAGATCTAGTCTCTCATTGGTTGCCCCTCTTCCCGTTCATCCTCAGGACAAATTGCAACCTGTACAGAACAGGAGGTTAAAGGTGCTGATTCTCCAAGTAGGGAGATTGCTAGTAAAGTACCTGGAATGGCGAACCCGAGCACAAGGAGATGAGAAATGAGGTGCGTTTTGGAAACCTTTCAAAATCACACGGTGTACCTTATTCTGGGTTTCTCATGCATGTTTTCGATGTAGGAAGATGCCCTTGAACCTGGAGATTTGGGACCCATGGGATGGGTACCACGCAGTATTACTTTAAAGGTTCTGCGTTTGCTCACCCAACCTCACCCAACCTCTCAGCCCCAAGAGTGTCCACCCTTATGTCTCATCCAGCTGTGGGTCTAGATATGGTCAATCCAGGTTGCATCAAAGCCCCTGAACGAATTATGTAAGAATTTCTCTCTCTTTCACTGTCTTTCTTTTACGGGATTTTAAAAGTAATTTATTTTTATAATGGGGTTTAGCTGCCTTTCACGGCTGTGTTTATGCGGCTTTACACCCACTTGACTCACTTCCAGAGAGATATCAATACATAGGTTTTACGATTCTTACTAGTCAGACATATTATTGTGCGGTGAATAGGGGGTGTTGAGTCCAGTTCACTGAGCAAGGAGTTGGTCTTGTCTATTACATATTGGGTGTATGGAACGGTATCTGAGTGAATTTGAAACCCTTGTTTTATGCATCACCCCAACTCACCTTTCCCGTTAAGCAGCCATAGTGTGTTTTCTAAACGTGTGACTCTGTTCTGTTTTTTAATTCAGTTCAAGTGTAGCGGTTTTTACATTCCCTCTCTAAGTGATAGCTTATGATAAGTGTCTTTTTCTGTGTGACTTATTTCACTTAGAATCGTCGTTCCTAAATCCACTCATCTTGCTTCTACTAGCCTTATGACATTGATTTCATGTCTGAGTGATATTCCATTGTACATAAGGACCACAACTTCTTTATCCATTTTTCTCTTTCCTGGGATATTTACGGTGTCATGAAGTGGAGGTTCTTGTCAACAGAGCTGCCCTAAACTTTGGGGTGCCTGTGTCTTGCTGATTTTTAGTTTTCCCAATTTATACGCCCATGAGTGGACGTGCCCTATGCTCCCTAAGCTGTGTTTTTTTGATGTTTCAGGACACACCGTACACTTCTCCAGAGTGGCTGTTGGCAATTTACATCCCTCCCATCAGCGTAGCAAGGCTGCCATTTCTCCATGGCCTGTCCTGCATTTCTGGTTTTGAAAATTTTTGCAGCATGGCCCTTTTGACCGATGGGAAGCAAGAATTCTTGGTAGCGCTGATTTGCCTTTCCAGGTTGCTTGGTTGGCCAAAAAGGGCGTATGCGTTGTTTCCTGAATATATTCAGGAAACAACGCATACGCCCTTTTTGGCCAAGGTCATCATTGTCGACGTTTTGCCACCTTTCATGTGCTTTAAAGGCGATTCGAATCTACCCCCTGAAACCTGTTTCCTGCAATTCTGCCTTGCTTTCAAATCCTCTTCGTTGCCTTCCCTCAATATATTTGTGGACGAGAGTTATCATTTATAACTCAGCAGGTTTGTGAATTGCAGTGCCCCTGAGCTCCATTTTTCAACTGTCTTTTTTGGGAGCTGGCCGCAAAAGCACGGGATTGCCTCAGGCCCTATTCTGGTTCCCGGCGGCAGGCTGAACCTGTGTTTAATTCTTCTTCCTATTGGGAAAAAAGAGTGACCTGTGCCTGTCCCAACACCTAGATCTAGTCTCTCATTGGTTGCCCCTCTTCCCGTTCATCCTCAGGACAAATTGCAACCTGTAGGGAACAGGAGCTTAAAGGTGCTGATTCTCCAAGTAGGGAGATTGCTAGTAAAGTAGCTGGAATGGCGAACCCGAGCACAAGGAGATGAGAAATGAGGTGCGTTTTAGAAACCTTTCAAAATCACACGGTGTACCATCTTCTGGGTTTCTCATGCATGTTTTCGATGTAGGAAGATGCCCTTGAACCTGGAGATTTGGGACCCATGGGATGGGTACCACGCAGTATTACTTTAAAGGGTCTGCGTTTGCTCACCCAACCTCACCAAACCTCTCAGCCCCAAGAGTGTCCACCCTTATGTCTCATCCAGCTGTGGGTCTAGATATGGTCAATCCAGGTTGCATCACAGCCCCTGAACGAATTTTGTAAAATTTCTCTCTCTTTCACTGTCTTTGTTTTACGGGTTTTTAAAAGTAATTTATTTTTATAATGGGGTTTAGCTGCTTTTCACGGCTGTGTTTAAGCGGCTTTACACCCACTTGACTCACTTCCAGACACGTATCAATACATAGGTTTTAAGATTCTTACTAGTCACGTATATTCTTGTGCGGTGAATAGGGGGTGTTGTGTCCAGTTCACTGAGCAAGGAGTAGGTCTTTTTTATTACATATTGTGTGTATGGAACGGTATCTGAGCGAATTTGAAACCCTTGTTTTATGCATCACCCCACCTCACCTTTCCCGTTAAGCAGCCATAGTGTGTTTTCTAAACGTGTGACTCTGTTCTGTTTTGTAATTCAGTTCAAGTGTAGCGGTTTTTACATTCCCTCTATAAGTGATACCTTATGATAAGTGTCTTTTTCTGTGTGACTTATTTCACTTGGAATCGTCGTACCTAAATCCACTCATCTTGCTTCTCCTAGCCTTATGACATTGATTTCATGTCTGAGTGATATTCCATTGTACATAAGGACCACAACTTCTTTATCCATTTTTCTCTTTCCTGGGATATTTAAGGTGTCATGAACTGGAGGTTCTTGTCAACAGAGCAGCCCTAAACTTTGGGGTGCCTGTGTCTTGCTGATTTTTAATTTTCCCAATTTATACGCCCATGAGTGGACGTGCCCTATGCTCCCTAAGCTGTGTTTTTTCGATGTTTCAGGACACACCGTACACTTCTCCAGAGTGGCTGTTGGCAATTAACATCCCGCCTATCAGCGTAGCAAGGCTGCCATTTCTCCATGGCCTGTCCTGCATTTCTGGTTTTGACACTTTTTTAGCATGGCCCTTTTGACCGATGGGAAGCGAGACTTCTTTGTAGCGCTGATTTGCCTTTCCAGGTTGCTTGGTTGGCCAAAAAGGGCGTATGCGTTTTTTCCTGAATATATTCAGGAAAAAACGCATACGCCCTTTTTGTCCAAGGGCATCATTGTCGACGTTTTGCCGCTTTTCATGTGCTTTAAAGGCAATTCGAATCTACCTCCTGAAATCTGTTTCCTGCAATTCTGCCTTGCTTTCAAATCCTCTTCGTTGCCTTCCCTCAATATATTTTTGGACGAGACTTATCATTTATAACTCTGCGGGTTTGTGAATTGCAGTGTCCCTGAGCTCCATTTTTCAACTCGCTTTTTTGGGAGCTGGCCGCAAAAGCGCAGTATTGCCTCAGGCGCTATTGTGCTTCTGGGCAGCAGGCTGAGCCTGTGGTTAATTCTTCTTCCTGATGGGAAAATAGAGTGACCTGTGCCTGTCCCAACACCTAGATATAGTCTTTCATTGGTTGCCCCTCTTCCCGTTCATCCTCAGGACAATTTGCAACCTGTATGGATCAGGAGCTTAAAGGTGCTGATTCTGCAAGTAGGGAGATTGCTAGTAAAGTAGCTGGAAAGGCGAACCCGAGCACAAGGAGGTGAGAAATGGGGTGCGTTTTAGAAACCTTTCAAAATCACACGGTGTACCATCTTCTGAGTTTCTCATGCATGTTTTCGATGTAGGAAGATGCCCTTGAACCTGGAGATTTGGGACCCATGGGATGGGTACCACGCAGTATTACTTTAAAGGGTCTGCGTTTGCTCACCCAACCTCACCCAACCTGTCAGCCCCAAGAGTGTCCAACCTTATGTCTCATCCAGCTGTGGGTCTAGATATGGTCAATCCAGGTTGCATCACAGCCCCTGAACGAATTTTGTAAGAATTTCACTGTCTTTGTTTTACGGGTTTTTAAAAGTAATTTATTTTTATAATGGGGTTTAGCTGCTTTTCACGGCTGTGTTTAAGCGGCTTTACACCCACTTGACTCACTTCCAGACACGTATCAATACATAGGTTTTAAGATTCTTACTAGTCACGTATATTCTTGTGCGGTGAATAGGGGGTGTTGTGTCCAGTTCACTGAGCAAGGAGTAGGTCTTGTCTATTACATATTGGGTGTATGGAACGGTATCTGAGCGAATTTGAAACCCTTGTTTTATGCATCACCCCACCTCACCTTTCCCGTTAAGCAGCCATAGTGTGTTTTCTAAACGTGTGACTCTGTTCTGTTTTGTAATTCAGTTCAAGTGTAGCGGTTTTTACATTCCCTCTATAAGTGATACCTTATGATAAGTGTCTTTTTCTGTGTGACTTATTTCACTTGGAATCGTCGTACCTAAATCCACTCATCTTGCTTCTCCTATCCTTATGACATTGATTTCATGTCTGAGTGATATTCCATTGTACATAAGGACCACAACTTCTTTATCCATTTTTCTCTTTCCTGGGATATTTAAGGTGTCATGAACTGGAGGTTCTTGTCAACAGAGCAGCCCTAAACTTTGGGGTGCCTGTGTCTTGCTGATTTTTAGTTTTCCCAATTTATACGCCCATGAGTGGACGTGCCCTATGCTCCCTAAGCTGTGTTTTTTCGATGTTTCAGGACACACCGTACACTTCTCCAGAGTGGCTGTTGGCAATTAACATCCCGCCTATCAGCGTAGCAAGGCTGCCATTTCTCCATGGCCTGTCCTGCATTTCTGGTTTTGACACTTTTTTAGCATGGCCCTTTTGACCGATGGGAAGCGAGACTTCTTTGTAGCGCTGATTTGCCTTTCCAGGTTGCTTGGTTGGCCAAAAAGGGCGTATGCGTTTTTTCCTGAATATATTCAGGAAAAAACGCATACGCCCTTTTTGGCCAAGGGCATCATTGTCGACCTTTTGCCGCTTTTCATGTGCTTTAAAGGCAATTCGAATCTACCTCCTGAAATCTGTTTCCTGCAATTCTGCCTTGCTTTCAAATCCTCTTCGTTGCCTTCCCTCAATATATTTTTGGACGAGACTTATCATTTATAACTCTGCGGGTTTGTGAATTGCAGTGTCCCTGAGCTCCATTTTTCAACTCGCTTTTTTGGGAGCTGGCCGCAAAAGCGCAGTATTGCCTCAGGCGCTATTGTGCTTCTGGGCAGCAGGCTGAGCCTGTGGTTAATTCTTCTTCCTAATGGGAAAATAGAGTGACCTGTGCCTGTCCCAACACCTAGATATAGTCTCTCATTGGTTGCCCCTCTTCCCGTTCATCCTCAGGACAAATTGCAACCTGTATGGATCAGGAGCTTAAAGGTGCTGATTCTGCAAGTAGGGAGATTGCTAGTAAAGTAGCTGGAAAGGCGAACCCGAGCACAAGGAGGTGAGAAATGGGGAGCGTTTTAGAAACCTTTCAAAATCACATGGTGTACCATCTTCTGAGTTTCTCATGCATGTTTTCGATGTAGGAAGATGCCCTTGAACCTGGAGATTTGGGACCCATGGGATGGGTACCACGCAGTATTACTTTAAAGGGTCTGCGTTTGCTCACCCAACCTCACCCAACCTGTCAGCCCCAAGAGTGTCCAACCTTATGTCTCATCCAGCTGTGGGTCTAGATATGGTCAATCCAGGTTGCATCACAGCCCCTGAACGAATTTTGTAAGAATTTCTCTCTCTTTCACTGTCTTTGTTTTACGGGTTTTTAAAAGTAATTTATTTTTATAATGGGGTTTAGCTGCTTTTCACGGCTGTGTTTATGCGGCTTTACACCCACTTGACTCACTTCCAGAGAGATATCAATACATAGGTTTTACGATTATTACTAGTCAGATATATTCTTGTGCGGTGAATAGGGGGTGTTGAGTCCAGTTCACTGAGCAAGGAGTAGGCCTTGTCTATTACATATTGGGTGTATGGAACGGTATCTGAGCGAATTTGAAACCCTTGCTTTATGCATCACCCCACCTCACCTTTCCCGTTAAGCAGCCATAGTGTGTTTTCTAAACGTGTGACTCTGTTCCCTTTGTAATTCAGTTCAAGTGTAGCGGTTTTTACATTCCCTCTATAAGTGATAGCTTATGATAAGTGTCTTTTTCTGTGTGACTTAGTTCACTTAGAATCGTCATACCTAAATCCACTCATCTTGCTTCTACTAGCCTTATGACATTGATTTCATGTCTGAGTGATATTCCTTTGTACATAAGGACCACAACTTCTTTATCCATTTTTCTCTTTCCTGGGATATTTAAGGTGTCATGAAGTGGAGGTTCTTGTCAACATAGCAGCCCTAAACTTTGGGGTGCCTGTGTCTTGCTGATTTTTAGTTTTCCCAATTTATACGCCCATGAGTGCACTTGCCCTATGCTCCCTAAGCTGTTTTTTCGATGTTTCAGGACACACCGTACACTTCTCCAGAGTGGCTGTTGGCAATTTACATCCCGCCCATCAGCGTAGCAAGGCTGCCATTTCTCCATGGCCTGTCCTGCATTTCTGGTTTTGACACTTTTTGCAGCATGGCCCTTTTGACCGATGGGAAGCGAGACTTCTTTGTAGCGCTGATTTGCCTTTCCAGGTTGCTTGGTTGGCCAAAAAGGGTGTATCCGTTTTTTCCTGAATATATTCAGGAAAAAACGCATACGCCCTTTTTGGCCAAGGGCATCACTGTCGACGTTTTGCCACTTTTCATGTGCTTTAAAGGCGATTCGAATCTACCTCCTGAAACATGTTTCCTGCAATTCTGCCTTGCTTTCAAATCCTCTTCGTTGCCTTCCCTCAATATATTTGTTGACGAGAGTTACCATTTATAACTCTGCGGGTTTGTGAATGGCAGTGCCCCTGAGCTCCATTTTTCAACTGTCTTTTTTGGGAGCTGGCCGCAAAAGCACGGGATTGCCTCAGGCCCTATTCAGGTTCCGGGGGGCAGGCTGAGCCTGTGGTTAATTCTTCTTCCTGATGGGAAAATAGAGTGACCTGTGCCTGTCCCAACACCTAGATCTAGTCTCTCATTGGTTGCCCCTCTTCCCGTTCATCCTCAGGACAAATTGCAACCTGTAGGGAACAGGAGGTTAAAGGTGCTGATTCTCCAAGTAGGGAGATTGCTAGTAAAGTAGCTGGAATGGTGAACCCGAGCACAAGGAGATGAGAAATGAGGTGCGTTTTAGAAACCTTTCAAAATCACACGGTGTACCTTATTCTGGGTTTCTCAGCCTGTTTTCGATGTAGGAAGATGCCCTTGAACCTGGAGATTTGGGACCCATGGGATGGGTACCACGCAGTATTACTTTAAAGGTTCTGCGTTTGCTCACCCAACCTCACCCAACCTCTCAGCCCCAAGAGTGTCCACCCTTATGTCTCATCCAGCTGTGGGTCTAGATATGGTCAATCCAGGTTGCATCAAAGCCCCTGAACGAATTATGTAAGAATTTCTCTCTCTTTCACTGTCTTTCTTTTACGGGTTTTTAAAAGTAATTTATTTTTATAATGGGGTTTAGCTGCCTTTCACGGCTGTGTTTATGCGGCTTTACACCCACTTGACTCACTTCCAGAGAGATATCAATACATAGGTTTTACGCTTCTTACTAGTCAGACATATTATTGTGCGGTGAATAGGGGGTGTTGAGTCCAGTTCACTGAGCAAGGAGTTGGTCTTGTCTATTACATATTGGGTGTATGGAACGGTATCTGAGTGAATTTGAAACCCTTGTTTTATGCATCACCCCAACTCACCTTTCCCGTTAAGCAGCCATAGTGTGTTTTCTAAACGTGTGACTCTGTTCTGTTTTGTAATTCAGTTCAAGTGTAGCGGTTTTTACATTCCCTCTCTAAGTGATAGCTTATGATAAGTGTCTTTTTCTGTGTGACTTATTTCACTTAGAATCGTCGTTCCTAAATCCACTCATCTTGCTTCTACTAGCCTTATGACATTGATTTCATGTCTGAGTGATATTCCATTGTACATAAGGACCACAACTTCTTTATCCATTTTTCTCTTTCCTGGGGTATTTACGGTGTCATGAAGTGGAGGTTCTTGTCAACAGAGCTGCCCTAAACTTTGGGGTGCCTGTGTCTTGCTGATTTTTAGTTTTCCCAATTTATACGCCCATGAGTGGACGTGCCCTATGCTCCCTAAGCTGTGTTTTTTTGATGTTTCAGGACACACCGTGCACTTCTCCAGAGTGGCTGTTGGCAATTTACATCCCTCCCATCAGCGTAGCAAGGCTGCCATTTCTCCATGGCCTGTCCTGCATTTCTGGTTTTGAAAATTTTTGCAGCATGGCCCTTTTGACCGATGGGAAGCGAGAATTCTTGGTAGCGCTGATTTGCCTTTCCAGGTTGCTTGGTTGGCCAAAAAGGGCGTATGCGTTGTTTCCTGAATATATTCAGGAAACAACGCATACGCCCTTTTTGGCCAAGGTCATCATTGTCGACGTTTTGCCACCTTTCATGTGCTTTAAAGGCGATTCGAATCTACCTCCTGAAACCTGTTTCCTGCAATTCTGCCTTGCTTTCAAAACCTCTTCGTTGCCTTCCCTCAATATATTTGTGGACGAGAGTTATCATTTATAACTCAGCAGGTTTGTGAATTGCAGTGCCCCTGAGCTCCATTTTTCAACTGTCTTTTTTGGGAGCTGGCCGCAAAAGCACGGGATTGCCTCAGGCCCTATTCTGGTTCCCGGCCGCAGGCTGAACCTGTGTTTAATTCTTCTTCCTGATGGGAAAATAGAGTGACCTGTTCCTGTCCCAACACCTAGATCTAGTCTCTCATTGGTTGCCCGTCTTCCCGTTCATCCTCAGGACAAATTGCAACCTGTAGGGAACAGGAGCTTAAAGGTGCTGATTCTCCAAGTAGGGAGATTGCTAGTAAAGTAGCTGGAAAGGCGAACCCCAGCACAAGGAGATGAGAAATGTGGTTCATTTTGGAAACCTTTCAAAATCACACGGTGTACCATCTTCTGGGTTTCTCATGCATGTTTTCGATGTAGGAAGATGCCCTTGAACCTGGAGATTTGGGACCCATGGGATGGGTACCACGCAGTATTACTTTAAAGGGTCTGCGTTTGCTCACCCAACCTCACCAAACCTCTCAGCCCCAACAGTGTCCACCCTTATGTCTCATCCAGCTGTGGGTCTAGATATGGTCAATCCAGGTTGCATCACAGCCCCTGAACGAATTTTGTAAGAATTTCTCTCTCTTTCACTGTCTTTGTTTTACGGGTTTTTAAAAGTAATTTATTTTTATAATGGGGTTTAGCTGCTTTTCACGGCTGTGTTTAAGCGGCTTTACACCCACTTGACTCACTTCCAGACACGTATCAATACATAGGTTTTAAGATTCTTACTAGTCACGTATATTCTTGTGCGGTGAATAGGGGGTGTTGTGTCCAGTTCACTGAGCAAGGAGTAGGTCTTTTTTATTACATATTGTGTGTATGGAACGGTATCTGAGCGAATTTGAAACCCTTGTTTTATGCATCACCCCACCTCACCTTTCCCGTTAAGCAGCCATAGTGTGTTTTCTAAACGTGTGACTCTGTTCTGTTTTGTAATTCAGTTCAAGTGTAGCGGTTTTTACATTCCCTCTATAAGTGATACCTTATGATAAGTGTCTTTTTCTGTGTGACTTATTTCACTTGGAATCGTCGTACCTAAATCCACTCATCTTGCTTCTCCTAGCCTTATGACATTGATTTCATGTCTGAGTGATATTCCATTGTACATAAGGACCACAACTTCTTTATCCATTTTTCTCTTTCCTGGGATATTTAAGGTGTCATGAACTGGAGGTTCTTGTCAACAGAGCAGCCCTAAACTTTGGGGTGCCTGTGTCTTGCTGATTTTTAGTTTTCCCAATTTATACGCCCATGAGTGGACGTGCCCTATGCTCCCTAAGCTGTGTTTTTTCGATGTTTCAGGACACACCGTACACTTCTCCAGAGTGGCTGTTGGCAATTAACATCCCGCCTATCAGCGTAGCAAGGCTGCCATTTCTCCATGGCCTGTCCTGCATTTCTGGTTTTGACACTTTTTTAGCATGGCCCTTTTGACCGATGGGAAGCGAGACTTCTTTGTAGCCCTGATTTGCATTTCCAGGTTGCTTGGTTGGCCAAAAAGGGCGTATGCGTTTTTTCCTGAATATATTCAGGAAAAAACGCATACGCCCTTTTTGGCCAAGGGCATCATTGTCGACCTTTTGCCGCTTTTCATGTGCTTTAAAGGCAATTCGAATCTACCTCCTGAAATCTGTTTCCTGCAATTCTGCCTTGCTTTCAAATCCTCTTCGTTGCCTTCCCTCAATATATTTTTGGACGAGACTTATCATTTATAACTCTGCGGGTTTGTGAATTGCAGTGTCCCTGAGCTCCATTTTTCAACTCGCTTTTTTGGGAGCTGGCCGCAAAAGCGCAGTATTGCCTCAGGCGCTATTGTGCTTCTGGGCAGCAGGCTGAGCCTGTGGTTAATTCTTCTTCCTGATGGGAAAATAGAGTGAGCTGTGCCTGTCCCAACACCTATATCTAGTCTCTCATTGGTTGCCCCTCTTCCCGTTCATCCTCAGGACAAATTGCAACCTGTATGGATCAGGAGCTTAAAGGTGCTGATTCTGCAAGTAGGGAGATTGCTAGTAAAGTAGCTGGAAAGGCGAACCCGAGCACAAGGAGGTGAGAAATGGGGTGCGTTTTAGAAACCTTTCAAAATCACACGGTGTACCATCTTCTGAGTTTCTCATGCATGTTTTCGATGTAGGAAGATGCCCTTGAACCTGGAGATTTGGGACCCATGGGATGGGTACCACGCAGTATTACTTTAAAGGGTCTGCGTTTGCTCACCCAACCTCACCCAACCTGTCAGCCCCAAGAGTGTCCAACCTTATGTCTCATCCAGCTGTGGGTCTAGATATGGTCAATCCAGGTTGCATCACAGCCCCTGAACGAATTTTGTAAGAATTTCTCTCTCTTTCACTGTCTTTGTTTTACGGGTTTTTAAAAGTAATTTATTTTTATAATGGGGTTTAGCTGCTTTTCACGGCTGTGTTTATGCGGCTTTACACCCACTTGACTCACTTCCAGAGAGATATCAATACATAGGTTTTACGATTATTACTAGTCAGATATATTCTTGTGCGGTGAATAGGGGGTGTTGAGTCCAGTTCACTGAGCAAGGAGTAGGCCTTGTCTATTACATATTGGGTGTATGGAACGGTATCTGAGCGAATTTGAAACCCTTGTTTTATGCATCACCCCACCTCACCTTTCCCGTTAAGCAGCCATAGTGTGTTTTCTAAACGTGTGACTCTGTTCCCTTTGTAATTCAGTTCAAGTGTAGCGGTTTTTACATTCCCTCTATAAGTGATAGCTTATGATAAGTGTCTTTTTCTGTGTGACTTAGTTCACTTAGAATCGTCATACCTAAATCCACTCATCTTGCTTCTACTAGCCTTATGACATTGATTTCATGTCTGAGTGATATTCCTTTGTACATAAGGACCACAACTTCTTTATCCATTTTTCTCTTTCCTGGGATATTTAAGGTGTCATGAAGTGGAGGTTCTTGTCAACATAGCAGCCCTAAACATTGGGGTGCCTTTGTCTTGCTGATTTTTAGTTTTCCCAATTTATACGCCCATGAGTGCACTTGCCCTATGCTCCTTAAGCTGTTTTTTCGATGTTTCAGGACACACCGTACACTTCTCCAGAGTGGCTGTTGGCAATTTACATCCCGCCCATCAGCGTAGCAAGGCTGCCATTTCTCCATGGCCTGTCCTGCATTTGTGGTTTTGACACTTTTTTCAGCATGGCCCTTTTGACCGATGGGAAGCGAGACTTCTTTGTAGCGCTGATTTGCCTTTCCAGGTTGCTTGGTTGGCCAAAAAGGGCGTATCCGTTTTTTCCTGAATATATTCAGGAAAAAACGCATACGCCCTTTTTGGCCAAGGGCATCACTGTCAACGTTTTGCCACTTTTCATGTGCTTTAAAGGCGATTCGAATCTACCTCCTGAAACATGTTTCCTGCAATTCTGCCTTGCTTTCAAATCCTCTTCGTTGCCTTCCCTCAATATATTTGTTGACGAGAGTTACCATTTATAACTCTGCGGGTTTGTGAATGGCAGTGCCCCTGAGCTCCATTTTTCAACTGTCTTTTTTGAGAGCTGGCCGCAAAAGCACGGGATTGCCTCAGGCCCTATTCAGGTTCCGGGGGGCAGGCTGAGCCTGTGGTTAATTCTTCTTCCTGATGGGAAAATAGAGTGACCTTTGCCTGTCCCAACACCTAGATCTAGTCTCTCATTGGTTGCCCTTCTTCCCGTTCATCCTCAGGACAAATTGCAACCTGTACAGAACAGGAGGTTAAAGGTGCTGATTCTCCAAGTAGGGAGATTGCTAGTAAAGTACCTGGAATGGCGAACCCGAGCACAAGGAGATGAGAAATGAGGTGCGTTTTAGAAACCTTTCAAAATCACACGGTGTACCTTATTCTGGGTTTCTCATGCATGTTTTCGATGTAGGAAGATGCCCTTGAACCTGGAGATTTGGGACCCATGGGATGGGTACCACGCAGTATTACTTTAAAGGTTCTGCGTTTGCTCACCCAACCTCACCCAACCTCTCAGCCCCAAGAGTGTCCACCCTTATATCTCATCCAGCTGTGGGTCTAGATATGGTCAATCCAGGTTGCATCAAAGCCCCTGAACGATTTATGTAAGAATTTCTCTCTCTTTCACTGTCTTTCTTTTACGGGTTTTTAAAAGTAATTTATTTTTATAATGGGGTTTAGCTGCCTTTCATGGCTGTGTTTATGCGGCTTTACACCCACTTGACTCACTTCCAGAGAGATATCAATACATAGGTTTTACGCTTCTTACTAGTCAGACATATTATTGTGCGGTGAATAGGGGGTGTTGAGTCCAGTTCACTGAGCAAGGAGTTGGTCTTGTCTATTACATATTGGGTGTATGGAACGGTATCTGAGTGAATTTGAAACCCTTGTTTTATGCATCACCCCAACTCACCTTTCCCGTTAAGCAGCCATAGTGTGATTTCTAAACGTGTGACTCTGTTCTGTTTTGTAATTCAGTTCAAGTGTAGCGGTTTTTACATTCCCTCTCTAAGTGATAGCTTATGATAAGTGTCTTTTTCTGTGTGACTTATTTCACTTAGAATCGTCGTTCCTAAATCCACTCATCTTGCTTCTACTTGCCTTATGACATTGATTTCATGTCTGAGTGATATTCCATTGTACATAAGGACCACAACTTCTTTATCCATTTTTCTCTTTCCTGGGGTATTTACGGTGTCATGAAGTGGAGGTTCTTGTCAACAGAGCTGCCCTAAACTTTGGGGTGCCTGTGTCTTGCTGATTTTTAGTTTTCCCAATTTATACGCCCATGAGTGGACGTGCCCTATGCTCCCTAAGCTGTGTTTTTTTGATGTTTCAGGACACACCGTACACTTCTCCAGAGTGGCTGTTGGCAATTTACATCCCTCCCATCAGCGTAGCAAGGCTGCCATTTCTCCATGGCCTGTCCTGCATTTCTGGTTTTGAAAATTTTTGCAGCATGGCCCTTTTGACCGATGGGAAGCGAGAATTCTTGGTAGCGCTGATTTGCCTTTCCAGGTTGCTTGGTTGGCCAAAAAGGGCGTATGCGTTTTTTCCTGAATATATTCAGGAAACAACGCATACGCCCTTTTTGGCCAAGGTCATCATTGTCGACGTTTTGCCACCTTTCATGTGCTTTAAAGGCGATTCGAATCTACCTCCTGAAACCTGTTTCCTGCAATTCTGCCTTGCTTTCAAATCCTCTTCGTTGCCTTCCCTCAATATATTTGTGGACGAGAGTTATCATTAATAACTCAGCAGGTTTGTGAATTGCAGTGCCCCTGAGCTCCATTTTTCAACTGTCTTTTTTTTGAGCTGGCCGCAAAAGCACGGGATTGCCTCAGGCCCTATTCTGGTTCCCGGCGGCAGGCTGAACCTGTGTTTAATTCTTCTTCCTGATGGGAAAATAGAGTGACCTGTGCCTGTCCCAACACCTAGATCTAGTCTCTCATTGGTTGCCCGTCTTCCCGTTCATCCTCAGGACAAATTGCAACCTGTAGGGAACAGGAGCTTAAAGGTGCTGATTCTCCAAATAGGGAGATTGCTAGTAAAGTAGCTGGAAAGGCGAACCCCAGCACAAGGAGATGAGAAATGTGGTTCATTTTGGAAACCTTTCAAAATCACACGGTGTACCATCTTCTGGGTTTCTCATGCATGTTTTCGATGTAGGAAGATGCCCTTGAACCTGGAGATTTGGGACCCATGGGATGGGTACCACGCAGTATTACTTTAAAGGGTCTGCGTTTGCTCACCCAACCTCACCAAACCTCTCAGCCCCAACAGTGTCCACCCTTATGTCTCATCCAGCTGTGGGTCTAGATATGGTCAATCCAGGTTGCATCACAGCCCCTGAACGAATTTTGTAAGAATTTCTCTCTCTTTCACTGTCTTTGTTTTACGGGTTTTTAAAAGTAATTTATTTTTATAATGGGGTTTAGCTGCTTTTCACGGCTGTGTTTAAGCGGCTTTACACCCACTTGCCTCACTTCCAGACACGTATCAATACATAGGTTTTAAGATTCTTACTAGTCACGTATATTCTTGTGCGGTGAATAGGGGGTGTTGTGTCCAGTTCACTGAGCAAGGAGTAGGTCTTGTCTATTACATATTGGGTGTATGGAACGGTATCTGAGCGAATTTGAAACCCTTGTTTTATGCATCACCCCACCTCACCTTTCCCGTTAAGCAGCCATAGTGTGTTTTCTAAACGTGTGACTCTGTTCTGTTTTGTAATTCAGTTCAAGTGTAGCGGTTTTTACATTCCCTCTATAAGTGATACCTTATGATAAGTGTCTTTTTCTGTGTGACTTATTTCACTTGGAATCGTCGTACCTAAATCCACTCATCTTGCTTCTCCTATCCTTATGACATTGATTTCATGTCTGAGTGATATTCCATTGTACATAAGGACCACAACTTCTTTATCCATTTTTCTCTTTCCTGGGATATTTAAGGTGTCATGAACTGGAGGTTCTTGTCAACAGAGCAGCCCTAAACTTTGGGGTGCCTGTGTCTTGCTGATTTTTAGTTTTCCCAATTTATACGCCCATGAGTGGACGTGCCCTATGCTCCCTAAGCTGTGTTTTTTCGATGTTTCAGGACACACCGTACACCTCTCCAGAGTGGCTGTTGGCAATTAACATCCCGCCTATCAGCGTAGCAAGTCTGCCATTTCTCCATGGCCTGTCCTGCATTTCTGGTTTTGACACTTTTTTCAGCATGGCCCTTTGGACCGATGGGAAGCGAGACTTCTTTGTAGCGCTGATTTGCCTTTCCAGGTTGCTTGGTTGGCCAAAAAGGGCGTATGCGTTTTTTCCTGAATATATTCAGGAAAAAACGCATACGCCCTTTTTGGCCAAGGGCATCATTGTCGACCTTTTGCCGCTTTTCATGTGCTTTAAAGGCAATTCGAATCTACCTCCTGAAATCTGTTTCCTGCAATTCTGCCTTGCTTTCAAATCCTCTTCGTTGCCTTCCCTCAATATATTTTTGGACGAGACTTATCATTTATAACTCTGCGGGTTTGTGAATTGCAGTGTCCCTGAGCTCCATTTTTCAACTCGCTTTTTTGGGAGCTGGCCGCAAAAGCGCAGTATTGCCTCAGGCGCTATTGTGCTTCTGGGCAGCAGGCTGAGCCTGTGGTTAATTCTTCTTCCTGATGGGAAAATAGAGTGAGCTGTGCCTGTCCCAACACCTATATCTAGTCTCTCATTGGTTGCCCCTCTTCCCGTTCATCCTCAGGACAAATTGCAACCTGTATGGATCAGGAGCTTAAAGGTGCTGATTCTGCAAGTAGGGAGATTGCTAGTAAAGTAGCTGGAAAGGCGAACCCGAGCACAAGGAGGTGAGAAATGGGGTGCGTTTTAGAAACCTTTCAAAATCACACGGTGTACCATCTTCTGAGTTTCTCATGCATGTTTTCGATGTAGGAAGATGCCCTTGAACCTGGAGATTTGGGACCCATGGGATGGGTACCACGCAGTATTACTTTAAAGGGTCTGCGTTTGCTCACCCAACCTCACCCAACCTGTCAGCCCCAAGAGTGTCCAACCTTATGTCTCATCCAGCTGTGGGTCTAGATATGGTCAATCCAGGTTGCATCACAGCCCCTGAACGAATTTTGTAAGAATTTCTCTCTCTTTCACTGTCTTTGTTTTACGGGTTTTTAAAAGTAATTTATTTTTATAATGGGGTTTAGCTGCTTTTCACGGCTGTGTTTATGCGGCTTTACACCCACTTGACTCACTTCCAGAGAGATATCAATACATAGGTTTTACGATTATTACTAGTCAGATATATTCTTGTGCGGTGAATAGGGGGTGTTGAGTCCAGTTCACTGAGCAAGGAGTAGGCCTTGTCTATTACATATTGGGTGTATGGAACGGTATCTGAGCGAATTTGAAACCCTTGTTTTATGCATCACCCCACCTCACCTTTCCCGTTAAGCAGCCATAGTGTGTTTTCTAAACGTGTGACTCTGTTCCCTTTGTAATTCAGTTCAAGTGTAGCGGTTTTTACATTCCCTCTATAAGTGACAGCTTATGATAAGTGTCTTTTTCTGTGTGACTTAGTTCACTTAGAATCGTCATACCTAAATCCACTCATCTTGCTTCTACTAGCCTTATGACATTGATTTCATGTCTGAGTGATATTCCTTTGTACATAAGGACCACAACTTCTTTATCCATTTTTCTCTTTCCTGGGATATTTAAGGTGTCATGAAGTGGAGGTTCTTGTCAACATAGCAGCCCTAAACATTGGGGTGCCTGTGTCTTGCTGATTTTTAGTTTTCCCAATTTATACGCCCATGAGTGCACTTGCCCTATGCTCCCTAAGCTGTTTTTTCGATGTTTCAGGACACACCGTACACTTCTCCAGAGTGGCTGTTGGCAATTTACATCTCGCCCATCAGCGTAGCAAGGCTGCCATTTCTCCATGGCCTGTCCTGCATTTCTGGTTTTGACACTTTTTGCAGCATGGCCCTTTTGACCGATGGGAAGCGAGACTTCTTTGTAGCGCTGATTTGCCTTTCCAGGTTGCTTGGTTGGCCAAAAAGGGCGTATCCGTTTTTTCCTGAATATATTCAGGAAAAAACGCATACGCCCTTTTTGGCCAAGGGCATCACTGTCGACGTTTTGCCACTTTTCATGTGCTTTAAAGGCGATTCGAATCTACCTCCTGAAACATGTTTCCTGCAAATCTGCCTTGCTTTCAAATCCTCTTCGTTGCCTTCCCTCAATATATTTGTTGACGAGAGTTACCATTTATAACTCTGCGGGTTTGTGAATGGCAGTGCCCCTGAGCTCCATTTTTCAACTGTCTTTTTTGAGAGCTGGCCGCAAAAGCACGGGATTGCCTCAGGCCCTATTCAGGTTCCGGGGGGCAGGCTGAGCCTGTGGTTAATTCTTCTTCCCGATGGGAAAATAGAGTGACCTGTGCCTGTCCCAACACCTAGATCTAGTCTCTCATTGGTTGCCCCTCTTCCCGTTCATCCTCAGGACAAATTGCAACCTGTACAGAACAGGAGGTTAAAGGTGCTGATTCTCCAAGTAGGGAGATTGCTAGTAAAGTACCTGGAATGGCGAACCCGAGCACAAGGAGATGAGAAATGAGGTGCGTTTTAGAAACCTTTCAAAATCACACGGTGTACCTTATTCTGGGTTTCTCATGCATGTTTTCGATGTAGGAAGATGCCCTTGAACCTGGAGATTTGGGACCCATGGGATGGGTACCACGCAGTATTACTTTAAAGGTTCTGCGTTTGCTCACCCAACCTCACCCAACCTCTCAGCCCCAAGAGTGTCCACCCTTATGTCTCATCCAGCTGTGGGTCTAGATATGGTCAATCCAGGTTGCATCAAAGCCCCTGAACGAATTATGTAAGAATTTCTCTCTCTTTCACTGTCTTTCTTTTACGGGTTTTTAAAAGTAATTTATTTTTATAATGGGGTTTAGCTGCCTTTCACGGCTGTGTTTATGCGGCTTTACACCCACTTGACTCACTTCCAGAGAGATATCAATACATAGGTTTTACGCTTCTTACTAGTCAGACATATTATTGTGCGGTGAATAGGGGGTGTTGAGTCCAGTTCACTGAGCAAGGAGTTGGTCTTGTCTATTACATATTGGGTGTATGGAACGGTATCGGAGTGAATTTGAAACCCTTGTTTTATGCATCACCCCAACTCACCTTTCCCGTTAAGCAGCCATAGTGTGTTTTCTAAACGTGTGACTCTGTTCTGTTTTGTAATTCAGTTCAAGTGTAGCGGTTTTTACATTCCCTCTCTAAGTGATAGCTTATGATAAGTGTCTTTTTCTGTGTGACTTATTTCACTTAGAATCGTCGTTCCTAAATCCACTCATCTTGCTTCTACTAGCCTTATGACATTGATTTCATGTCTGAGTGATATTCCATTGTACATAAGGACCACAACTTCTTTATCCATTTTTCTCTTTCCTGGGGTATTTACGGTGTCATGAAGTGGAGGTTCTTGTCAACAGAGCTGCCCTAAACTTTGGGGTGCCTGTGTCTTGCTGATTTTTAGTTTTCCCAATTTATACGCCCATGAGTGGACGTGCCCTATGCTCCCTAAGCTGTGTTTTTTTGATGTTTCAGGACACACCGTACACTTCTCCAGAGTGGCTGTTGGCAATTTACATCCCTCCCATCAGCGTAGCAAGGCTGCCATTTCTCCATGGCCTGTCCTGCATTTCTGGTTTTGAAAATTTTTGCAGCATGGCCCTTTTGACCGATGGGAAGCGAGACTCCTTTGTAGTGCTGATTTGCCTTTCCAGGTTGCTTGGTTGGCCAAAAAGGGCGTATGCGTTGTTTCCTGAATATATTCAGGAAACAACGCATACGCCCTTTTTGGCCAAGGTCATCATTGTCGACGTTTTGCCACCTTTCATGTGCTTTAAAGGCGATTCGAATCTACCTCCTGAAACCTGTTTCCTGCAATTCTGCCTTGCTTTCAAATCCTCTTCGTTGCCTTCCCTCAATATATTTGTGGACGAGAGTTATCATTTATAACTCAGCAGGTTTGTGAATTGCAGTGCCCCTGAGCTCCATTTTTCAACTGTCTTTTTTGGGAGCTGGCCGCAAAAGCACGGGATTGCCTCAGGCCCTATTCTGGTTCCCGGCGGCAGGCTGAACCTGTGTTTAATTCTTCTTCCTGATGGGAAAATAGAGTGACCTGTGCCTGTCCCAACACCTAGATCTAGTCTCTCATTGGTTGCCCGTCTTCCCGTTCATCCTCAGGACAAATTGCAACCTGTAGGGAACAGGAGCTTAAAGGTGCTGATTCTCCAAGTAGGGAGATTGCTAGTAAAGTAGCTGGAAAGGCGAACCCCAGCACAAGGAGATGAGAAATGTGGTTCATTTTGGAAACCTTTCAAAATCACACGGTGTACCATCTTCTGGGTTTCTCATGCATGTTTTCGATGTAGGAAGATGCCCTTGAACCTGGAGATTTGGGACCCATGGGATGGGTACCACGCAGTATTACTTTAAAGGGTCTGCGTTTGCTCACCCAACCTCACCAAAACTCTCAGCCCCAACAGTGTCCACCCTTATGTCTCATCCAGCTGTGGGTCTAGATATGGTCAATCCAGGTTGCATCACAGCCCCTGAACGAATTTTGTAAGAATTTCTCTCTCTTTCACTGTCTTTGTTTTACGGGTTTTTAAAAGTAATTTATTTTTATAATGGGGTTTAGCTGCTTTTCACGGCTGTGTTTAAGCGGCTTTACACCCACTTGACTCACTTCCAGAGAGATATCAATACATAGGTTTTACGATTATTACTAGTCACGTATATTCTTGTGCGGTGAATAGGGGGTGTTGTGTCCAGTTCACTGAGCAAGGAGTAGGTCTTGTCTATTACATATTGGGTGTATGGAACGGTATCTGAGCGAATTTGAAACCCTTGTTTTATGCATCACCCCACCTCACCTTTCCCGTTAAGCAGCCATAGTGTGTTTTCTAAACGTGTGACTCTGTTCTGTTTTGTAATTCAGTTCAAGTGTAGCGGTTTTTACATTCCCTCTATAAGTGATACCTTATGATAAGTGTCTTTTTCTGTGTGACTTATTTCACTTGGAATCGTCGTACCTAAATCCACTCATCTTGCTTCTCCTATCCTTATGACATTGATTTCATGTCTGAGTGATATTCCATTGTACATAAGGACCACAACTTCTTTATCCATTTTTCTCTTTCCTGGGATATTTAAGGTGTCATGAACTGGAGGTTCTTGTCAACAGAGCAGCCCTAAACTTTGGGGTGCCTGTGTCTTGCTGATTTTTAGTTTTCCCAATTTATACGCCCATGAGTGGACGTGCCCTATGCTCCCTAAGCTGTGTTTTTTCGATGTTTCAGGACACACCGTACACTTCTCCAGAGTGGCTGTTGGCAATTAACATCCCGCCTATCAGCGTAGCAAGGCTGCCATTTCTCCATGGCCTGTCCTGCATTTCTGGTTTTGACACTTTTTTAGCATGGCCCTTTTGACCGATGGGAAGCGAGACTTCTTTGTAGCGCTGATTTGCCTTTCCAGGTTGCTTGGTTGGCCAAAAAGGGCGTATGCGTTTTTTCCTGAATATATTCAGGAAAAAACGCATACGCCCTTTTTGCCCAAGGGCATCATTGTCGACCTTTTGCCGCTTTTCATGTGCTTTAAAGGCGATTCGAATCTACCTCCTGAAATCTGTTTCCTGCAATTCTGCCTTGCTTTCAAATCCTCTTCGTTGCCTTCCCTCAATATATTTTTGGACGAGACTTATCATTTATAACTCTGCAGGTTTGTGAATTGCAGTGCCCCTGAGCTCCATTTTTCAACTCGCTTTTTTGGGAGCTGGCCGCAAAAGCGCGGGTATGCCTCAGGCCCTATGCTGGTTCTGGGTGGCAGGCTGAGCCTGTGGTTATTTCTTTTTCCTGATGGGAAAATAGAGTGACCTGTGCCTGTCCCAACACCTAGATCTAGTCTCTCATTGGTTGCCCCTCTTCCCGTTCATCCTCAGGACAAATTGCAACCTGTACGGAACAGGAGGTTAAAGGTGCTGATTCTCCAAGTAGGGTGATTGCTACTAAAATAGCTGGAATGGCGAACCCGAGCACAAGGAGATGAGAAATGAGGTGCGTTTTAGAAACCTTTCAAAATCACACGGTGTACCATCTTCTGGGTTTCTCATGCAAGTTTTCGATGTAGGAAGATGCCCTTGAACCTGGAGATTTGGGACCCATGGGATGGGTACCACGCAGTATTACCTTAAAGGGTCTGTGTTGGCTCACCCAACCTCACCAAACCTCTCAGCCCCAAGAGTGTCCACCCTATGTCTCATCCAGCTGTGGCTCTAGATATGGTCAATCCAGGTTGCGTCACACCCCTGAATGAATTTTGTAAGAATTTCTCTCTCTTTTACTGTCTTTGTTTCATGGGTTTTTAAAACTAATTTATTTTTATAATGGGGTTTAGCTGCTTTTCACAGCTGTGTTTTTGCGGCTTTACACACACTTGACTCACTTCCGGAGAGATATCAATACATAGGTTTTAAGATTCTCACTAGTCAGATATATTCTTGTGCGGTGAATAGGGGGTGTTGAGTCCAGTTCACTGAGCAAGGAGTAGGTCTTGTCTATTACATATTGGGTGTATGGAACGGTATCTGAGCTAATTTGAAATCCTTGTTTTATGCATCACACCACCTCATCTTTCCCGTTAAGCAGCCATAGTGTGTTTTCTACACGTGTGACTCTGTTCTCTTTTGTAATTCAGTTCAAGTGTAGCAGTTTTTACATTCCCTCTATACGTGATAGCTTATGATAAGTGTCTTTTTCTGTGTGACTTATTTCACTTAGAGTCGTCGTACCTAAATCCACTCATCATGCTGCTACTAGCCTTATGACATTGATTTCATGGCTGAGTGATATTCCATTGTACATAAGGACCACAACTTCTTTATCCATTTTTCACTTTCCTGGGATATTTAAGGTGTCATGAAGTGGAGGTTCTTGTCAACAGAGCAGCCCTAAACGTTGGGGTGCCTGTGTCTTGCTGATTTTTAGTTTTCCCAATTTATACGCCCATGAGTGGAAGTGCCCTATGCTCCCTAAGCTGTGTTTTTTCGATGTTTAAGGCCACACCGTACACTTCTCCAGAGTGGCTGCTGGCAATTTACATCCCGCCCATCAGTGTAGCAAGGCTCCCATTTCTCCATGGCCTGTCCTGCTTTTGTGGTTTTGACACATTTTTCAGCTTGGCCCTTTTGACCGATTCGAAGCGAGACTCCTTTGTAGTGCTGATTTGCCTTTCCATGTTGCTTGGTTGGCCTGAAAGGGCGTATGCGTTTTTTCCTGAATATATTCAGGAAAAAACGCATACGCCCTTTTTGGCCAAGGGCATCATTGTCAACGTTTTGCCGCTTTTCATGTGCTTTAAAGCCGATTCGAATCTACCTCCTGAAACCAGTTTCCTGCAATTCTGCCTAGCTTTCAAATGCTCTTCGTTGCCTTCCCTCAATATATTTGTGGACGAGAGTTATCATTTATAACTCTGCAGGTTTGTGAATTGCAGTACCCATGTGCTCCATTTTTCAACTGGCTTTTTTGGGACGTGGCCGCAGAAGCGCGGGATTGCCTCAGGCCCTATTCTGGTTCCTGGCGGCAGGCTGAGCCTGTGGTTAATTCTTCTTCCTGATGTGAAAATAGAGTGACCTGTGCCTGTCCCAACACCTAGATCTAGTCTCTCATTGGTTGCCCCTCTTCCCGTTCATCCTCAGGACAAAGTGCAACCTGTATGGAACAGGAGGTTAAAGGTGCTGTTTCTCCAACTAGGGAGATTACTAGTTAAGAAGCTGGAATGGCGAACCCGAGCACAAGGAGATGAGAAATGAGGTGCGTTTCAGAAACCTTTCCCGTTCAGACGGTGTACCATCTTCTAGGTTTCTCATGCATGTTTTCGATGTAGGAAGATTCCCTTGAACCTGGACATTTGGGACCCATGGGATGGGTACCACACAGTATTACTTTAAAGGGTCTGCGTTTGCTCACCCAACCTCACCAAACCTCTCATCCCCAAGAGTGTCCACCCTTATGTCTCATCCAGCTGTGGGTCTAGATATGGTCAATCCAGGTTGCATCACAGCTTCTGAACGAATTTTGTAAGAATTTCTCTCTCTTTCACTGTCTTTGTTTTACGGGTTTTTAAAAGTAATTTATTTTTATAATGGGGTTTAGCTGCTTTTCACGGCTGTGTTTATGCGGATTTACACTCACTTGACTCACTTCCAGAGAGATATCAATACATAGGTTTTACGATTCTTACTAGTCAGACATATTATTGTGCGGTGAATAGGGGGTGTTGAGTCCAGTTCACTGAGCAAGGAGTAGGTCTTGTCTATTACATATTGGGTGTATGGAACGGTATCTGAGCGAATTTGAAGCCCTTGTTTTATGCAACACCCCACCTCACCTTTCCCGTTAAGCAGCCATAGTGTGTTTTCTAAACGTGTGACTCTGTTCTGTTTTGTAATTCAGTTCAAGTGTAGCGGTTTTTACATTCCCTCTCTAAGTGATAGCTTATGATAAGTGTCTTTTTCTGTGTGACTTATTTCACTTAGAATCGTCGTTCCTAAATCCACTCATCTTGCTTCTACTAGCCTTATGACATTGATTTCATGTCTGAGTGATATTCCATTGTACATAAGGACCACAACTTCTTTATCCATTTTTCTCTTTCCTGGGATATTTACGGTGTCATGAAGTGGAGGTTCTTGTCAACAGAGCTGCCCTAAACTTTGGGGTGCCTGTGTCTTGCTGATTTTTATTTTTCCCAATTTATACGCCCATGAGTGGACGTGCCCTATGCTCCCTAAGCTGTGTTTTTTCGATGTTTCAGGACACACCGTACACTTCTCCAGAGTGGCTGTTGGCAATTTACATCCCTCCCATCAGCGTAGCAAGGCTGCCATTTCTCCATGGCCTGTCCTGCATTTCTGGTTTTGAAAATTTTTGCAGCATGGCCCTTTTGACCGATGGGAAGCGAGAATTCTTGGTAGCGCTGATTTGCCTTTCCAGGTTGCTTGGTTGGCCAAAAAGGGCGTATGCGTTGTTTCCTGAATATATTCAGGAAACAACGCATACGCCCTTTTTGGCCAAGGTCATCATTGTCGACGTTTTGCCACCTTTCATGTGCTTTAAAGGCGATTCGAATCTACCTCCTGAAACCTGTTTCCTGCAATTCTGCCTTGCTTTCAAATCCTCTTCGTTGCCTTCCCTCAATATATTTGTGGACGAGAGTTATCATTTATAACTCAGCAGGTTTGTGAATTGCAGTGCCCCTGAGCTCCATTTTTCAACTGTCTTTTTTGGGAGCTGGCCGCAAAAGCACGGGATTGCCTCAGGCCCTATTCTGGTTCCCGGCGGCAGGCTGAACCTGTGTTTAATTCTTCTTCCTGATGGGAAAATAGAGTGACCTGTGCCTGTCCCAACACCTAGATCTAGTCTCTCATTGGTTGCCCGTCTTCCCGTTCATCCTCAGGACAAATTGCAACCTGTAGGGAACAGGAGCTTAAAGGTGCTGATTCTCCAAGTAGGGAGATTGCTAGTAAAGTATCTGGAAAGGCGAACCCCAGCACAAGGAGATGAGAAATGTGGTTCATTTTGGAAACCTTTCAAAATCACACGGTGTACCATCTTCTGGGTTTCTCATGCATGTTTTCGACGTAGGAAGATGCCCTTGAACCTGGAGATTTGGGACCCATGGGATGGGTACCACGCAGTATTACTTTAAAGGGTCTGCGTTTGCTCACCCAACCTCACCAAACCTCTCAGCCCCAAGAGTGTCCACCCTTATGTCTCATCCAGCTGTGGGTCTAGATATGGTCAATCCAGGTTGCATCACAGCCCCTGAACGAATTTTGTAAGAATTTCTCTCTCTTTCACTGTCTTTGTTTTACGGGTTTTTAAAAGTAATTTATTTTTATAATGGGGTTTAGCTGCTTTTCACGGCTGTGTTTAAGCTGCTTTACACCCACTTGACTCACTTCCAGACACATATCAATACATAGGTTTTAAGATTCTTACTAGTCACGTATATTCTTGTGCGGTGAATAGGGGGTGTTGTGTCCAGTTCACTGAGCAAGGAGTAGGTCTTTTCTATTACATATTGGGTGTATGGAACGGTATCTGAGCGAATTTGAAACCCTTGTTTTATGCATCACCCCACCTCACCTTTCCCGTTAAGCAGCCATAGTGTGTTTTCTAAACGTGTGACTCTGTTCTGTTTTGTAATTCAGTTCAAGTGTAGCGGTTTTTACATTCCCTCTATAAGTGATACCTTATGATAAGTGTCTTTTTCTGTGTGACTTATTTCACTTGGAATCGTCGTACCTAAATCCACTCATCTTGTTTCTCCTAGCCTTATGACATTGATTTCATGTCTGAGTGATATTCCATTGTACATAAGGACCACAACTTCTTTATCCATTTTTCTCTTTCCTGGGATATTTAAGGTGTCATGAACTGGAGGTTCTTGTCAACAGAGCAGCCCTAAACTTTGGGGTGCCTGTGTCTTGCTGATTTTTAGTTTTCCCAATTTATACGCCCATGAGTGGACGTGCCCTATGCTCCCTAAGCTGTGTTTTTTCGATGTTTCAGGACACACCGTACACTTATCCAGAGTGGCTGTTTGCAATTAACATCCCGCCTATCAGCGTAGCAAGGCTGCCATTTCTCCATGGCCTGTCCTGCATTTCTGGTTTTGACACTTTTTTAGCATGGCCCTTTTGACCGATGGGAAGCGAGACTTCTTTGTAGCGCTGATTTGCCTTTCCAGGGTGCTTGGTTGGCCAAAAAGGGCGTATGCGTTTTTTCCTGAATATATTCAGGAAAAAACGCATACGCCCTTTTTGCCCAAGGGCATCATTGTCCACGTTTGGCCGATTTTCATGTGCTTTAAAGGCGATTCGAATCTACCTCCTGAAATCTGTTTCCTGCAATTCTGCCTTGCTTTCAAATCCTCTTCGTTCCATTCCCTCAATATATCTGTGGATGAGAGTTATCATTTATAACTCTGCGGGTTTGTGAATTGCAGTGTCCCTGAGCTCCATTTTTCAACTCGCTTTTTTGGGAGCTGGCCGCAAAAGCGCAGTATTGCCTCAGGCGCTATTGTGCTTCTGGGCGGCAGGCTGAGCCTGTGGTTAATTGTTCTTCCTGATGGGAAAATAGAGTGACCTGTGCCTGTCCCAACACCTAGATATAGTCTCTCATTTGTTGCCCCTCTTCCCGTTCATCCTCAGGACAAATTGCAACCTGTATGGATCAGGAGCTTAACGGTGCTGATTCTGCAAGTAGGGAGATTGCTAGTAAAGTAGCTGGAAAGGCGAACCCGAGCACAAAGAGGTGAGAAATGGGGTGCGTTTTAGAAACCTTTCAAAATCACACGGTGTACCATCTTCTGAGATTCTCATGCATGTTTTCGATGTAGGAAGATGCCCTTGAAACTGGAGATTTGGGACCCATGGGATGGGTACCACGCAGTATTACTTTAAAGGGTCTGCGTTTGCTCACCCAACCTCACCAAACCTCTCATCCCCAAGAGTGTCCACCCTTATGTCTCATCCAGCTGTGGGTCTAGATATGGTCAATCCAGGTTGCATCACTGCCTCTGAACGAATTTTGTAAGAATTTCTCTCTCTTTCACTGTCTTTGTTTTACGGGTTTTTAAAAGTAATTTATTTTTATAATGGGGTTTAGCTGCTTTTCACGGCTGTGTTTATGCGGATTTACACTCACTTGACTCACTTCCAGAGAGATATCAATACATAGGTTTTAAGATTCTTACTAGTCACATATATTCTTGTGCGGTGAATAGGGGGTGTTGAGTCCAGTTCACTGAGCAAGGAGTAGGTCTTGTCTATTACATATTGGGTGTATGGAACGGTATCTGAGCGAATTTGAAACCCTTGTTTTATGCATCACCCCACCTCACCTTTCCCGTTAAGCAGCCATAGTGTGTTTTCTAAACGTGTGAGTCTGTTCTGTTTTGTAATTCAGTTCAACTGTAGCGGTTTTTACATTCCCTCTATAAGTGATAGCTTATGATAAGTGTCTTTTTCTGTGTGACTTATTTCACTTAGAATCGTCGTACCTAAGTTCACTCATCTTGCTTCTACTTGCCTTATGACATTGATTTCATATCTGAGTGATATTCCATTGTACATAAGGACCACAACTTCTTTATCCATTTTTCTCTTTCCGGGGATATTTAAGGTGTCCTGAAGTGGAGGTTCTTGTCAACAGAGCAGCCCTAAACTTTGGGGTGCCTGTGTCTTGCTGATTTTTAGTTTTCCCAATTTATACGCCCATGAGTGGACGTTCCCTATGCTCCCTAAGCTGTGTTTTTTCGATGTTTCAGGACACACCGTACACTTCTCCAGAGTGGCTGCTGGCAATTTACATCCCGCCCATCAGCGTAGCAAGGCTCCAATTTCTCCATGGCCTGTCCTGCATTTGTTGTTTTGACACTTTTATCAGCATGGCCCTTTAGACCAATGGGAAGCGAGACTTCTTTGTAGCGCTGATTTGCCTTTCCAGGTTGCTTGGTTGGCCAAAAAGGGCGTATGCGTTTTTTCCTGAATATATTCAGGAAAAAACGCATACGCCCTTTTTGGCCAAGGGCATCATTGTCGACGTTTTGCCGCTTTTCATGTGCTTTAAAGGCGATTTGAATCTACCTCCTGAAATCTGTTTCCTGCAGTTCTGCCTTGCTTTCAAATCCTCTTCGTTGCCTTCCCTCAATATATTTGTGGACGAGAGTTATCATTTATAATTCTGCAGGTTTGTGAATTGCAGTGCCCCTCAGCTCTATTTTTCAACTCGCTTTTTTGGGAGCTGGCCTCAAATCGCGGGATTGCCTCAGGCACTATTCTGATTCCGGGCGGCAGGCTGAGCCTGTGCTTAATTCTTCTTCCTGATGGGAAAATAGAGTGACCTGTGCCTGTCCCAACACCTAGATCTAGTCTCTCATTGGTTGCCCCTCTTCCCGTTCATCCTCAGGACAAATTGCAACCTGTATGGATCAGGAGCTTAAAGGTGCTGATTCTGCAAGTAGGGAGATTGCTAGTAAATTAGCTGGAAAGGCGAACCCGAGCTCAAAGAGATGAGAAATGGGGTGCGTTTTAGAAACCTTTCAAAATCACACGGTGTACCATCTTCTGAGTTTCTCATGCATGTTTTCGATGTAGGAAGATGCCCTTGAAACTGGAGATTTGGGACCCATGGGATGGGTACCACGCAGTATTATTTTAAAGGGTCTGCGTTTGCTCACCCAACCTCACCCAACCTGTCAGCCCCAAGAGTGTCCAACCTTATTTCTCATCCAGCTGTGGGTCTAGATATGGTCAATCCAGGTTGCATCACAGCCCCTGAACGAATTTTGTAAGAATTTCTCTCTCTTTCACTGTCTTTGTTTTACGGGTTTTTAAAAGTAATTTATTTTTATAATGGGGTTTAGCTGCTTTTCACGGCTGTGTTTATGCGGCTTTACACCCAATTGACACACTTCCAGAGAGATATCAATACATAGGTTTTAAGATTCTTACTAGTCAGATATATACTTGTGCGGTGAATAGGGGGTGTTGAGTCCAGTTCACTGAGCAAGGAGTAGGTCTTGTCTGTTACATATTGGGTGTATGGAACGGTATCTGAGCTAATTTGAAACCCTTGTTTTATGCATCACCCCACCTCACCTTTCCCGTTAAGCAGCCATAGTGTGTTTTCTAAACGTGTGACTCTGTTCTGTTTTGTAATTCAGTTCAAGTGTAGCGGTTTTTACATTCCCTCTATAAGTGATAGCTTACGATAAGTCTCTTTTTCTGTGTGACTTATTTCACTTAGAATCGTCGTACCTAAGTTCACTCATCTTGCTTCTACTTGCCTTATGACATTGATTTCATATCTGAGTGATATTCCATTGTACATAAGGACCACAACTTCTTTATCCATTTTTCTCTTTCCGGGGATATTTAAGGTGTCATGAAGTGGAGGTTCTTGTCAACAGAGCAGCCCTAAACTTTGGGGTGCCTGTGTCTTGCTGATTTTTATTTTTCCCAATTTATACGCCCATGAGTGGACGTTCCCTATGCTCCCTAAGCTGTGTTTTTTCGATGTTTCAGGACACACCGTACACTTCTCCAGAGTGGCTGCTGGCAATTTACATCCCGCCCATCAGCGTAGCAAGGCTCCAATTTCTCCATGGCCTGTCCTGCATTTGTGGTTTTGACACTTTTATCAGCATGGCCCTTTAGACCGATGGGAAGCGAGACTTCTTTGTAGCGCTGATTTGCCTTTCCAGGTTGCTTGGTTGGCCAAAAAGGGCGTATGCGTTTTTTACTGAATATATTCAGGAAAAAACGCATACGCCCTTTTTGGACAAGGGCATCATTGTCGACGTTTTGCCGCTTTTCATGTGCTTTAAAGGCGAATTGAATCTACCTCCTGAAATCTGTTTCCTGCAGTTCTGCCTTGCTTTCAAATCCTCTTCGTTGCCTTCCCTCAATATATTTGTGGACGAGAGTTATCATTTATAATTCTGCAGGTTTGTGAATTGCAGTGCCCCTCAGCTCCATTTTTCAACTCGCTATTTTGGGAGCTGGCCTCAAATCGCGGTATTGCCTCAGGCACTATTCTGATTCCGGGCGGCAGGCTGAGCCTGTGCTTAATTCTTCTTCCTGATGGGAAAATAGAGTGACCTGTGCCTGTCCCAACACCTAGATCTAGTCTCTCATTGGTTGCCCCTCTTCCCGTTCATCCTCAGGACACATTGCAACCTGTACAGAACAGGAGGTTAAAGGTGCTGATTCTCCAAGAAGGGAGATTGCTAGTAAAGTATCTGGAATGGCGAACCCGAGCACAAGGAGATGAGAAACGAGGTGCGTTTTAGAAACCTTTCCCGATCACACGGTGTACCATCTTCTGGGTTTCTCATGCATGTTTTCGATGCAGGAAGACGCCCTTGAAACTGGAGATTTGGGACCCATGGGATGGGTACCACACAGTATTACTTTAAAGGGTCTGCGTTTGCTCACCCAACCTCACCAAACCTCTCAGCCCCAAGAGTGTCCACCCTTATGTCTCATCCAGCTGTGGCTCTAGATATGGTCAATCCAGGTTGCGTCACAGCCACTGAATGAATTTTGTAAGAATTTCTCTCTCTTTCACTGTCTTTGTTTCATGGGTTTTTAAAACTAATTTATTTTTATAATGGGGTTTAGCTGCTTTTCACGGCTGTGTTTATGCGGCTTTACACCCAATTGACACACTTCCAGAGAGATATCAATACATAGGTTTTACGATTATTACTAGTCACATATATTCTTGTGCGGTGAATAGGGGGTGTTGAGTCCAGTTCACTGAGCAAGGAGTAGGTCTTGTCTATTACATATTGGGTGTATTGAACGGTGTCTGAGCGAATTTGAAACCCTTGTTTTATGCATCACCCCACCTCACCTTTCCCGTTAAGCAGCCATAGTGTGTTTTCTAAACGTGTGACTATGTTCTGTTTTGTAATTCAGTTCAAGTGTAGCGGTTTTTACATTCCCTCTATAAGTGATAGCTTACGATAAGTCTCTTTTTCTGTGTGACTTATTTCCCTTAGAGTCGTCATACCTAAATCCACCCATCATGCTGCTACTAGCCTTATGACATTGATTTCATGTCTGAGTGATATTCCATTGTACATAAGGACCACAACTTCTTTATCCATTTTTCTCTTTCCTGGGATATTTAAGGTGTCATGAAGTGGAGGTTCTTGTCAACAGAGCAGCCCGAAACTTTGGGGTGCCTGTGTCTTGCTGATTTTTAGTTTTCCCAGTTTATACGCCCATGAGTGGAAGTGCCATATGCTCCCTAAACTGTGTTTTTTCGATGTTTCAGGGCACACCGTACACTTCTCCAGAGTGGCTGTTCGCAATTTATATCCCGCCCATCAGCGTAGCAAGGCTCCAATTTCTCCATGGCCTGTCCTGCATTTGTGGTTTTGACACTTTAATTAGCATGGCCCTTTTGATGGATGGGAAGCGAGACTTCTTTGTAGCGCTGATTTGCCTTTCCAGGTTGCTTGGTTGGCCAAAAAGGGCGTATGCGTTTTTTCCTGAATATATTCAGGAAAAAACGCATACGCCCTTTTTGCCCAAGGGCATCATTGTCCACGTTTGGCCGATTTTCATGTGCTTTAAAGGCGATTCGAATCTACCTCCTGAAATCTGTTTCCTGCAATTCTGCCTTGCTTTCAAATCCTCTTCGTTGCCTTCCCTCAATATATTTTTGGACGAGACTTATCATTTATAACTCTGCAGGTTTGTGAATTGCAGTGCCCCTGAGCTCCATTTTTCAACTCGCTTTTTTGGGAGCTGGCCGCAAAAGCGCGGGTATGCCTCAGGCCCTATGCTGGTTCTGGGTGGCAGGCTGAGCCTGTGGTTATTTCTTTTTCCTGATGGGAAAATAGAGTGACCTGTGCCTGTCCCAACACCTAGATCTAGTCTCTCATTGGTTGCCCCTCTTCCCGTTCATCCTCAGGACAAATTGCAACCTGTACGGAACAGGAGGTTAAAGGTGCTGATTCTCCAAGTAGGGTGATTGCTACTAAAATAGCTGGAATGGCGAACCCGAGCACAAGGAGATGAGAAATGAGGTGCGTTTTAGAAACCTTTCAAAATCACACGGTGTACCATCTTCTGGGTTCCTCATGCAAGTTTTCGATGTAGGAAGATGCCCTTGAACCTGGAGATTTGGGACCCATGGGATGGGTACCACGCAGTATTACCTTAAAGGGTCTGTGTTGGCTCACCCAACCTCACCAAACCTCTCAGCCCCAAGAGTGTCCACCCTATGTCTCATCCAGCTGTGGCTCTAGATATGGTCAATCCAGGTTGCGTCACACCCCTGAATGAATTTTGTAAGAATTTCTCTCTCTTTCACTGTCTTTGTTTCATGGGTTTTTAAAACTAATTTATTTTTATAATGGGGTTTAGCTGCTTTTCACAGCTGTGTTTTTGCGGCTTTACACACACTTGACTCACTTCCGGAGAGATATCAATACATAGGTTTTAAGATTCTCACTAGTCAGATATATTCTTGTGCGGTGAATAGGGGGTGTTGAGTCCAGTTCACTGAGCAAGGAGTAGGTCTTGTCTATTACATATTGGGTGTATGGAACGGTATCTGAGCTAATTTGAAATCCTTGTTTTATGCATCACACCACCTCATCTTTCCCGTTAAGCAGCCATAGTGTGTTTTCTACACGTGTGACTCTGTTCTCTTTTGTAATTCAGTTCAAGTGTAGCAGTTTTTACATTCCCTCTATACGTGATAGCTTATGATAAGTGTCTTTTTCTGTGTGACTTATTTCACTTAGAGTCGTCGTACCTAAATCCACTCATCATGCTGCTACTAGCCTTATGACATTGATTTCATGGCTGAGTGATATTCCATTGTACATAAGGACCACAACTTCTTTATCCATTTTTCACTTTCCTGGGATATTTAAGGTGTCATGAAGTGGAGGTTCTTGTCAACAGAGCAGCCCTAAACGTTGGGGTGCCTGTGTCTTGCTGATTTTTAGTTTTCCCAATTTATACGCCCATGAGTGGAAGTGCCCTATGCTCCCTAAGCTGTGTTTTTTCGATGTTTAAGGCCACACCGTACACTTCTCCAGAGTGGCTGCTGGCAATTTACATCCCGCCCATCAGTGTAGCAAGGCTCCCATTTCTCCATGGCCTGTCCTGCTTTTGTGGTTTTGACACATTTTTCAGCTTGGCCCTTTTGACCGATTCGAAGCGAGACTCCTTTGTAGTGCTGATTTGCCTTTCCATGTTGCTTGGTTGGCCTAAAAGGGCGTATGCGTTTTTTCCTGAATATATTCAGGAAAAAACGCATACGCCCTTTTTGGCCAAGGGCATCATTGTCAACGTTTTGCCGCTTTTCATGTGCTTTAAAGCCGATTCGAATCTACCTCCTGAAACCAGTTTCCTGCAATTCTGCCTAGCTTTCAAATGCTCTTCGTTGCCTTCCCTCAATATATTTGTGGACGAGAGTTATCATTTATAACTCTGCAGGTTTGTGAATTGCAGTACCCATGTGCTCCATTTTTCAACTGGCTTTTTTGGGACGTGGCCGCAGAAGCGCGGGATTGCCTCAGGCCCTATTCTGGTTCCTGGCGGCAGGCTGAGCCTGTGGTTAATTCTTCTTCCTGATGTGAAAATAGAGTGACCTGTGCCTGTCCCAACACCTAGATCTAGTCTCTCATTGGTTGCCCCTCTTCCCGTTCATCCTCAGGACAAAGTGCAACCTGTATGGAACAGGAGGTTAAAGGTGCTGTTTCTCCAACTAGGGAGATTACTAGTTAAGAAGCTGGAATGGCGAACCCGAGCACAAGGAGATGAGAAATGAGGTGCGTTTCAGAAACCTTTCCCGTTCAGACGGTGTACCATCTTCTAGGTTTCTCATGCATGTTTTCGATGTAGGAAGATTCCCTTGAACCTGGACATTTGGGACCCATGGGATGGGTACCACACAGTATTACTTTAAAGGGTCTGCGTTTGCTCACCCAACCTCACCAAACCTCTCATCCCCAAGAGTGTCCACCCTTATGTCTCATCCAGCTGTGGGTCTAGATATGGTCAATCCAGGTTGCATCACAGCTTCTGAACGAATTTTGTAAGAATTTCTCTCTCTTTCACTGTCTTTGTTTTACGGGTTTTTAAAAGTAATTTATTTTTATAATGGGGTTTAGCTGCTTTTCACGGCTGTGTTTATGCGGATTTACACTCACTTGACTCACTTCCAGAGAGATATCAATACATAGGTTTTAAGATTCTTACTAGTCACATATATTCTTGTGCGGTGAATAGGGGGTGTTGAGTCCAGTTCACTGAGCAAGGAGTAGGTCTTGTCTATTACATATTGGGTGTATGGAACGGTATCTGAGCGAATTTGAAACCCTTGTTTTATGCATCACCCCACCTCACCTTTCCCGTTAAGCAGCCATAGTGTGTTTTCTAAACGTGTGAGTCTGTTCTGTTTTGTAATTCAGTTCAACTGTAGCGGTTTTTACATTCCCTCTATAAGTGATAGCTTATGATAAGTGTCTTTTTCTGTGGGACTTATTTCACTTAGAATCGTCGTACCTAAGTTCACTCATCTTGCTTCTACTTGCCTTATGACATTGATTTCATATCTGAGTGATATTCCATTGTACATAAGGACCACAACTTCTTTATGCATTTTTCTCTTTCCGGGGATATTTAAGGTGTCATGAAGTGGAGGTTCTTGTCAACAGAGCAGCCCTAAACTTTGGGGTGCCTGTGTCTTGCTGATTTTTATTTTTCCCAATTTATACGCCCATGAGTGGACGTTCCCTATGCTCCCTAAGCTGTGTTTTTTCGATGTTTCAGGACACACCGTACACTTCTCCAGAGTGGCTGCTGGCAATTTACATCCCGCCCATCAGCGTAGCAAGGCTCCAATTTCTCCATGGCCTGTCCTGCATTTGTGGTTTTGACACTTTTATCAGCATGGCCCTTTAGACCGATGGGAAGCGAGACTTCTTTGTAGCGCTGATTTGCCTTTCCAGGTTGCTTGGTTGGCCAAAAAGGGCGTATGCGTTTTTTCCTGAATATATTCAGGAAAAAACGCATACGCCCTTTTTGGCCAAGGGCATCATTGTCGACGTTTTGCCGCTTTTCATGTGCTTTAAAGGCGAATTGAATCTACCTCCTGAAATCTGTTTCCTGCAGTTCTGCCTTGCTTTCAAATCCTCTTCGTTGCCTTCCCTCAATATATTTGTGGACGAGACTTATCATTTATAATTCTGCAGGTTTGTGAATTGCAGTGCCCCTCAGCTCCATTTTTCAACTCGCTATTTTGGGAGCTGGCCTCAAATCGCGGGATTGCCTCAGGCACTATTCTGATTCCGGGCGGCAGGCTGAGCCTGTGCTTAATTCTTCTTCCTGATGGGAAAATAGAGTGACCTGTGCCTGTCCCAACACCTAGATCTAGTCTCTCATTGGTTGCCCCTCTTCCCGTTCATCTTCAGGACAAATTGCAACCTGTACAGAATAGGAGGTTAAAGGTGCTGATTCTCCAAGTAGGGAGATTGCTAGTAAATTAGCTGGAAAGGCGAACCCGAGCTCAAAGAGATGAGAAATGGGGTGCGTTTTAGAAACCTTTCAAAATCACACGGTGTACCATCTTCTGAGTTTCTCATGCATGTTTTCGATGTAGGAAGATGCCCTTGAAACTGGAGATTTGGGACCCATGGGATGGGTACCACGCAGTATTATTTTAAAGGGTCTGCGTTTGCTCACCCAACCTCACCCAACCTGTCAGCCCCAAGAGTGTCCAACCTTATTTCTCATCCAGCTGTGGGTCTAGATATGGTCAATCCAGGTTGCATCACAGCCCCTGAACGAATTTTGTAAGAATTTCTCTCTCTTTCACTGTCTTTGTTTTACGGGTTTTTAAAACTAATTTATTTTTATAATGGGGTTTAGCTGCTTTTCACGGCTGTGTTTATGCGGCTTTACACCCAATTGACACACTTCCAGAGAGATATCAATACATAGGTTTTAAGATTCTTACTAGTCAGATATATACTTGTGCGGTGAATAGGGGGTGTTGAGTCCAGTTCACTGAGCAAGGAGTAGGTCTTGTCTATTATATATTGGGTGTATGGAACGGTATCTGAGCTAATTTGAAACCCTTGTTTTATGCATCACCCCACCTCACCTTTCCCGTTAAGCAGCCATAGTGTGTTTTCTAAACGTGTGACTCTGTTCTGTTTTGTAATTCAGTTCAACTGTAGCGGTTTTTACATTCCCTCTATAAGTGATAGCTTACGATAAGTCTCTTTTTCTGTGTGACTTATTTCACTTAGAATCGTCGTACCTAAGTTCACTCATCTTGCTTCTACTTGCCTTATGACATTGATTTCATATCTGAGTGATATTCCATTGTACATAAGGACCACAACTTCTTTATCCATTTTTCTCTTTCCGGGGATATTTAAGGTGTCATGAAGTGGAGGTTCTTGTCAACAGAGCAGCCCTAAACTTTGGGGTGCCTGTGTCTTGCTGATTTTTATTTTTCCCAATTTATACGCCCATGAGTGGACGTTCCCTATGCTCCCTAAGCTGTGTTTTTTCGATGTTTCAGGACACACCATACACTTCTCCAGAGTGGCTGCTGGCAATTTACATCCCGCCCATCAGCGTAGCAAGGCTCCAATTTCTCCATGGCCTGTCCTGCATTTGTGGTTTTGACACTTTTATCAGCATGGCCCTTTAGACCGATGGGAAGCGAGACTTCTTTGTAGCGCTGATTTGCCTTTCCAGGTTGCTTGGTTGGCCAAAAAGGGCGTATGCGTTTTTTACTGAATATATTCAGGAAAAAACGCATACGCCCTTTTTGGACAAGGGCATCATTGTCGACGTTTTGCCGCTTTTCATGTGCTTTAAAGGCGAATTGAATCTACCTCCTGAAATCTGTTTCCTGCAGTTCTGCCTTGCTTTCAAATCCTCTTCGTTGCCTTCCCTCAATATATTTGTGGACGAGAGTTATCATTTATAATTCTGCAGGTTTGTGAATTGCAGTGCCCCTCAGCTCCATTTTTCAACTCGCTATTTTGGGAGCTGGCCTCAAATCGCGGTATTGCCTCAGGCACTATTCTGATTCCGGGCGGCAGGCTGAGCCTGT